>NC_136983.1:44735794-44740794 GCF_032717465.1 Coenobita brevimanus | reverse complement strand
CTGGCCACAGATAATTCTCTCTAACATGATGCGTCAGGGAGGAAAGTGACGTACATGCCATAAGTATGTAGACGCAGTGTAAGACAATAACCCCACATCCTTTCCCTAGCACTTCTTCGTGACTAGGATCATCTTCTAGTTTTAACCCCTTGCTATAGCTAAGCAGTGAAGAAGGTGAGATGGTAATTTTAGGCCAAGTTAGAGTGAAAAGAGTACAGACCCATTCCTCGTCGGTATACTCAAGTTTGCTTTAGTTTACGTCTTTCATGGTAGTCGTGATCTTCACCCTGAATAATATGATGTAGTGATGGAAGGGGATAACGCCAATAAAGAGGTCATCGTACTGAATGACCTCACCCCTTCACTCCAACGACGCGATTTCTTCACTCTCTCTCTCGGGCAAATTTTCGTCTCTCGTTCACTCTCGATTGCTTTTACTTCCTGTCCCCCCCCCCCTCTCTCTCTCATAATTGCTATTCTGTACCTGCCATGCCTTACCCTATCTTACCATACCCTACCCTAACTTACCATATCCTTCCCTACCTTACCCTACCCTACCTTGCCCTACCCCACCCTACCCTACCCTACATTTACCTTACCTTGCCCTACCTTACCCTACCCTACCCTACCTTGCCCTACCCTACCCTACCCTACCCAGAAGAGACGTATACCGCTGAGTGGCAATGACGTGGCTGGCAGAACGAAGGAAAATTTCGTGGCACCAGAGAGAGAGAGAGAGAGAGAGAGAGAGACACAGAGAGAGAGAGAGAGAGAGAGAGAGAGAGAGAGAGATCCCGCTAGCCTAGCCTCAGAGCCATGCAACAGGGCAGGTAAGTTGTGTGCAGTTAACGGGATCCTTGTCACTACCACTCTCTCTCCCTCCATCTCTCTCTCTCTCTCTCTCTCTCTCTCTCTCTCTCTCAGCATTATTTACATATTCATTACTCCTTCCATCAGATTATTCCTAAGATAAATCGCCTAAAGGTAGAAGTTAAGGGATTCGATTTTCTTTCGCCCCCACCCCCTCTTCCCTCACCCCTTTCATGCTTGACCCCTCCCCTCACATCTTCCCCCCTCCCTCACTTCCTGACCTCATCCTGCCTATGCCCTCCCTTTCTCTCTCCCTCACCCTTCACCCCTCATCTCAACCTTCTCTCTCTCTCTCTCTCTCTCTCTCTCTCTCTTTCTATTTGTGTAGAATGTCTGTCTGCCTTCCTGTCCATCTATCTATCTATCTGCCTAGTTATCTATTTTTCTATCTATCTATATACCTGCCAATCTACCTCTATTTTTTTACACATCAGTAAATTCTCTCTCTCTCTCTAAAGTTGCTCGTGTGTGTGTGTGTGTGTGTGTGTGTGTGTGTGTGTGTAAAAAAAACATCTTAAAACACTCTCATGGCACCTTTCCACCCCACCTCAACGTAGCTCATTCCATTCACTGACTTATCCTCCACGCTCACTTCTTCACCTCCCCAGACACTTTCATTCTCGGGGGAAGCCTTGAAATACACCTTCACTACACCCAAACCACAAGCCCCACAACACTCATCTTCACAGGGTATACTCTCCTGCCCCAGACCCACCTCCCAACACACTCTCAGCCCATCCCACCCACTCCTTCGCTCACGTCAACCAGTTTTTCACATCCCTTTGACGGTTTCATGATGGATCGAAGGCGCATACTTAAACACACATTTTTCGTTTGTAAGTAAACCTCCTTCATGTTTTTTCTCCATGTACTTATTAAAAAAACAATGGGGGGGGGAATGTTGAAAAGCTGGCCACGTGTAGTCAGACTGGAGGGCTGATTTGACTAGTAACCAAGGAGACTCATTCCCCCCTCAAAAAGAAATGGGTATTGAAAAACTGGCTGAATTTTCGGAAAAGTTAAAACAAAAAACAAAACAAAGACCATCAACATCCTTCGACTCACATGATGGCCAAGTGTAGACAGACTGGAGGGCTGATTTGACTAGTAACCAAGGAGACTCATTCCTACCTCAAAAACGAGACTGATCGAATATTTTGAAGCCATGACTTAGTATTTTCTGAGTGTGATCCTGTTCCGTCAGATGAAAAAACAATTATGGTCAAAAAATGAAGAGAAAAATAAGTGCCATTATTTCCTATTCCCCCTCTCTCTCTCTCTCTCTCTCTCTCTCTCTCCTGACCCCTTCCCCCGCGTGCCCCGGGATATCATTTACCCTTTCTCTTTCTCCCTCCACCTTCCTTCCTCCTCTCTCTCTCTCTCTCTCGGGACTTGCCTTATCGTCACTGGTATCAAGGAAAAAACACACATTCACCTTCTCCCTGGAGAGAGAGAGAGAGAGAGAGAGAGAGAGAGAGAGAGAAAGGGTGAGAGAAAAGAAGTAGTAGTAGTAGAAGAGGAAGAAGAAGAGGAGGAGGAGGAGGAATTAAGAAGCCAAGGGAAACGGTACGTCTTTATAATTTTGGTGATGGTACTCTTAACACCATTATTGCTACGATTTATTCTTATTTATTTATTTTTTGCGATTTTTTGGAAAGTATATACCCAAGGACTGAAAAGGCTTCTTATGGAATATTTTTATTATTATTATTATTATTATTATTATCATCATTTATTACCATCATCATCAGCAACAACATTTATCACCATTATCAACCTCTTCTTCTTCTTCTTCCTCATCATCATCATCATCAATCATCATCATCATCATCATCATCATCATCATCCCGTCTTCCAACCAACAGTGGGGTGAAGCAGGGTCTATAAACCAAGAAAAAAAAACATGATTGTGGAATAATACCATACACAATGAAATGGGCCACACACTCATTCACTCCCCATTCAAGCCCAAGGAATCCTCACTCCACATCACAGGCAATATTACCTACACATGTTCCTTTAAGATCAGGTTAGCATGGGTCAGATACGGGATTAAGGCGTCTGGCTGTACATAGATAGATAGATAGATGGATAGACAGACAGATAGATAGATTGATAGTCCTGTGGAGGCTTGGATGTGAGGCTTAAAACAATATGAAAGAGATGTTTGTAGACCTCTGCATTCTTTCCATGGCACTTCTTCGTGACTATCATTATCATTCTAGTGTTAATCTATAGCTATAAATCAGAATAATGGGAAGAGGGCAGTTTTAGGCCAAGTTAGAGTGAAGTGAGTATAATCCTAAACTGTAATACACGAGAGAGAGAGAGAGAGAGAGAGAGAGAGAGAGAGAGAGAGAGAGAGAGAGAGATCCTTCTCAGAAAACTAGGTCTTTCAGGGACTTCAGTCATCATCATCACTACTGTCATCATCATCACTATCACCACCCCCACCACTAGCCTACCACGCCCACCATAATTATGATCATTACCATCATCATCATCATCATCATCATCACCACCACCACCACCATCTTCATCACCACATCATCATCATCACCTCCACGACACACACATCCATTCAAACCTTTTAAAACTGCCATATATGTATCGCTACGCATTTCAGAATTCCATACAAATAATCAATAGCATCACACTTACCTTTTCAGTGCGAGAGGTGGCTGGTTAATTACTAGAAATCGAAATTATTACTCATTAACCGAAAAAAAAAGTACACTACTCCACTCAAGGTCAAGGTGTACTGAAGCGTCATGTGTTTTACTGTTTGTTTATGTTTACCAGCATAACCATATGTGCTAAAACATCGCTAACTTGCTCCCCAAAGTTATTCGCTAGATACAAGAAACATCACATTATCGACTTAAAAATTATCAAATTCCTGCATACTGTAGTTGTAGTGATAAAATCTGCTATGATACGATTACAATATTATTAATGTCTAAAATATCGATACAGTATTGATGAGGTAAAAAAGAAAGAGCCAAAACAATGAAAAAGTGAGACTCGCTAGATTCAATCGACTAAAATCATCTAGAACATCATTATAGTCTCAATGCTCTTTCTCAAATATCTATACGTTACTGACAAATAGAATGAAGGAATATAAGAACAGTATTAATTATATATAGCCCCAAATTAATTCGACTAGCCATTAAAACTGAACATGACTAAACAACCGCTAAACGTAATGTGAAAGTTCAAGATTGGCAACTCTGATTACTGTTTCAAATTTCAAATCTCGAACGTAATTGGTCAGACGAAGAAAAATATGAAATGTGTCAAGGTCGCTGATTGGCTACGACAGTTGTGACGTCACTAAAAAAATGGAGGCACGTGTGTATGTATCCTTGCCATGAAAAGCTTCGCAACACTTATTCCTGAGCGATTTGGTCTACATATTACGTTTTTACATTATACTGTATTTCCTCTGTGCCTTTCCAGCATCGATACAGACTGCCTTAGTAACATACATGATTATATAAAAGAGCAGCAGGGAAAATAAATCGCTAAAGAACAAGCATCACGAAAAGCAGTTGTATACTTTGCAGACTTTGCTCATTTGAGATAGATAAATGGAGAACTAGATAGATAGATGGATCTCTTCACACCCCACACGTCTACCAGTACTTGAAGCTCCCTAACACATCTTCCTGAGCGATTTATTTTACTTAACACCCCGTACTGCCCGATTCTCACTTAAATCTATTCACTATCATACGCCGCATAAATAACGTACAAAAGGATACGAGCCAGCCATAACCAAAAAAATAAATCGCTGAGGAAAAGGTGCTTAGGAAGATTCACTAACAAATGAGTGGAAATAGGGACCGGCAGGGAATTTTGATGGTTGCTCTCTTATTCTAGGGGAGATATTGGACCTTGAAAAATTTATCTAATATACGACCCTTATGTAACTGGTAGTCATTTAACCCAAAACCTCGTAACACCGTCTCCTAAGCGATTTAGTTTGCATTTTACGCCTCTTCTTCACCTCATCCTCGGTCTCCCTATCCTTCTCACAACCACCACACTTACCATACATTATTATTATTATTATTATTATTACTTTTGCACACATATTCTCTCTCTCTCTCTCTCTCTCTCTCTCT
>NC_136983.1:44710794-44733294 GCF_032717465.1 Coenobita brevimanus | reverse complement strand
CACGCATACACACATGCATACATATAGGTACACATGAACATACAGCACACACACACACACACTTAGCACATTAATTCTCCTATGACTCATTCTCAGTTACATTCGTCTGTAGGTGATGAAACAAAGAAGATGCTGAACACGTTATTGAGAGAGAGAGAGAGAGAGAGAGAGAGAGAGAGAGAGAGAGAGAGAGAGAGAGAGAGAGAGAGAGAGAGAGACTCGTAGACCACATATCTTTCCCGGGGCCATGAAACCAGCATAAGAAGGGGTAAAAGAAATGAGGGTGGGGAGCAGAGGAGTGGGCGGGATGGGCTGAGAATTAGGTGGGCGGTAGGTCAAGGGAGGGAAAGTATACCCTGTGAAATTGATGGCGGTAAAGTTAGCGGTTTCGATGTAGTGATGGTTTAATTAAAATTTTTCCACTTCGACATGAGAGGACAAGACATGCTAGTGTTGGTTTGACGTGAGAGAGAGAGAGAGAGAGAGAGAGAGAGAGAGAGAGAGAGAGAGAGATTTCACACCAGGCTCTCTGTACTAAAGACCTTGGCATGTGTTACTATATTCAGCTTGTGTCGTACTGTAAACCATCCACTCACCTGATGTAGCGCTGCCTGTTTATTCCTTCAACTTTATCATTCTATTTCTGTGTCTTCCCTCCTCTCTTCCTACTCCCCCCTCTCCTTCCTCTCACTTTTTATTGCTCTTCTTTCCACTTCAGGTGACTCTACACTGAGTAACAAGTCTAATGGTTCCCTGTAACCCAAGAACCCCTTACAACGCTGGGTGGTAACCATATAACCAGATCAGGGAGTGGAGTCTACTATGATGCCCCTGTTAACCGGATGGAGTGACGCATATGCGGTGTTCAGCCATGAATCAAATCTTCACACTTTCCCCCGGGCCTTGCTGCGGTGCTCTCAACCTCAAGGAAACATTAATTGCTTGAATGTGGTTGATGGGTCTGCTCAGCTAGTCGTATTGGGGTGGATGAACAATAGCAATAATCACACATGAAAAAGATGGTATTTTTTAATCTCTCTCTCTCTCTCTCTCTCTCTCTCTCTCTCTCTCTCTCTCTCTCTCTCTCTCTCTCTCTCTCTGTGGGGTTGTTGGTGTGGGGGATTACTTAATCATAATTTATAGCACGTTGTACTCCCCGTACTCTACACCAACCTGTTAATAATAAAATAATAATAATAATAATAATAATCTTGGAGGGAACAGTTATTGCTGGCTCGTGGCCTTTGGTTCCTTCTTCCTCACATAAAAAAATAAACAAAAAAACAATTCCCCTAAATAATCATAATAATCATAATAATAATAATAATAGCCTCCCACAGAAACCTACAGTTGGGTTATTTTCACCTGACAGAACTGGGCAAGAATGAGTCTCCTTGGTTACTAGTCAAAATTCTCCTCAAATCTGACTACAAATGACTATGGGGCTGAGGAACTTGGCCAAATGAGAGAGAGAGAGAGAGAGAGAGAGAGAGAGAGAGCCGTCCTTGGCCTACTAACTCCCTGGCAGTGCTGGCGCCTGTCTCTCTCTCTCTCTCTGTCTCTCTCTCCTGTTCATGCCTCTGTTCAGGTGTTAGAGAGGGACGCCTTCACGTGGTGGCACTGATGTAACTGAGTGACTACCCTGTTACTACTACTACTATTACTACTACTACAACTATTACTAGTACCACCACTAAAACTATTACAACTACTACTACTACTACCATCACTACTATTATTACTGCTACTACTACTACCACTACTTCTACCATCATCACCACCACCACCACCACCACTACTACTACTGCTACTACCATCACCACCAATACTACTACTAAACTATTTTAACTACTACCTCAACTACTACTACTACTACTACCACTACTGCTACTACTATTGCTACTGCTACTACTACTACTACCACTGCTACTACTACTACTACTGCTATTGCTACTACATGTACTACTTTTTTTTTTTTCATCGAAGCAATATTATCGCCGCCATTCAGCTGGGAACGATAATGTGCAGGTCAGCGCCAACCTTGGTAATACAGTTCACATTTGGCGTTGTAATGTGAAGGTTAACACTGACCCTCATATTACAATACGTTGGCCCCAAACACGCCAACGGCTGTGCTGACCAACCATCTGCTGCTGCTTTTATTAGTTATGTTATATTCAATAAACATCATAGTGTTAATAAGGACATTAATCTAGTGGGGTCGCTGGTCTGTGCGACTCTCGACCACAGTAGCTTTGTGATCCATACCCGCCAGAGAGACAGGCCTGAGGGATGATGATCCTGTGCACCTGAGGCATAGCAGTGCACACCTCACCGGGGACAATGAAGGGCCTCTTACATGGGGACTCGTGGACGTCCAACCTGGCCGGGGACGTCCAAATTTGCTGCCACGCGAGGGATGTGGACGTCCACGTGTGGGAAGGTACCAGACCCATTCGTGGATGTCCACGCTCACCATGGACGTCCAAAACTCCATAGTGTCCTTCTTCTCTTTAGAATTTATCCATAGTTGTGGCCAAGTATTGTGTGTTGTCTGCTACAGTATCTTGAACCCTGTACTCAGCTAAGGTGTTTTTATTACATTACATTATATTAAGCTAAGTCTTCTTCCTCTTCCTGCAGGGACAGGCCTGTAGGACTGCAATACCAACAGCAAAAGTCAGTAGCTGGTTCACGCCCACTGTTGTTGGTGATAAACACGACGTCTGCCGGGGAATAGGAACAAGTGACCTTCCAGTCGCCTGGGGTGAACTCGAAAATGAAGAAGGTGGCCGTGGACGTCCACGCGGTGATAGGGAATGGACGTCCATTTTGTGCTGCATACAACTTTCACAGGTCCCCGTGACACCCGCTTGACAGTCGACATCTCATCCAGGCCATAACAGAACTCTGCGGTTGACGCTTCTTCTCGTAAGGAACCTCTGCCAGTCTCGAGTAGAATCTCACCGCCTGGGGAACCATCCCACCTGATGTTGTCAACACAAGGGCAGTGAATCGACCGTGGTCTACATGCTGGATCCTTTCTTGATAGTTTCTGTTCTTTCCTTGTTCATTCCTTTTGTGTGCAGCCTCGAGAGACAGTTGGCGGTGACATGCTGCCATGGGATTCAGTATCCTGATGTCGAAGAACGCCCTCTGCCCACGTGTCCAGAAACCTCGAGCACTGACATCCACTCTTGCATCATTTGTGTTTGCTGTTCTGTGGGTGAAGTGCTCGCCGTCCACGGGTGGCAGGGATGGCTCTGTGGTGACATCAAGCCATATTTACAACTACTACTGCTACAACCACTGCTACTACTACCACAACTACTACCACCACTACAACTACTACCACTACCACTATTACTACTATTATTACTATACGTCGATCCTTCTTATCTATCCATTTACCTATTCCTCGAATTCGTTAGTTTTCCTGTCACAGCATTCTCGCCCTGTCTGTCTGTCTGTCTGTCTGTCTGTCTGTCTATCTATCTATCTATCTACTGTTCTGTTCACTCTACGTGTTCATTTTCCTACTGCTTTCCTGTTCTCTCTCTCTCTCTCTCTCTCTCACTAGTCCCAGGTCTCCCTCTCCTTCTCCTTCGACGGTAACTTGACGGGTAAAACAAATGTGAGAGAGCTGCTGGGTGCCCCCCCCCCCCTCTCTCTCTCTCTCTCTCTCTCTCACATAACTTTCCCTCCCCCTCCCCTCCCTCTTTTTCCCTTCCCTACCCAACTTTCTCTAACCTTCCCTTTCCCTCTCTCTCACTCTCTCTCTCTCTCTCTCACTGTCCTCATTGTTGTATTGCCCCAATAAAAGATCTCTCTCTCTCTCTCTCTCTCTCTCTCTCTCTCTCTCTCTCTCTCTTAAAGTGAGCATACAGGATAGAACTAGAAATAATGGTTTCAAACTAGAAAAATTCCGTTTCAATAAGGAAATAGGTAGAAATTGGTTTGGTAATAGAGTAGTAGACGAATGGAATAAGCTACCTAGTAAAGTAGTTGCTGCCTCTTCCATTGAGAGTTTCAAGCATAGGCTAGATAAGCATATGACTAATAAGGGGTGGATATAGAAAAAAGAAAATCTTATAACCAATACTAATTCATAATTTTTCCTTTTCAGGTTACACTATGATAGTCTCTATTCTCCTTTCACACTTTCCTGTAAAATGTCCACGCCAGTTTTTCTATACGGCGTGGTGTTCTTTCTGACTTTTTCCTGCCGGCTTCGGCTGGAGGGTTTGGAGGGCGGGGGAGAGCCTTCTTCTTTGCTATCCTTATCTCATTCTAGTATTTCAGTTACCCTTCTAGGCGCTGCCTAGCATGGGCCAACCGGCCTACTGCAGTTGTCCTCTCTTCTTATGTTCTTATGTTCTTCCTCATTATACTTCCTTCCACCTCCTCCTTGACTTCACGTTCCTCCCTCCCGCCTCCCCCTTCCCCTCCCCCAAGCGCGGACCCCCAATCACACCCGCTGAGCTACCAACTTTCTCTTTTTTAGACCTTCGCCTCCCCCTCCCCCTCCCCTCCCCTCCCCCTCCCCCTCCTTTCTGCCCTCCCCTCCGTTTCCCTCCCCTTCACCTTTCCATCTATCAGTTTCTCTCTTCCCCTCCCCCTCCCCTCCCTTTCACTTCCCTTCCCCTCCTTTCCCCTCCTATCTCCCTCCGCCCCTCTCTCTCTCTCTCTCTCCCTCCCTCCCCTCCCTTCGTTCTAACTTCCCTTCCCCTCCTTTCCCCTCCTATCTCCCTCCTCCCCCCCCTCTCTCTCTCTCTCCATCTATCATTTTCTCTCTCTCTTCCCCTCCCCTCCCTTTCACTTCCCTTCCCCTCCTTTCTCCTCCCCTCTCCCTCCCCCCCTCTCTCTCTCTCTCTCTCTCTCTCTCTCCCCCACCCCTCCCCCTCCCCTCCCTTTCACTTCCCTTCCCCTCCTTTCTCCTCCCCTCTCCCTCCCCCCCTCTCTCTCTCTCTCTCTCTCCCCCACCCCTCCCCTCCCCCTCTAAGTCCTTGTGTTCCGCTACTCTCCCTCCTTCATTCACCTCCACTTCCTCCCTCCATCTCACTTCCTCTCTCTCTCTCTCTCTCTCTCTCTCTCTCTCTCTCTCTCTCTCTCTCTCTCTCTCTCTATCTCTATCTATCTATCTATCTATCTATTTCAAGACATAAATAGATCATTAAATGTCATACTTACTAATGAACAAATAATGAGAGAGAGAGAGAGAGAGAGAGAGAGAGAGAGAGAGAATTATATATGCACAGATCTCACAAACTTTCTTAGATGTTGTTCGAAAGATAGATAGATAGATAGATAGATAGATAGATAGATAGAGAGAGAGAGAGAGAGAGAGAGAGAGAGAGAGAAGGATAACAGTCTCATTCTACACCCTATCCACAGCACTTCTTCGTGACTAGCATCGTTATCTAGCGTTAATACGTAATGACAGAAAGCTGGTGATTTATTTCAAGTTACAGTGAATAGGTGTGATGTATCTATCTAGGAGGCAGAGATGTCGATAGATAAACGGTCGTCGCTGGTTAAGGAAGCTCCCTAACACCTCTTCCTTGGCGATTTATTTTTGGATTCGGCAGGTTAACATCCTTTTGCACGTTACTTATGCAGTGTGGCGATGTTGGACGGATTTATATAACAAAGAATAGGACAGTATGGGGCAATAAGCAAAATAAATTGCTTAGGAAAAAGCGTTAGGGAGCTTCCTTAATCACTCTATTGTAGCTGAGAATAGGACAGTAAGGTGTAATAGGCAAAATAAATCGCTCAGGAAAAGGCGTTAGGGAGCTACATTACGCTGTTCAATTTGCGACTGAGAAGAAAGATTTATATAACACAGAACAGGATAGTAAGAGGCAATAAGAAAAATAAATCGCTTAGAAGAAGGTGTTAGGGAGCTTTAATAATTACACCATCATTATTAACGACCTAATTAGGGTGATTAGGATGGCGGTGTGTGTGTGTGTGTGTGTGTGTGTGTGTGTGTGTGTGTGTGTGTGTGTGTGTGTGTGTGTGTGTGTGTGTAGGCAGACAGGGGGAAGTGTGTGTAAGCTTTAATGTACGTATGTGTGTAAGACCTGATGACAGAAACATCAGTGTGTGTGTGTGTGTGTGTGTGTGTGTGTGTGTGTGTGTGTGTGTGTGTGTGTGTGTGTGTGTGTGTGTGTGTGTGTGTGTGTGTGTGTGTACCACCAAATAAGGACCTCTAGATCTGTGTCGTCTATGTAACCATCTATCTTTATGCCTTGTAGGGCCTCGAAGTATTGAGGACGAGAGAGAGAGAGAGAGAGAGAGAGAGAGAGAGAGAGAGAGAGAGAGAGAGAGAGAGAGAGAGAGAGTTGGCTAAGTTTTACACTCAACACACGGAAATTGTCATCTCTTGTAGTACACACACACACACACACACACACACACACACACACACACGAACATACTAGCATACATAATAGACCAAAGTGCTGTATGTAGCTGTCTCTCTCTCTCTCTCTCTCTCTCTCTCTCTCTCTCTCTCTCTCTCTCTCCAGACGGTTTTCTTCAGTCTTCATTAACTCCATCAGTACGAGAGGTTGCCTATGATGATGATAATATAATAATAATAATAATAATAATAATAATAATAATAATAATAGATTTTCATTCTTCTTCTTCTTCTTCTTCTTATTATTATTATTATTAGGCCCAGATTTTCGTCCTTTGGCGACTTATTTCACGTAGCTAAGTGGCAGAAAAAGACAATACTACGGCTATGCATCCTTGGCACTTCTTCGTGACTAGAGAGAGAGAGAGAGAGAGAGAGAGAGAGAGCGAGAGAGAGAGACCGTTATAATCCGTTAACGGTTGTAACAGTGAAAGTGCGTTATAGTTTTACGAATCTCCTCTCTCTCTCCCTTTCTCTCCCTCTCTCTCTCTCTCTCTCTCTCTCTCTCTCTCTCTCTCTCTCTCTCTCTGTAGGTATAAGTTTGGGGATGATGATGATGATTAAAACAACAGCACCATCAGTACCAGCAGCAGCAGCAACAACAACAACAACAATAATAATATTAATAACAAAAACAACAGTAGCAGTAGTAACAGTAGTAGTAGTAGTAGTAGTAGTAGTAGTAGTAGAAGTAATATTAGTAGTAGTCGTAATAGTGGTGGTAAAGTACAAAGGAAAGCAAACAGCAACAAACCTTATGGTCCTTTCGAGGCTGTTTGTTACAAAGTAGACCATGACTACGAGGTCTAACTCTACATGCTGAAGGATGAGGATAGTAGTAACGATGATGATGATGATGATGATGACAATAATAATAATAATAATAATAATAATAATAACAATAATAATAATAATAATAATAATAATAATAATAATAATGACAACAACAATAACATCTTCCACTGTAACAGGATGAAAGGCCTAAAAATTCCAACGAATACTATATGCTGAAGCCAACCCAACCCCCCCTCAGTCCTTCACCTGTGTCTATTATCTCCTGACAATAGATTTAGGGGGGAGGGGGAGGGGGGTACTAAGTGTTTTGGGTCAAGGTATGATGATGATGATGATGATGATGGTGATGATGATGATGATGATGATGATGATGATGATGATGATGATGATGATGATGATGATGATGGTGATGATGATGACGATGATGATGATGATGATGATGATGATGATGATGATGATGATGGTGATGATGATGATGGTGATGATGATGATGATGATGATGATGGTGATGATGGAGGAGGAGGAGGAGGAGGAGGAGGCGATGAACATGTAATAGGAACTGCTCTCTTAATTACTCTCTAAGTACCTCTTACTACAATTAATAATCGGTTTGTTTTCATGTGACGGAACTGGGTCACTCTCACAACCTGAATACTGAGTCGTGGTTGCATGAAATTCTATGACCCTTTACGATGGGATAGGGATGAGTCTCCTTGGTTACTAGTCAAATTTAACCTGACTACCACTGGCCACCACCTGAGATAAAAAGGTGTTGGGGATCTTTGCCAGGCGAGAACCTTTATTTATTTATTTATTTATTTATTTGTAATGCAGGAAGAAGGAACCCAAGGCCAGAAGACAGCAAAATTGATCCCTCCTACAAAAAAACAAGATAACAGGGAGCCAAATTCCAGACCCGTTCATTTCGAGATGCCTGGACACACTGCCTTTGAAAAACTGGAAATCACTAGCTGTAGGAAATGCAGACAGGGAGACAGTTCCAGAGTTGACCTGCTGCATACATGACAGACTGGAAGTAACGGTTAACTCCTGCATTTGAGAGCTGCACAGAAAAGGGATTAGTTTTTTTTTTTTATGCGAGGAAGAAAGAACCAAAGGCCATGAGCCCGCAATAACAGTTCCCTCCAAGAGAAAAACAAAATACAAGAGAGAGCCAATTTCAAGATCCGATCATTTCGAGATGCCTGGACACACTGCGTTTGAAAGACTGGAGATCAGAGGCAGCAGGAACTACAGACAGAGGGAGACAGTTCCAGAGTTGACCTGTTGCATAAATGAAGGACTGGGAGTAACGGTTAACTCTTGCATTAAAGAGTTGGACAGAAAAGGAATTAGAGTTTTCTGCTAGACGGGTGCTACGTGCCCGTCGTAAAGGTGGAGGAATGCATGCAGACAGTTCAGAGGAGCAGTGAGCATTGAAGCAGCGATAGAAAAGAGATAAAGATGCAACAGTGCGGCGAAGAGACAGAGGTTGAAGGGAGTCAGTAAGAGGAGGAGAGTTAATGAGACGAAAAGCCTCTGACTCCACCCTATTGAGAAGAGCTGTGTGTGGGAAGCCTCCCCACACATAAGAGATGTACTCTACACAGGGGCGAATAAAACCCGTGTATAAAGTCAACAACTGTGCAGGGGTAAGGAAGGTACGGAGTCGGCTTAGCACACCTAATCTCTTGGATGCAGATATTACAAGAAAATTAATATGCTCTTTCCGAGATAAGTCCCCCGAGGACACCCAAAGTATGTCGAAGGATGATGTAAAATTGCTGTATAATATGAAGCCAGTAAGGACAGATAAGGGCTGTATATCGAGGGGTTAAGGGCAGATAAGAGCTGTTTATTTAGCTTGTAAGAACTGATAAGGGCAAATAAGGGCTATAAGGTCTAGTATGAACTGATATGGATTGTATACAGCGCTAGTAAAGGGTGATACGGCTTGTATATCGAGGTAGTATGGGAAGATATGGACAGGTTAGGGGTGTGGGGTGTTGTGAAGTGTGGGGTGGGGAGGGGAGGGGTGGGGTGTGGGGTGTGGGGTGGGGTGGCCAAGGAAGCACTCACGGCCAAGGTTAGTGAGAGCTGTGGCCTACATCCCCCCCCCCTCCATCTCACCTTCTGTTCACCGTTTCACTGTTAGTCACCGTTTGTCTGCACCGTTGCCCATCATTTCCCGTTGCTCTCTCTCTCTCTCTCTCTCTCTCTCTCTCTCTCTCTCTCTCTCTCTCATCAAAATAACATGTCATCGGTGTGAAGTACACTCACACCCACACACGAACACACACATACACACACACACACACACACACACACACACACACACACACACACACACACACACACACACACACACACAATCACACACAATCACACACACACAAAACCACTATATGTTCTTACCAAACTAACACAATAAACAAAACCAAAGCACGGTGGCCAGCCCACCAACTGTCTGCTCCCCCTTCCTTCCTCGTTCTTACTAACCCTTCCCCTGTTCTCTCTTCTTTCCCCCACCTTCCTATATTAAAAAAAAAAAAAAGGCCTCTCTCTCTCTCCATTTCCCCAGGTGCTGGAGAGGAGCGCCTTCACGTGGTGGTACTGATATAACCAGGCGGCTCCACTGCCTGGTTATACACACGTCCCTTCCCTCCCTATCCCCCGAAAGGACGGTGGTGGACTGCAGGAGGAGGGATAACTTCAGCCTGCTGGGTTCATATTTTTGATGGACGTGGGTGTGCGTGCGTGTGCGTTCATATGTTGTGCATGTTTGAGTTGAGCTAGCTAGCTTTTTGATGGTTTGGTTGGGTTGTTTGGGTTTATGTCGTAATTGGGTTATGTCGTAATTAGGTGGGGGTTTTTGTATTGTGAGATTGAGTAGTTTGGGTACAAGTCAGTGCGTCACTTATCGGTTTTGGTTGAGTTTAGTAAATTGGTATAGGGTCATGGTTGTTTATTATGGTTTTTAAACTACTAGGGAACCATTTATGGAAAGAGCGATTCTCCTCATTGATGTTGTTAGTTAATGCGTTGTATGTTTCGGGATTTATTTCCTCGATTTTACTCCATATTTTTTTAGCTTGGTTATGTAATCTTGTTTAACGGTTTGGTTTTGGTTATGGCGTGTATTTATTCCGTGTTAAGTGTGTAAAGGAACTGCTGATTAGTTGCAAATCTGAGGGCTTTGTTTTGTAAGATTTGTAGTTTTTTAAGTTGGGTATAGCTGAAGGTGTGTGTGGGAATGGGGGGATATTCTAGAATGGGGAGGATCAGTGCTTTGACAAGGTGGGATTTGACTTTTATAGGCATGTCCTTGAATCTGAGTAAGCGGGATAATGCTCCAGTGGCTTTTTGTTTTCTATCCTGTACACTAGGAAGATAGCCTCTTGAGTTAAGTTTAAAACCAAGTATTTTTCCCTCTTCTTTGAAGTCAATTATTTCTTCATTAATTATTAAAGGTTCTTTTTTGGTGTTGGCTAGTTGAATGACGGAAAATTTATTTATGTTAGTTTGTATTCTCCATTTAGATTCATATTCGTTTATTTTCTCTACTTCGCTTTTAGTTCTTGAGTTCATGATCATTCTAGATGGTCCAGGATAGTTAACAATTTGGGAGATATCGTCTGCGTAGCTTATGTTGATGCCATGAGTGGCTTGTGGGGAGTCACTGGTGAAGATGGAGTAGAGAGTTGGTGAAAGGACGCTCCCTTGAGGAACCCCACTTTCCAGAGCAAAGCTAGCACCTGTATAATTATTTATTTTGATTTTAGCCTTCCTATCGTCAAGAAAATCACAGAGAATTTTTTCAGTTATAGTTGGGAGGTTGAGATTCAGTAGTTTATATTTAAGTCCTAAATGCCACACCTTGTCAAAGGCTTTTGTTACATCTCTAAGGATGATGTGGCATTGTCCTTTGTTAGATTTACTTATTGCTATATGTTCTGATGCTATTGCAATTGCTTGAGTGGTGCCCCTTAGTAGTCGAAAACCGTATTGATTCTTATTATATAGATTCTCAGTTTCAAGGTGTAATCTGAGCCTTTTATTAATTATTCTCTCTAGTATCTTTCCAGGGACATCTAAAAGAGAGACGGGTCTGTAGTTCTCAACAAGATGTGGGTTCTTGTTCTTTTCTGGGATTAATTTTATTATGGCTTCTTTAAATTTGTCGGGTAAATATCCTGCAGAGATGGTTGCATTAAATATGTTTTTTTTTTAATTTTCAATGGGTAGATTGGATAGTATAGTTTTATTATATCCACTTTCTCCCGGGCAAGTCTTTTTTAAGTTCTTAATGATGGAGGTAATTTCGTCTGTCGTGATAGGAGTGGTAAATATTGTGTCTGAGTCTAATCTATCGGGGTGAGCTGAGTGGTACGGTGTTAATCTATCTGCGTTGATGGTAAGGAATTCTTTTACTGTATTTCGTGTCTGTTGTTGTGTTGTTCTTCTTCGGTCTCTTGAAAGATGGACTCCCAGTGTCGCCTATGTGTTCTTTCTTTTTCAGAGGCTGAGTGTTGTCTGTTTCCCAGATGATCTAATACGTAATGAGGGGCGGGGGTTGAAGTTCCTGAGAGGATTTTTATTTTACGCCAAAATGTGGAGGGATCATTATAAAGATTGGCGGTGTTTGCAATAGTGTTTGGCCAATGTGTGTTGTGTTCTGCTAGAAGGGATGTGTGTAGTTGAGTTTGAAGTAGTTTGTATAGTCTAAAGTGATCTCGTGTCCATCCCTGTGTTTGGGAATGAGTTCTTAATGCATTGTATTGATTGATGAGGATCTGTGTGTCTGTTGTGTTTAGGAATAGTGATTGTTCTGTGTGTGGCTGTAGGGATGTTGTTGTTGTTGATTGGCGTATTTATGTTGGAGTATCATCTTTCAAGAGATTGGTCGATTTCCTCTGGTGCCTCCAAATTATATATATAAAAAATTCCGCTTCCATGGCTTCGAAAACAACAACAGCAGATAAAAAAGGAAAAAAAGAACAGGAGGTTATAACAAAGAAAACAACTAGAAAATAAAAAGTCAAAAATAAAGTCAAAAATAGTAAAAAATTAAGTCAAAAATAAAAAGTAAAAAAAAATCAAAAATAGTAAAAAATAAAAGGTCAAAAATAAAGTCAAAAACAAAAAGTCAAAAATAAAAAGTAAGAAATATAAAGTCAAAAATAAAATGTCAAAAATAAAGTCAAAAATAAAGTCAAAAATAAAGTCAAAAATAAAGTCAAAAATAAAGTCAAAAATAAAGTCAAAAATAAAGTCAAAAATAAAGTCAAAAATAAAAAGTCAAAAATAAAGTCAAAAATAAAACCCAAAATAAAAAACAAAAATTTGGGACGTCAAAAATTACCGAAAAAAAAAATAAAAAAAGGCGTCTGGCAAGATAGGCAGATAGATAAATGGATAGATAAAAAGATAGACAGATAGATAGATGGATAGATAGACAGACAGATGGCTAGATAGATAGACTGACAGACAGACAGGCAGATAGATAGACAGATAGATAGATAGACAGACAGACAGACAGACAGACAGATAGACAGACAGACAGACTGATACAAAATACAGTGTGCCCAAAAGTTTCAAGACTACCCCCCTCCCCTTACACACAGTTACGGTGATGCGATAGACTTTCCCCCACCGTAACTGTGCAGGGGGGTGGGGGGAGAGGGAGGGGGGAGGGAGAAAGCAGGTAGGCTGAATACACTACAGGGAGAAGGGGAGAGAGGGGGAGTAAGGAGGGGGGAGGGAGGGGAAAAGGAAGGGGAGGGAGGGAGAGGGGGAGGGGAGGGAGGGAGGGAGGGAAGGGAGAGGGGCAGCATAGGCCTTGAAGAAAAGGAAGAGACTTTTACCTAAGAAGGGGGGTGTGACAGACTCTCTCTCTCTCTCACACACACACACACACACACACACACACACACACACACACACCTGAATGAAATGGCCCTAGTATGTATTCAATATGGGCGGTCGGTGTTAGTGCCGAAGTGGTGACATGTGAAGGTATCTGGCACGTAGGAGGACCCTTGAACCACAGAAAAAGGGCTACTGAGTGAATGTCCAGAGTCGGAAATAAAACCTGTGATGATGATGATGATAATGATGATGATGACAAGGGTGATGATGATGATGATAACGATGATAATGATGATGATGATGACAATATCTATCTATCTATCTATCTAAGATTTCTAAGTCAAAATTAGGCCAAATATAAACTTGTAACACAGAAGAGGACGTAGAGGTGACTAAACAAAATAAATCGCTTATGAAAAGGTGTTAGGGAGCTTCCTCAAAAGATATTAAGGTGAAGTAAGCAAAATAAATCGCTTAAGCAAAGGTGTTAGGGAGTTTCTTTAACCTCCTTTAATAAATCGCTTATGAAAAGGTGTTAGGGAGCTTCCTCAAAAGATATGGTGACTAAACAAAATAAATCGCTTAAGAAAAGGTGTTAGGGAGCTTCCTTAACCAAGGAGAATACCACCTCTTCTAAGCGATTTGTTCATTTCCTACTCTCACTTTCGCGCCCACACCAGCAGACAGAGCACATTACAAAAAACTATTACTTTGGGATTACGTTGTACAAATATATATACAGTACATTGTTCCCCGGTGACTCATACCTGTCCTAGATACCTCTCGCTCTCTCGCTCTCTCATTCTTCTTCGTCTTCCTTCTTCTTTTTCTTCTTCTTCTTATTATTATTCCTCTTCTTATTCCTCCTCCTCCTCCTCCTCCTTCCCTTCCTCTTCCTCCTCCTCCTCTACCTCCCCTTCTTCCTCCTCCTCTTCTTCTTCAACACTCAAATCCTCCCTCCTTCCTTTCTCAGCCCCTCCTCTTCTCTATTCTCTTGTCTCCATCTATTTCTCCCTCCTTCTTTCCTTTCCATCCTTCTTCCTTCCTTGCTTTCTCTTCCTTCATTCCATCCTTCTTCCCTTCCTTGCTTTCTTCCTTCTATCCTTCCTCTCTTCCTTCCCTCCTTCCTTCCTTCCACCCTTCCTCCCTTTCCTCTTTCCACCTTTTCTCCCTTCCTTCCTTTCTTCCTTCCTTCCTTTCTCTTCTTTCCATCCTTCCTTCCTTCCTTCCTTCCTTCTCCCTCCATTCCCTTCCCCCCCTGGACCCCCTCCCTCCACAACATATTTGGGTCGGCCTATGTGGAAGGTCGGCTCTCTCTCTCTCTCTCTCTCTCTCTCTCTCTCTCTCTTTCTCTCTCACTTTTACTCCCTCCCCCTCACCGGAGAAGGAAGGAAAAAGATGATCTGCTGTTCGGAAAGCCGCTGGATCGACTCCGGGATTGGACAGGGAAGAGTGAGGGAGAGAATTTCACTAAAACTTTATTCCACAAAATTCCACCTCTCATACCACCACATCAGGACGGAATGATACACCGCTGGCATGTATTCAGTATGGACGGTGGGTATTGGTGCCGAAACAGTGATATGTGAAGGTGTGAGGGACATATAAGAACTGCTGGGTCTTAGAGAACGGGCTTACACACACACACACACACACACACACACACACACACACACACACACCAAAGCAAATACACACCCTTCGTGTGTGTGTGTGTGTGTGTGTGTGTGTGGAGGTCCGGAGGTGGGGAGGGGGGGGGGTGGGCTGGTAGGGGGAGGTAACTCAATATGATAAGGCATTTTTTCTCCCCCTCACCCCCTCCCTTACCTTCTCCCCCTTCCCCCTCCCCCTCCCCCTCCCCCCTCCCCTTCCTCGTGATAAGGGGTAGAGTCATAAGGGGGAGGATAGATAGAAGATAGTGGTGGTAGACAGTGGTATGGCTGGATAGACACAAAACTTCATAAATAATAATAGATAAGATGGAAAAGGAATGCAATAAAAAGGGTAGTAATAATAATAATAATAATAATAATAATAATGATAATAATAATAATAAAAATAATGATAATACTAATAACACCAATAATAATAATAATAATTATAATAATAATTATAATAATAATAATAATAATAGTAATGAGAAGAAGAAGATGAGGAAGAAAAAGAGGGAGGAGGAGAAGGAGGAGGAGGAGGAGAACAAGAAGAAAAAAAAAGAACAAGAACACAAAGAAGAAGAAGGAGAGAGAGAGAGAGAGAGAGAGAGAGAGAGAGAGAGAGACCATACTCCTTATTACCTTACCTCACCTGCCCAAAGAGTCTCAGGTGTGCTAATTGGGCCACAGGTAAATCTGGAAGGAAGGACAGGTAAATATATAAAAAAAATGTCTTATATTTATTGTTTTTTCGATACAGAAAGAACACACACACACACACACACACACACACACACACACACACACACACACATGATAATAAACATACATAACCATCAGAAGGGAAGGGGAAAAAAAAGATGTTAAAATAAAGGAACATAATAAAACAAGAGTAAAAAAAATAATGAAAAAAACAATGTAAGAAAAAAACGAAAAATTACACAATGCAAAAAAATAAAAAAATTTAAATAAGTAAAAAATTGAAAATAGCGAAAAATCATGAAAAAACAAGAAATTAAAAACTGAAAAAAATAAAAATAAAAAACATTAAAAACTGAAAAAACATAATTAAAAAAACAAATTAAAAACTGAAAGAAAAAACAAATTAAAAACTGAAAAAAAATAAAAACTGAAAAAAATATAAAAATAAAAAACAAGAAATTAAAAACTGAAAAAAATATAAAAAAAAAAAACGAAAAATTATAAACAATGAGGAAACGAAAAAATGTCATAAATCTTAAAAAAAAACAAATAATGAAAAACAAAAAAATAAAAAAATGGCGAACGAAAAATTATAAAAAAAAATGAAAAAGACAAAAATATAAATATGCAAAAAAAAAATTATGAAAAATGCAAAAAAAAAACAAAAATAATAAAAAAATGCCAAAAAATGAAAAACGAAAAAATACAAAAAAAATATATATATAAAACTGCAAAAAAGAATATTATAAAAAGAAATGAAATATAAACTAATAAAATAACGTCATTCCCTTACAAGACGACTCTCCAAAATTGCTCAGGTGTAAAGCAGGTAAATCTGATAAAATCCTCCCTCGAATAAAGAATGTAATAATAATAATAATAATGATAATAATAATAATAATAATAAAATGGATAATAACGGAAAGCAACAAAAATAATAAAAGACAATATTATGAAATGGAAAGCAATACTAAAATAAATACCAGTAAATAAATAAATAAGTAAATAATAGTAATAATAATAATAATAATAATAATAATAATAACAATAATAATAATAATAACAATAATAATAATAATAATAATAATAATAATAATAATAATAATAATAACAAAAATAATAATAATAATAATAATAACAAAAATAATAATAATAATAATAATAATAATAACAACAACAACAATAATAATAATAATAATAATAATAATAATAATAATAATACGAATGTCACTCCTTCCTTTACCTGGCCATTTCAAACTTCTCAGGTGTCCCTAATTAGATCAGGTAAATCTGGAAGAGGTAACACAGGTGCACTTGGCCTATATTGGAGGAGAGAGAGAGAGAGAGAGAGAGAGAGAGAGAGAGAAACAGAAGGGGGAGGGGGAAATTGAGAGATAGGGAAAGTGTGTGTGTGTGTGTGTGTGTGTGTGTGTGTGTGTGTGTGTGTGTGAAATAACAATCTAGTGATAATAGTAATGATGATGATGATGATGATGATGATGCCAATAATGACGACAACAACAATAACTCTCTCTCTCTCTCTCTCTCTCTCTCTCTCTCTCTCTCTCTCTCTCTCTCTCTCTCTCTCTCTCGTTTAAACTGTGCGGTAAAGGGTTAAGTCAGTGTCGGGCCAGCACTACAAGGCCAACGCCCTCAGTTTCCGCCCGTCTGAGATAAGATAAGAGTAGATAGCATGTTTCACCCACCCCGCCCTTACCTACATACATACACATACATACATACATACAGAGACACATACATAGATACATACATACTCTGACATACATACATACACATACGCATACATACATACATACACACATATTCACACACACCCATTGACACATACTGCACGTCCATATATACATACACACACACACACACACACACACACACTGTCACACATACTGTACGTTCATAAATACCCGTACACACATACATACATACAAATAAATCACTCAATAACAGGTGATTGGCAGGTATGTTGATGTGAACAAGGAGAAGCAAACAGCAAACATCCCAAGCGCTCCGGATACTTCATGTTTGCCTTGTGGATATCAACATACATACATACACACATACCTACATACATACATACACACATACCTACATACATACATACACACATATACCTACATACATACATACACACATATACCTACATACATACATACACACATATACCTACATACATACATACACACATACCTACATACATACATACACACATATACCTACATACATACATACACACATATACCTACATACATACATACACACATATACCTACATACATACACACATATACGTACATACATACATACACACATATACCTACATACATATACATACACACATATACCTACTGTACATACACACATATACTGTACCTACATACATACATACACACATACGTACATACACACATATACCTACATACATACATACACACATACCTACATACGTACATACACAGATATACCTACATACATATACATACACACATATACCTACCTACATACATACACACATTTACCTACATACATACATACACACATACCTATATACGTACACAAACACATATACCTACATACATACATCCACACATATACCTACATACATACATACACACATATACCTACCTACATACACATACACACACACACATTGTCACACATACTGCATGTTTATACATACGACACACACACTCACGGACATACTGCACGTTCATAAATACATAAATATATACATGCACACATATATAAATACATACTTACTTACTTAAAGCTGTCCCTGTACCACAGAACACGACGGCTACTACACTCCTATGTTTCTCAGTCTTTGGTGGCAGCGTGTGTGACTGTGCAGACCAATTCTGGATCCGCATACGTAACCACACAGTCGGTATGTCAAGTCAGGGTCTGCTGGGAGAACTGTTTTGGTTGTGCCTCAGTTATCTACACTCTTCTCTGGCCAGGTTCCCAGCTTCTACACGAATGGTTCCTTTCACTGCAGAGGCTCGCCAGTGTTTTCTGTCAGAGGAATTGGTTTTAAGATCTTTTGGTATGATGCTGCAATTCTTTAGGGTTGTCCTTATGTCATCTTTATATCTCTTCTTGTGTGCCCCTGGGTTGCCACGTGCTGCAGGCGTTGGTCACACAGATCCTGGCGGGGAAGGCGGTGCTCAGGCATGCGTGGCCGACCCATCTAAGCTGTTTTTTTTTGCCAGCATGGTTTCTATGCTGGTTGACTTTGCCCAGTGAAGAATTTGTGAGTGAGGGACTTGATCCTCCCATGTGCGTCCTAGAATGCGCTGTAAGCATCAGATATGAAAAGACTCAAGCTGTTTGATGTGACGCTGGTAAGTAGGCCTAGTACAGGATTCAGCACCGTATAAGAGGGCGGAGAGGCACACAGCTGTATATACTGACACCTTTGACTCGATTCTCAAGTTGGTGTTTTTAAAGACTCTGGATCTGAGACGCCCAAAGGAGGCTGAGGCGTGACTGACTCTTGCCAGGACCTCTGCGTCAATGTTATGTTTATCTGTAAGCACACTTCCAAAGCAGGCAAAATTCTCCACCTGTTTTACATTTTCGCCATTTATCTGAAATGCAAGAGACCCTGCTGCGTTGTTCCTAAGATATTATTTCTGTGTCCTTGACATTTATTCGGAGATCCATGGCATGACATATGTTGGAAATGACGGTGACCTGTTGTAAGGCTTGTGGGGTACGTGCAAGGACAGCACGGTCATCGGCATATTGCAGCTCTGGGAAATGGGCTATGTCAGTCTTTGACTTTGCCTGAAGACGTCTGCTATTAAACAATTTACCGTGTAGACCGAACAGGATTTTTATTCCATTATCAGGGTTCATTTACTGGTGACATAAAGAGTGACTGCAGTGAGATGGATGTTGAAAATGACAGTAGCAGGCCACATCCTTGCTTTACACCCACATCTACACTGAAGGGTTAGGATTTACTCCCACTTACGGACACACCAGCATTCATGCTGTCATGCAGGCTATTCAGGATGGTAAGAAACTGGTTTGGAACTCCAAATTTTAAAAGCGGATTCCGTATGTGTTGTCTGTTGACTGTGTCAAATGCTTGTGCAAGATTTATGAATGCAATATACAGTCACAGTCACACATGTACATTGAACCGACTTGTTTTGCTGATGTGGGGTGATGCCACTCTCTCTCTCTCTCTCTCTCTCTCTCTCTCTCTCTCGCTCTCTCTCTCTCTCTCTCTCTCTCTCTCTCTCTCTCAATTTTTTCCTACATTATCTTATACCAGGAAAAATAGCCATTTTATTCTTCCACTTTCCTCTTCTTTAACCTCGTCCTCTCTCTCCACCTCACTAACTCTCATCTTTTATCTATTCTCCGCCATTCTGATCAATCTATCTATCCACTCTATCTATCAGGCTTTTCTCTCCCTCCAGCCAAAAGCACTACCAATGTACGATGTAATTTGTACTAAAAATTACATCTCATTCTTCATTACCTTTCTTCTTATGAGTTTAATAGTACACCTCAATTACATCATCTACCTGTCATTACCTGTCATTTCCTTCAATCACACAGGTAAAATCATCTCCCCTTTGTTGTCTGGCTGCCCCCTCTCCAACTCACGTCACTCTCACTCATATACCCCTCCACCTCATTCCTCCATCCCATCCTCGGCTTCCATCTTCCCTTTTCCCATTCAAATCATTATTATACACTCTCCTATTCAGTCTCTCATTCTCCACTCTCTCTCTCTCTCTCTCTCACACACACACACACACACACACACACATCCTGCTTCTTTTTTCTTATATAATTTCCTCTTATTTTCCCGTTTTCTTTTCCTTCTCAGTCGAACCTTACATAAGAAAATGTAATAGTGTGTGTGTGTGTGTGTGTGTGTGTGTGTGTGTGTGTGTGTGTTCCATCTACCGTGATAGTCTTCCCACTTTGCTTTAACCACTTGTTTCATGGGGGCGCCTACCATCCACTCACTTCATGTAGCACAAGAGAATGACAAATGGTGTCCCGTAACTAGACGCCTTGTGGTTGAGTGGGTTACGGCGCTCCGACCGGATGGGGTTCATTGAGGGTCAAGTCCAAGGATTAATTTTAGGTTTAGCTGCAACATAATGCGACTCAGGGGCGTACGTATGGGCACCCCTCCTTAAAACTAGGAACTAAAGAGCCTAGACCCGGCCCCCTACGCTCCTGATTGGGCTATAAAAACTGGATGATAGATAGAGGGATAGATAGAAAGATAACAGAAAGATAGATAAACAGATAGATAGATAGACAGATAGACAGACTCTTCGTATAGAGTATGGATGATGATGACGATGGTGATGATGATGATAATGATGATGATGACGATGATGATGATGATGGAAAAGAGGTCAGGATGATGATGATGATGATGATAATGACGATGGAACGGGGAATAGAGGGGGGGGGTAGTCAGTTTTCCCACTCCCCTCTCTTTTAGTGGCCATTTCGGAGAGGCACGCTGGGAATACGTGGGCAACAGCTTTCTTCCTTAGACCATTAAAAACAATGACAATAAATAAACCACCAAGACAAAGGAGCGACGGGGGGGGGGAGGTGAGAGTGACAAAGGGGGAAAAGGGAGGGGAGGGGAGAGGAGGGGAGAGAGAAGGGAGGGGGAGAGGGAGGGGAACAGGGGAAGGGAGAGGGGAGGAGATTGGAAAGGAGGAGAGGGGAGGGGAGAGATGAGAAGAGAGACAGAGGGGGAAAAAGGAGGCAAGGGGAGGAGGACGAGGGGAGAGAGGTGAGGACAGAGGCAAAGGGGAAGATGAGAGGGAAGAAGAGGGTGAAGGGAAGAGGAAATGGGGGAGGGAGAGGGGAGAGTTTGGAGGGAGGTGGAGAGGGGAGAAGAAAGAAGGAAGAGGAGGAGGAGGAGGAGGAGGAGAGGAGGATTACACAGGATTACACAGGAAAGCAAACAGCAACAGACCTTATGGTCCTTTCGAGGCTGCTTGTTAGAGAAAACTATGACTACAAGATCTAACTCTACATGTTGAAGGATAAGGATAGTAAAGCATGAAGGCTCCCCCCACCACCAAACCCTCCAAGAAAAAGTGAGAAAAACCACCATTCAGCATGGAAAAACTGACATGGAAATTTTATAGGAAACACTGGAAAGGAAAAGTCACATTCTATAATACTTTATCTATAAGCTACCCGATAGAGTAACCTGAAAGAGAAAGTAAACAAATAAAATAATAGTTACGGCATGACATTATAAACCGGTTACATTGAGTTAATGGGAAGTCTGTGGACATAACGTGGAAGCTACACACTGCACAGTGTGGATGTTTAGGGGTGGTGCAGCAGCCTTGCCTGGCGCTTTTAAGGTAGGCAGCAGTCAATCAGGCCCTAGCTCCGTTCACTCCACTGAGACAGGGAACTCTCCCATATGGGACAAGTACACAAGTTTCATCCTGAAGCAGTGACCCCTGGTACATTAAAAAAAATCCCAATGGTGGTCACTTGACTAACAGGGACCCTCAGTGATCCACAGCCCATCACAGGTCGAAAGTAAGAGTAGTGACCGTTAACTCAGGGTTATCTTTGCAGATCCTAATCTGTGCTTATATTGCTTTGTTAGCACCGAATAAATTGAAAATGTATAATATCGTGACGCAACACTATGTACGGGTACATTGTTTACGGGGTGTCTTGTAGACTAAAGGGGCATGAACTTACATGTACCGTAGCTATAAAAGCAAGTTATTCGGACAGAAAAAGAGTCAGCTGAGGATTCTCGTGCAAATACTTGTCTAATTTGTTTTTGAATGGCTCAATTGAGATACTGTTCACGGTATCTGAGGGTAATCTGTTCCAGATATTTACAACTCTATTAAAGAAGAAGTATTTTGCTTCGTGGGATTGGAATCGCTTTCCCATAATTTTGCAGCCATTACTTCTGGTTTGACTCGACCGGTCTATATCAAAATATTTATTCATGTCTAAGTTGTCATATCCCTTCATGATTTTGAAAACTTTAATAAGGTCCCCTCTT
>NC_136983.1:44683294-44705794 GCF_032717465.1 Coenobita brevimanus | reverse complement strand
TGCTTGGGAGCGTCCTTTTGAAACATGATATAATTTGACCCCTCTCTCTCTCTCTCTCTCTGCTAACCGGGCTCCTAAATGTGGGATGGAGGCTAAACACATAATTCATATGACGATGTTTGAAGGAGAGTAAGGTGTAATCAGCAAAATAAATCGCTTAGGAAATGGTGTTAGGGAGCTTCCTTCCACAGCTGGGAGTGTCATAGCAACCTTGGAGACCTGATCCTGCGTCACTGATATATAGGCAAATAGACAGATAAGTAGATAGATAGACCGATAGGTAGATAGATAGACAGACACAGAAAGCTACATAGACAGACTGACAGACAGACAAAGGTAGATAGATAGATAAATAGACAGACAGACTCACAGACAGACATATAATTATATAGGAAGACAGACAGATACATAGATAGAAAGATAGACAGACACAGAGATAGAAAGCTACATAGATAGACAGACAGATAGATAAATAGATAGATAGGCAGACTGATAGACAAGATAATTAGACAGACAGATGGATGGATAGATAGACAGAAAGACAGATAGACAGACAGACAGAGATAGAAAGCTACACAGATAGATAAATAGATAGATAGGCAGACTGATAGACAAGATAATTAGACAGACAGATGGATGGACAGACAGACAGACAGACAGATAGATAGACAGACAGATAGACAGACAACACCCACCCACAGAACATTCACCTTTGCGTCCCCAGGTAAGCTCCCCTAATTACATTCTCACCTGAGTGACAACGCAAAGGTAACAGGATGAAGAGAATGACGCCCAATGGAATGAAACAGTTGTATGACGATGGAATGAAACACTGGAATGATGGAATGAAACAGTTGTATGACGATGGAATGAAACACTGGAATGATGGAATGAAACACTGGAATGATGGAATGAGGCACTGGAATGATGGAATGAAACACTGGAATGATGGAATGAGGCACTGGAATGATGGAATGAAACACTGGAATGATGGAATGAGGCACTGGAATGATGGAATGAAACACTGGAATGATGGAATGAGGCACTGGAATGATGGAATGAAACACTGGAATGATGGAATGAAACACTGGAATGAAACAACTGGAATGACGACGAGTATGAGACAGAACTCTGATTTTTCTCGCAGCCCGAAACTCCCAACTGGGACAGGTGAGAATTTGGAAACTGGGACAGATATATTTCCCGGTAAAATAGTGGACCGGGGCGTCTGGAACCAGGGGGAGGGAAGGGAGAGAGGAGAGAAGGGTAGGGAAGGGAGAGAGGAGGGAAGGGAGGGAAGAGGGAGGGGAGGGAAGGGAGGGAAAGGAGAGAAGAGGGAAGGGAGGGAAAGGAGAGAGGAGGGAAGGGAGGGAAGAGGGAGGGGAGGGAAGGGGGGGAAAGAAGGGAAGGGGGGAAGGGAGAGAGGAGGGAAGGGGGGAAGGGAGAGAGGAGGGAAGGAGGAAAGGCAGCAAGATAGCAAGGAGGATACAGGTGAGTTAATCAATCAGCACAGGTGTCTTCCAAGAACCGGAATCTGCGCTACGGTACACCTGACGCAGAGGGTACGCACGAGACGCTATGGTGTGTGTGTGTGTGTGTGTGTGTGTGTGTGTGTGTGTGTGTGTGTGTGTGTGTGTGTGTGTGTGTGTGGACTACAAGACGAGGGTAACTTCATCCTACAGTCCACTAGGTGTATATTGCACGGGAACCTGAGGCTACAACAGCAACAACAACAACAACTACTACTACTACTACTACTACCACCACCACCATTATCACTACTACTGCTGCTACTAATACTACCACCATCACTACTACAACTGCCACCACCACCACCACCACCACTCCACCACTACTACTACTACTACAAAAAACGCACTACTACGCCTTATTCCCACTACAATGAGGCTTCCACCACCTGCACTTCACCGCCTCCACCACCTGCACTTCACCGCCTCCACCACCTGCACTTCACTGCCTCCACCACCTCCACTTCACCGCCTCCACCACCTGCACTTCACTGCCTCCACAACCTCCACTTCACCGCCTCCACCACCTTCACTTCACCGCCTCCACCACCTCACCTCTTATAAGAATCCAATTAACCTCTTCCTTTTGTTTTCAGAGAGAGAGAGAGAGAGAGAGAGAGAGAGAGAGGTGTGGTGAAGGCATTAGTGTGGCAGATTTATGGCGTTCGAATACAGGCCAGGTATAAGTCTCTCTCTCTCTCTCTCTCTCTCTCTCTCAACCCACCCCTTCAGGTCGAGAAATTTATCTTTATCTGGCCAAAAATTCGTCTAAGATCAGACAGTCCGCTGAGAGAGAGTTACATAGATACACAGACCACACAGACCTTACGGTCCCTACGAGGTGGTCCGGCCTTAATACTAATATGCCTTAATACTAATACAGTGCATAGGACCAGGAGAAAAGGATAACACAGCAGAAGGCTCTCTCCCCCACCCTCCAGACCCTCCGGCATTTGCCGTACAGGAAACAAGAGAGGAAGTAATACCTTGCAGGAATGAAAAACCTGAAGGAATTTTATAGGATCGGCAGAAAGTAGAATAATATGGAAAAGGAAAATTTGGGCATACAGCCACATACTTACTCTATGCATGCAATTTTTTAAATTATTTTTTATATATATAAAAGGATGAATAGAGTGTTTATCTATTATATCTATCTATCTATCTATCTATAGCCCGACGCCCTAATCCCGCAAAGGGTGGCCACAGACAAAACGCCTCCAAGTCACTCTGTCACCCACCATTTGACTCCCCTCCCCCCAACTCACCCCCCCCTCCCTCATATACCTCTCAACTCCATCCCTCCACCTCATCCTAAAATACTGTCTGTGTCTAATAGACAGATGACTGCAGACGCGAATATGCAATAATTGCTCCATCCTAACTAAACGATACCAATTGCGTCGAGATACATGTCCAGTCTCTTTTTAAATATATTTATGGTACCACTCTCAGTCACATTCCCAGGGAGTTTATTCCATTCGCTTACAACGGAGTAAGTGAAGAAGTTTTTGGTTGTATCAAGATTAGCCCTACTTGCTTGCAACTTCATACCATTTCCTCGAGTTACAGTCTCGGCAATTACTGTGAATAGCTTGCTTGAATCAGTATTACTAAAGCCTTTTAGCATCTTAAAACATTCAATCAGCTGTCCCCTGAGTCTCCGTTTTCTAAGAGAGAATAGGTTTAATTCCCTGAGTCTCTCGAGGTATGGTTTATTCCTCAGGGACGGGATTAACTTGGTAGCCCTACGCTGCACCGCTTCCAGTATTTCTGTATCTTTAATTAGGTGAGGCGCCCAAAACTGCACTGCAAACTCTAAGTGTGGCCTGACTATGCTTTTGTATAGGGGGATTACAATATCTTTGCTTTTATATGTAAAATGTCTTTTGATGAAGCCTAGGGCCCTGTTGGCTTTATTGGCGGCAGAGATACATTGATTCGAACATTTCAGATCGTCTGAAATTAGTACGCCTAGATCTTTAACTAATGAGGACTTGGTAATGATTTGGCCCTTCATTTCGTAATCATACCTTTTGTTTTTCTTCCCACATTGCAGTACCTGACATTTACTTACACTGAAGGGCATTTGCCATTTTTCTGACCAGCTGATAATTTTATTAAGGTCATTTTGAAGGCTAATTCTGTCTTCTTCAGTTAATATAGTGTTGCCGATTTTTGTGTCATCTGCAAATTCAGGAATGAAGTTGTTTAGGCCAACATCGATATCGTTAATATACATAATAAATAGGACTGGTCCCAACACTGATCCCTGAGGAACACCACTGGTCACTGGAGCCCAGTCTGACTCTACTCCATTTATAACGACTCGTTGCTTTCTCTCACTTAACCAGCAACGTATCCACCTATGAATATTTCCGTCAATTCCAAGTGATCTTACTTTTGTCATTAGTTTATCATGTGGCACTTTGTCAAAGGCTTTCTGGAAGTCTAAGTAGATTATATCAAGTGACCTGGTACAATCATTCATTTTAAAAAGTGAATCGTAAAACTCAATTAAATTTGTCACGCATGATCTCCGCGTTCTAAAGCCATGCTGGCTGTTCCTAATTACGTTATTAGTTTCTAGGAACTCAACTTCTTCTTTGCTATCCTTATCTCATTCTAGTAGTTCAGTTACTCTTCTAGGAGCTGCCTAGCATGGGCCAACCGGCCTACTGCAGTTATCCTCTCTTCTTATGTTCTAATTAATGATTCGAGGATCTTTCCCAAGAGAGAGAGAGAGAGAGAGAGAAAGAGAGAGAGAGAGAGAGAGAGAGAGAGAGAGAGAGAGAGAGAGAGAGAGAGAGAGAGAGAGAGAGAGAGCATTTCACAACCACATGGGCAGCTGATCAGAGAGACAGTCAGGTCACAGAAAATGGGTGGGGGTGCATATCAGGTCACAGGGGAAGCTCAGGTCGATATGAAAACCCTGAAACCTGAAGCCCTGAAACATGAGGCCCTGAAACATGAAAAGCTGTAACAAGAAGCCCTGAAACGTGAAGCCCTGAAACCTGAAGCCCTGAAACATGAGGCCCTGAAACATGAAACCCTGTAACATGAAGCCCTGAAACATGAAACCCTGTAACATGAAGTCCTGAAACGTGAAGCCCTGAAATGTGAAGGTCTGAAACATGAAGCCCTGAAACATGACACCCTGTAACATGAAGCCTTGAAACCTGAAGCCTGAAGCCCTGAAACATGAAACATGATGCCCTGAAACATGAAGCCCTGAAACATGAAACCCTGAAACCTGAAGCCCTGAAACCTGAAGCCCTGAAACATGAAACCCTGTAACCTGAAACCCTGAAACCTGAAGCCCTGAAACCTGAAGCCCTGAAACATGAAACCCTGTAACCTGAAGCCCTGAAACCTGAAGCTCTGAAACCTGTAGTCCTGAAACCTGAAGCCCTGAAACTCTGAAGCCCTGAAACCTGTAGCCCTGAAACCTGAAGCTCTGAAACCTGAAGCCCTGAAACCTGAAGCCCTGAAACGTGAAGCCCTGAAACCTGAAAACCTGAAACCTGAAAACCTGAAGCCCTGAAACGTGAAGCCCTGAAACATGAAACCCTGTAACATGAAGCCCTGAAACCCTGAAGCCTGAAGCCCTGAAACCTGTAGCCCTGACCCCCTGAAGCCTGAAGCCCTGAAACCTGAAGCCCTGAAACATGAAGCCCTGAAACCTAAGGACAGGAAACAAAGCACAGTACACACAAAGTAATTTCCAGATCAATTAGCCCTGAACTAGTGCCACGAGACCTTGAGAACGGCACTGAGAAGAACGAAATAACATGAACTATAACAACGAGAACAGCCACGCCCCTCACGATATGTTCTTTGACGCCACCGGACTGAAGAGGTTGAGGTAAAAATGATGTTCTACGTTTACAGCCAGTGGAAATTAATTAAGACGCAAAAATAAGGACTACACCCTGCAACGCACAAGATGGTGGTTGGCCAGTGACGCAAGGTGAGGGGAGGGGGAAGGTAGGGGGCACAGCTGAGTAGGGGGAGGGGAAGGGGGTTGCTAGGACTTTAGGGGGAAGGGAAGGGGCGAGGGAGAAGAGGAGAAGGAGGGGAAGGGGGACCGCTGGAGGGAGGGACGGGCCGTTGGGTCTCTCTTGGCCGCCTCAGGTTCAAGGTCTTGTCTTGGGACCACACATACCTTGGAGATGGCGGGAGGCACTCATTCAACCCCTTCCACACCAACCCCTTCCCTCCACACCAACCCCTTCCCTCTACACCAACCCCTTCCTTCCACACCAACCCCTTCCTTCCACACCAACCCCTTCCTTCCACACCAACCCCTTCCTTCCACACCACCTTCTTCCTTCCACACCACCCTCTTCCTTCCACACCAACCCCTTCCTTCCACACCAACCCCTTCCTTCCACACCAACCCCTTCCTTCCACACCAACCTCTTCCTTCCAGACCACCCCCTTCCTTCCACACCAACCCCTTCCTTCCACACCAACCCCTTCCTTCCACACCAACCCCTTCCTTCCACACCAACCCCTTCCTTCCACACCAACCCCTTCCTTCCACACCAACCTCTTCCTTCCACACCAACCCCTTCCTTCCACACCAACCTCTTCCTTCCAAAGGTTCGAGCACACGGTATAGACGGCGATATCTTAAAATGGATAGAACCCTGGCTGAAAGGACGAAAGCAGAGAGTATTAATAAATGGAACTAAGTCGGACTGGGGATTAGTAACTAGCGGTGTACCACAGGGTTCAGTACTCGGTCCCTTATTATTTATCATATATATAAATGATCTAGACTTAGGAGTCAATAGCAGCATCAGGAAATTTGCCGACGATACAAAAATAGGGCGTATCATTAACTCGACTGACGATTGCCATAACTTACAAAACGACCTCGATACATTGTCCAAATGGTTTAAAACTTGGCAAGTGGAATTTAACGTTGAAAAATGTAAAGTACTTAACGTAGGTAAGACCATTGGAGATACTAAATACAGCTTAGATAACAAAGAAATTAGCAAATCGGAATGCGAGAAAGATCTAGGAGTTATGATTAGTAACGACCTTAAACCAAGGCAGCAGTGTATTAACGCGAGAAATAAAGCAAATAGGGTCCTATTTTTTTTTTTATAGGATTTATTTCGAGAAGCGTGAGCAATAGATCATCTAAAGTAATACTGAAACTTTATCTAGCATTAGTAAGGCCACATTTAGACTATGCAGTACAATTTTGGTGTCCTTACTATAGAATGGATATTAATTCGTTAGAAAATGTACAGAGAAGAATGACAAAAATGATACATGACGTCCGGAACCTGTCATATGAAGACAGACTGAAAAGACTAAGTCTGCATTCGCTAGAGAGGCGTAGAGTAAGGGGAGACTTAATTGAGGTGTTTAAGTGGATGAATGGTATAAATAAGGGAGATATTAGCAAGGTACTTAAAGTGAGCATACAGGATAGAACTAGAAATAATGGTTTCAAACTAGAAAAATTCCGTTTCAATAAGGAAATAGGTAGAAATTGGTTTGGTAATAGAGTAGTAGACGAATGGAATAAGCTACCTAGTAAAGTAGTTGCTGCCTCTTCCATTGAGAGTTTCAAGCATAGGCTAGATAAGCATATGACTAATAAGGGGTGGATATAGAAAAAAGAAAATCTTATAACCAATACTAATTCATAATTTTTCCTTTTCAGGTTACACTGTGATAGTCTCTATTCTCCTTTCACATTTTCCTGTAAAATGTCCACGCCAGTTTTTCTATACTGCGTGGTGTTCTTTCTGACTTTTTCCTGCCGGCTTCGGCTGGAGGGTTTGGAGGGTGGGGGAGAGCCTTCTTCTTTGCTATCCTTATCTCATTCTAGTATTTCAGTTACCCTTCTAGGCGCTGCCTAGCATGGGCCAACCGGCCTACTGCAGTTATCCTCTCTTCTTATGTTCTTATGTTCCACACCAACCTCTTCCTTCCACACCAACCTCTTCCCTCCGGATCAACCTCTTCCTTCCACACCAACCTCTTCCTTCCACACCAACCTCTTCCCTCCACACCAACCTCTTCACCTTAGGATAGACCATTTAGGGCTTAGAAGTTAATGAAGGCTGTGTCAGGTTCCTTAAATCTTAAAAATCACCTTTGGGATTTGTAAGACATTCCCTAAAGAGTTCTAAGTCGCAGCTTAAATCATTCATCCCACCACCAATGTTTATATTACTTGGGGGATAGATAGATATATAGACAGATAGACAGACTGATGGATAGATAGGTAGGTAAGTAAGCAGTAATATTAAAGGAAAAAACTAACATTCGTGGAGGTGTGTGTGTGTGTGTGTGTGTGTGTGTGTGTGTGTGTGTGTGTGTGTGTGTGTGTGTGTGTGAGTGTTTGAGGGACGGTTCTGAATGTTTGAGATAGACAGATAGATAGATAGACATATAGACAGACAGACAGATAGATATATGAATTCTCACTTTACTATGCTATGTCAAATCCTCTCACTGCACCCTAACACTTTTTCCTAGGCGATTTATTTTGCTCTGCTCTATTAAATCGTTCAGTCACATACTCTGCACCAATAACGAACAAATGGATATCACCCAGCCATATCCAAACAATAAACCGCTACGGAAGAGGTGGTAGGGAGCTTTCTTATACGAATTTCCCCTTCCTATATCCTTTTCATTCTAACTCGGCCTAAAATTGCCATCTCTCCATTGTGAACACGGAGTTGCAACAGGTGAAAATATGATGCTAGTCACGAAGAAGTGCTAGGGAGAGGATGTAGAGCCGGGAAAAGGACGAAAATTTGGGCCAGATTAGAGTGAAAATACTACAGATTTTCGTCCTTATGCAGCTGATTTCACGTAGCTCGGTGACGCAAGGAGACAATACGATGGCCCTACATCCTTCCCATAGCACTTCTTCGTGACTAGCATCATATTCTAGCGCTGATCTATTGCTACACCTCAGCATTCAAGATGGAGAGATGGCAGTTTTAGGGCAGGTGTGAGTGAGCAGCGTATGGGTCCAAAGAATAAGACATGAGAGAGAGAGAGAGAGAGAGAGAGAGAGAGAGAGAGAGAGAGAGAGAGAGAGAGAATGTAAATTCCCAAAGCTTCTTCAGTTCTTAATTCATTAGTTGATGACAATGACGATGATGATAATGGTGGTGGTGGTGGTGGTGGTGGTGGTGGTGGTGGTGGTGATGGTAATGAGGAAGCGTGTGGTATGGTGTAGGTATGTTGTGGAGAAGTGGGTTTCGCAAGCAGACTTCCGGGTATCACACACACACACACACACACACACACACACACACACACACACACACACACACACACACACATCCTCTTTTCGGGGGATAGGGAGGGCGATGGAGGGCGATTTTGTAGCCAGGCAGCGGAAACAAGAAAAATACACCATCCACTCACTCGATGTTGTGCTGCCTGCAGGTGACTCTACACTGAGGGACAAGGAAGCCATTTGCTACGCTGGGTGGTAACCATATAATCGAAAGGACGCCTGGTGGTCTGGTGGGTCAAGGCGATCCGGCCAGAAGACGCACGTAAAGGACTGCATCTTAGGTAAGGCTGGGGTTTACTGATCACATTATGCCACTCAGGGACGAAGGAGGCTGGACAAATTCGCCAATACATACATACATACATACATACATACATACACACATACACACATACATACATACAGAACATACATACATACAGTACATACATACATACACATATATACATACAAACATACATACATACAAACATACATACAAACATACAGACATACATATACATACATACATACAGTACATACATACATACATACACATACATACATACAAATATACATACATACAGTACATACATACATATACATACATACAGAACATACATACACACATACAAATATTTCGTGTCACTCAGGCGTGGTACTGAAGACATTACAAACAATGATGGTTTTCTATTAATAATTAAATATTTTGTGATTGGCTCCTACACGTACAGTATATAGCGACCTTCACTGAATAGTAGTAGACATCTTGTGCTACTACTACTACTACTACTACTGCTACTGCTACCTTTACCACTACCACTACCATTAATACTATCACTACTATTACTATTGGTACTACTACTGCTACTGCTACCATTACTAATACTGCTACAATTACTACCACTCCTACTACCGCTACTACTATTACCACTACTACCATCATTACTACTACTACAACTACTTCAATTAACACTATCACTACTATTACTATTGTTTTAAAGCTTAATTTGTAATCTTTTTATATCATTAATTATAGTTTTTATTGCCCTAAGAGAGAAGCAGTGATCTGTTATTTTTATGTACAGTATGTGCATGTGAGTGTACTGTATATGTATATGTATTTATACGTATATATGTGAGTATATTGTGTAGACTATATAACTTTTTCAGTGATTACCAAATTCTATCTTTCGGAAGGATATGCTATTGTTAAGTATGTTCTGTACTGTACACAGGCCTCTGGAATTCCTGGGTTATGTAATATTATGTAATCTGTATATGTACTGTATACTGTATTACGAAATAAAGAAATGATGATGATGATGACTACTACTGCCACAACTACTACTACAGATTAATCAATATTCCATCAAGCTTCATCAGGACGAGGCAAACCACTTGGGCCTCTGCTTCCGTCCAGGCCTTGCTTCCAGGATTCCAGGATTCCTCTCTCTCTCTCGTCTTCATCTTATACGCAAACTATCTTAAAATTCCTGTTCATTTGTTCTTGTTCTCTCTCTCTCTCTCTCTCTCTCTCAAATTCCACGTCAGTTGTTCTGCTATTCTCCTTCTTTCCTATAAAATTTTCACTTCGTTTTTTTTCTCCAAAGTTACGCCGTTTTCCTTCTCACGTTTTCCTGCCAACTTTGACTGGAGGGTACGGTGGGCGGGGGAGAGCCTTCTTCTTGGCTATCCTTGTCTTATTAAATTACACATGGAAAATACATAGCCAATCCTGCTGTATTTATGATGAAGTTCTCGATACCTAGTGGGCTTCCTTGACCCTAGTTCTCATCGTCTTTATTCTTTCATTATTTTTATTTTTTATTATTATTATTATTATTATTATTATTATTATTATTATTATTTGTTATTACTATAATTATTATTATTATTATTATTATTTATTTATTTTTTCTTGTGAGGGGGCCGACCCTCCAAAAATCATGACTTAATGGAAGACCTTCAGAGTACACACACACACACACACACACACACACACACACACACACACACACACACACACACACACCATGATTCCAGCCCTACCATGATTCCAGCCCTACCATGATTCCAGTTCTACCATAATTCCAGCCCTACCATGATTCCAGTTCTACCATAATTCCAGCCCTACCATGATTCCAGTTCTATCGTAATTCCAGCCCTACCATGATTCCAGCCCTACAATGATTCCAATTCTACCATAATTCCAGCCCTACCATGATTCCAGTTCTACCATGATTCCAGCCCTACCATGATTCTAGTTCCACCATGATTCCAACCCTTCCATGATTCCAGGCCTACCATGATTCCAGGCCCACCATGATTCCAGCTCTACCATGATTCCAGGCCTACCATGAATCCAGCTCTACCATGATTCCAGGCCTAACATGATTCTAGTTCCACCATGATTCTAACCCTTCCATGATTCCAGGCCTACCATAATTCCAGCCCTACCATGATTCTAGTTCTACCATGATTCCAGGCCTACCATGATTCCAGGCCTTCCAGGAACCCACACCCACAAGAGCGACTCCATTCCCGTGAAAAAGGAAATGGTTTCTTGCCTCTATCATTGAGTGGAGGAACTGTGGAGGTGGAGGGAGGGAAGAGGAAGGCTTAGAGAGGAGGGGGAGGGCTGGGGGGAGCCGTGGGGGGCGGTGGGAGGCGGGTACAGGGGGCGAAAGGGGGGGACGGCAGGGGGTGTAAAGAACGGGTCCTCGGTTAGTTGCCAGATTCGAATTTCAAACCCAACCGTTTTTCTCCGTAAATTTAACAGTTAACGGTTTTCTAACAACTCCTAACTGCGTCTAATAAAGCTGATTAGTAGTGGTGTTAGTAAAGTCTTATAAACTGGCTAAATAAGCGTAATATTTCATTTCTATGGCTTCCCACAGGACAGTTATGTGGCCGGGTCGCAGCTGCTGTTTTTGTACCGTATTTTTTGAAGTTATGGGAGCGTTATTTTATTTTGTGTTTTGAGAATATGCCACAGAAGGTGTACAAGTCATGGTAGGGTTGGTTTTCGAATTACACTGAGCCAAAGTTACTAGGTATATAATACTAAGGAGAGGTTGGTGACAGCGGTGGGTGGGGGAGTGCGCATGCGCGGCTGGGAGCGGGAGGTGCTGGTGGCCACTTTCACTAAAATACTACATTTGCGGCTCACTACTTGCGTAGCGTACAAGTCTTGGGGCGGCTCGGCAAGTGCACGTCCACACTGAGCCTCTCTCTCTCTGGTGCTGGCCGTCCGGTGCTGAAGAGGGTCCAAGTGGGCCCACACTGTTACCCCTTCACACGGTCTTCAGTGGTGTATATTCCTCACAGTGAACTCCAACAGTGCTCTCTGGTCACTGTCGCGAACTGTACGATGGTGACAGTGCTGGCGCTAAGTGCGGTGGACAGTGAGTGACGACGATAGCGAGGACAACTACACCTGAAGACAATTACACCTGAACATAATCACACCTGAGGACACTTTAACTATGCTGATATAATTTTACCTCGAACAGTCTCGGGATACAAGAGAATTCCGAAACCAATTATCCCACCTGATACCTGGGATGGATTGTTGTCGCAAATAGGAAGAGGAAATGGTAAAAGCGAGAGATAGCCTTTGAACAGGGAAAAAATAGTGACTAATAAGAACATAAGACAAGGTTAGCAAGATCCTTTAAGTGTGACAGCCGTGGTCTACGAGAAAGACACAAGGATAGCTCAGTGTTTTCAAGACTGAGAATAAAGGAAGGACAAGGAGTGTTTTCAAGACTGACACAAGGACAAAGAGTGCCTTCGCGTTTGAGAATAAAAGGACGAAGTGTTTTCAAGACAGAGAATAAGACAAGGATAGCCCAGTGCCTTCAAGATGCCTAAGATCTTCCTCATCAAAGACCGCCTTCAGCAGCAACAGGCCAAGCTCCTGGAGGCACAGAAGGCAGGCACCACCAACGATGACGACCGCCGGGGCCAGGTGGTGGAGGGGCGGGGGTCCTTCGTGGGCACGCACTCCGCCACCCTGGACCTCACCCCTGGCCGGACATCTCCACGAGAGTCGCTAATGGAAACCAGCTCTATCGACCTCAGGAAAGACTCGAGTGGGGTCGGTCGAAGCTGCCCAGTCAATCGAGAAAGGGAGAGTCAGTTGAGTCTACCGCGCGAGAGTCACCGGAGTCGCGAAAGAGATGGACTGGCGACCCGCGATTTAGATGGACACATAACTCGCGATATAGATGGACATTTGGCTCGCGAAAGAGACAGCCACTTGGAGCTGGCGCGCGAGAGACTAGGTGGTCCTCGGGATGTCCCCCTCAACCTGGAGAAGGACGTGTCTCTGGATTTACGAGTGGTGGGTGAGAGATGCCAGGGATCGAGCAGCAGACACCCCCCTCGCCGCTACTCCTCGTCCCCTCCCCGCCGCCTGGACGACCCCGAGAATCAGCCGCTCTCTCTCACCATCAGAGACCGAGGTGAGTAAACCAGGGATTCTTATATTGGGTAAACCTGTGATTCTTTGGATAGTTATTTAGTATACCAGTGATTCTTATATTGGGTAAACCTGTGATTCTTTTATTGGGTAAACCAGGGATTCTTTGGGTAGTTATTCAGTAAACCAGTGATTCTTATATTGGGTAAACCTGTGATTCTTATATTGGGTAAACCTGTGATTCTTATATTGGGTAAACCTGTGATTCTTATATTGGGTAAACCAGTGATTCTTATATTGGGTACACCTGTGATTCTTTGGGTAGACCAGGGATTCTTATATTGGGTAAACCAAGGATTCTTTGGGTAGTTATTCAGTAAACCTGTGATTCTTATATTGGGTAAACCAGTGATTCTTATATTAGGTAAACCTGTGATTCTTATATTGGGTAAACCTGTGATTCTTATATTAGGTAAAAACCAGTGATTCTTTGGGGTATTCGGTAAACCAGTGATTCTTTTGGGTATTCGGTAAACCAGGGATTCTGAAAAACGCTTGTCTATGGGTTAGGCTGAGAGAGAGAGAGAGAGAGAGAGAGAGAGAGAGAGAGAGAGAGAGAGACTGGCCCCATCGTATATGTCTTAAAATGCCCTTGATCTTTTACTTAACAGAAATCTTAATCTTATTTCCGATTCTGCTATCCTTGTCTTATTCTGTACCTACTTATTTTATCTACTCATTCCTGGTCTATCTTTGTCCGATTCTTAAAATAATCTCAACATCTTAACTATTTCTTCGTCGCTATCCTTGTCTTATTCTCAACCGTTACCACCGTCTTGGGCCCCGAACACCTCTTCCTAAGCGATTTACTTTTCTTATTACACCTTACTGTCCTCTTCTGTTACATAAATCCTTCCAATATCGCCATACACTTCATAAATAACATATACATTGATAGGACCTTCCCGTATTCAAAAATAAATCGCTAAGGAAAAGGTGTTAGGGAGAAGACGGACCATTTTCTTGTACTTCACTACTATCCTTGTCTTATTCACTGCTATCCTTGTCTTATTCACTGCTATCCTTGTCTTATTCACTGCTATCCTTGTCTTGTTCACTGCTATCCTTGTCTTATTCACTGCTATCCTTGTCTTATTCACTGCTATCCTTGTCTTATTCACTGCTATCCTTGTTTTGCTCTTGACCCGCTACTCTGACGTTCTTTTAAAATATGAAAAAATGAACGACAAATTTAGGAAAACGATTGAAATGACCTGACCTGACTTCACCTGACCACCTACTCTGCCCTCACCTGACCTCACATACTCTGACCTGACCTCACATACTCTGCCCCCACCTGACCTCACATACTCTGCCCTCACCTGACCGCACCTCACATACTCTGCCCTCACCTGACCGCACCTCACATACTCTGCCCTCACCTGACCGCACCTCACATACTCTGCCCTCACCTCACATACTCTGCCCTCACCTGACCTGACCTCACATACTCTGCCCTAACCTGACCTCACATACTCTGCCCTCACCTCACCTCACATACTCTGCCCTCACCTCACCTCACATACTCTGCCCTCACCTGACCTGAACTCACATACTCTGCCCTCACCTCACCTCACATACTCTGCCCTCACCTCACCTCACATACTCTGCCCTCACCTCACATACTCTGCCCTCACCTCACCTCACATACTCTGCCCTCACCTGACCTGAACTCACATACTCTGCCTTCACCTCACCTCACATACTCTGCCCTCACCTCACCTCACATACTCTGCCCTCACCTCACCTCACATACTCTGCCCTCACCTGACCTGAACTCACATACTCTGCCTTCACCTCACCTCACATACTCTGCCCTCACCTCACCTCACATACTCTGTCCTCACCTTACATCAGTCAATAGAAAATGACAACTGCGGCTCTGCTCTCTTTCCATAGCACTTCTTCGTGACTAGCATCATAATCCAACGCTAATTTATTGTTACAACCCAGCATTCAAGATGGAGAGATGGCAATTTTGGGCCAAGTTAGAGTGAAAAGCGTACAGTCAAGAGAGGTAGGCTGGATTTTTAACTGTGACTCTAAAGAATGTCAGAAAGTAAGGAAGCTCCCTAACACCTTTCCCTAAGCGATTTATATTGCTTATTACACGTTGCTATCCTCATCTGTGTTGCTTAAATCATTCTAATATCACCACGCTCTGCATCAGTAAGGTTCAAAAGGGTATTAACCAGCCGTATCCAAAAATAAATCGCTGAGGAAGAGGCGTTAGGGACCTTAGTGTCAAGAAGTGTGTAAAATAATTCCATAATCCGTTCATTTTAACACGGCATGAAAAAGATAAACACTAGGATATGATGCTAGTCACGAAGAAGTGCTACGGAAAGGGCGAAAATCACAGTACTTAAGTGAACGAAGAATTGTGAGAAAAGATCAGAAATATGACGAAGAGATGGGACAGAAAATCAGTCAGGAAAAGCACGTTCAATAATTCTCTCTCTCTCTCTCTCTCTCTCTCTCTCTCTCTCTCTCTCTCAAACACACACACAAAAAAACCTCCTCTCTCTCTCTCTCCCTCCCTCTCTCAAACTAGGAAGTCAGCCCCCCACCACACACACACACACACACACACACACACACACACACACACACACACACACACACACACACACACACACACACACCTGTTAACCCTGGACACACACACACACACACACACACACACACACACACACAACGGCACTCCTAGGAAAATCTCTCTCTCTCTCTCTCTCTCATTTGTGTCATTTGAGTATCTTTTAACTCTTCCTCACTCCCCTCCCTCCTCTCTCCCTCTCTCTCTCTAATTGCTCTACCCTCGCTCACTTACAGCAGGCCACTTGCTTGCTTCCGCCTCTTGCGTATACTCCACTTTGGCGCATCGCGAAATTAACTTGGCGTATCGCGAATTTCACACTTCGCCATTTTCGCATAATGAATCTTTCTGGATCTCACCCGTCATGGATAAAATTGGACTGATGATGATGATGGTGATGACATGGGTTGGGATGATGGTGATGATGATGATGACGGGTTGGAATGATGATGATGATGATGATGATGATGACGGGTTGGAATGATGATGATGATGATGATGATGATGGTGATGATGATGATGGTAACATGAGTTGGGATGATGATGATGATGACGGGTTGGAATGATGATGATGATGATGGCGATGATACATGGGTTGGGATGATGATGATGATGATGATGATGATGATGATGACATGGGTCTGGATAAAGATGATGGTGATGATGATAACGATGATGATGATGATGGTGATGATACATGGGTTGGGATGATGATGATGATGATGATGATGGCGATGGTGATGGTGATGATGATGATGGTGATGATACATGGGTTGGGATGATGATGATGATGATGATGGTGACATGAGTTGGGATGATGATGATGATGATGATGATGATGATGACGAGGGTTTGAATAATGATATGGCAAAAAAAAAAAAAAAAGCCATACCCGAAAATAAATCGCTATGGAGAAGGTGTTAGGGAGCTTCCTCACCCACCAAGAATTCAAACGCAAGAAAGAGACACAGAATTCTTAATATTCAGCTCACAGGAGGCGGGGTAAGCCTAAATCCTCGCCCAGTCTTAAAAAAAAAGGAGACGTTCTTGTGGGATTAGGAGGCTCCCTGAAGTTCCTAGTAAAGGAGGTGGGTGTTAGAGCCAAAGTGGTGGCAGGCGAGGTGACTGGGGCTTAGGATTGATGGGCCCTCGGAAAATTTGTCCAGACAGACATAAAACACCACTACTACTACTACTACTACTACCACCATTACTACCACCACCACTACTACTACTACTATTACCACCGCCACTACTACTACTACCACCACCACCACGACTACTACCACCACCACGACTACTACCACCACCACTACAACAGCCACCACCACTACAACAGCCACCACCACTACTACTACTACTACCACCACCGCCACTACTACTACTACTACCACCACCACCACTACTACTATCACCACCACCACTACTACTACTACCACCACCACTACTACTACTACCACCACCACTACTACTACTACCACCACCACTACTACTACTACCACCACCACTACTACTACTACTACCACCACCACCACCACTACTACTACTACTACTGTTATTACTACTACTACTCTACTACTATTACTACTACTACTCTACTACTACTACTACTACTACTACTACTACTACTACTACTACTACTACTACCACCACCACCACCACCACTACTACTACTGTGGTTGGGGGATGTGGTGGAGTATGGAAGAGAATGTGCTGGAGTGTGGTTGGGGCATGTGATGGAGTGTGGTGAAGTGTGGTTGGAGCTCGTGGTAGAGTGTGGTGAAGTGTGGTCGTAGCGTGTGGTGGAGTGTGGTAGGGTGAGATGGAGAGGCAGCACGAGACAGTTAGGCGGCCTTGGTACAGGGTCGTTTCTAACTTTCTAAGACGCCTTTGTTTTACTTGACTGCCCTTGACACACCAGAGAGAGAGAGAGAGAGAGAGAGAGAGAGGGCAAGATGATGTGTGTGTGTGTGTGTGTGTGTGTGTGTGTGTGTGTGTGTGTAAGTAGTGAACCTTGCGCATCTCCAATAAGCAAACTAAATCGCATAGGAACAGGTGTTAGGGAATAGGTTTCTTTACGCACTAGGAGGTGGAAAGCTGCGAATCTGGGAACACAAGGCAGATAGACAGACAGACAGACAGATAGAGACAGACAGGCAGACAGACAGATTGACAGATACACATCCCTATAAGACTTCCCCAGCATCCCAAATGGACTCTTCCTTGTGTGTGTGTGTGTGTGTGTGTGTGTGTGTGTGTGTGTGTGTGTGTGTGTGTGTGTGTGTGTGTGTGTGTGTGTGCGTGCAAAACTGGCTATTTCCTTATTTTCACTCTAATGGATCGAATTCCTCGCCTCGGTGTTGTGGAAGTGAGAGCAGTTAGGTGGCCTTCAGAGTGTCACACTGGGGAAAAGAAACTCCCTCACCCCCCACTCCCATCCCCACCATCCCCCTCTCTCACCCCTCTCACCCCCATCCCACCCCCACTCACCATCCACCTCCCAGCATTCCCTATCCCCACTCCCACCCCCACCCATCATCCCCCTCCCTCACCCCTCTCACCCCCCCACCACCCACCATCCCCCTCCCTCACCCCTCTCACACACCCCCACCCCCACCACAACCCATCATCCCCCTCCCTCACCCCCCAGCACTCCCTATCCCCACCCCCACCCCCACCTCCACCACCCACCATCCCCCTCCCAGCATTCTCTATCCCCACCCTCACCCCCACCCCCACCTAGGGTACTGTAGCCTACATAAGCCTACTCACAGCTACCCCCTTCTGCCTTACCTGCTCCACACACACACACACACACACACACACACACACACACACACACATGGCATCTCCACCTTCACTGTTTTCCCTATACATACATACATACTTACATACATCATCATCATCATCATCATCATCAGAAACAAGAGAAAAGGAACGAAAATATGAGAATTATAATCATCAGCAACATCACTGTCCTCCTCCCTCTCCTCTTCCTCTTCTTCCTCCTCCTTCTCCTCTTCCTCTTCTTCCTCCTCCTTCTCATCTTCCTCTTCTTCCTCCTCCTCTTCTTCCTCCTTTCTCTATGCTCAGTATAAATGAGGTCGGATAGATAATCAGGAAGACGATAAAGTAGGTCATACATAAACTCACTATCAGTCACTTCATCCTTGAGTTTATCTATCTATCTATATCTATTTATCTATCTACCTATCACTGAACTACCAACATTAATAAAAGCTGTATAGTCAATAACAAGCTCACAGCGGCCGTGCTCTTGAGTTTTGTAATAGTTAAGAGATTTCAATGCCACCGATGAAAATGATCCACGCCTTATACCGATTACTGGAGATTTCAATGCCGGGGTAAGTAGTGATCCAAAGCTTTACTATCAATAACTTAAGACTTCAATGGGAATTTAAATAGTGATCCACGCATTATTATTATTATTATTATTATTATAATTATTATTGGAGATTTCAATGCCGAGGTAAACAGTAATCCAAAACTTTACTATCAATAATTAGACTTCAATGCCAATTTAAATAGTGATCCACGCACTATCATTATTATTATTATTATTATTATTATTATTATTATTATTGGAGATTTCAATGCCTGGGTAAATAGTAATCCTAAGTATTAATATAACAATTACAGGAAATTTCAATGCCAGCTTAGAAAGTGATCCAAGCCTTATATATATTACTGGAGACTTCAATGCCGGGGTAAATAGTGATCCTAGGCTTTATATTCTATGCCAAGGGACGTCATGTGGGTTTAGAAGCCTGTGTAGCAACTCTTCCTTATTGATTTATTTTCCATATTTGTACACACCAGTATTTATTTTAGTTCATGAAAAGGTTACTATCAAAACAGCATAAATCACAAGACCAGAGAATATCAACAGCAATATCCCAGAATAAATCGGTGAGGGATGGATGTTAAGGGAGCCTGGTGGACTACGAGAAAGGGAGATTTTAATGCCAGGGTAGAGAGTGATCCACCTCGAGTGAGAAAAGGCTAGTCACTCCCCCTGAACTTAACATACTGAGACACAAGGCGAAGAATCTGGGAAATAACAGAGTGCATAGCCTGTTACCATACCCAGCGTTTTAACAGTATGGTGATGATGATGATGATGATGATGATGATGATGATAATGATAATGAGGAGGAGGACGTTGATGATGAGTTTGATGATAATGATGATGGTGATGGTGATGATGATGATGATGATGAGGAGGAGGAGGAGGAGGAGGAGGAGGGAGAGGGGGAGGAGGACGTTGATGATGAGTTTGATGATGATGATGACGATGATGATGATGATAGTGATGATGACGATGATGATGATGATTAGGAGGAGGAGGAGGAGGGAGAGGGGGAGGAAGACGTTGATGATGAGTTTGATGATGATGATGATAACGATGATGATGATAACGATGATGATGATGAGGATGAAAATGATGACGATAATGGTTACTGACGATGATGATGACCAAAATAAACCGCAAAAATACAGGCGTTACGGTACATATTGTTGCCCTTGGTGACGTCATCGTGGTGGCAATGGGCTTTCTCCCCGTCAAGGGTTTGGTGGTGATTTTATTTACGGATGATCTTAACACTTTCCTATGACTCACTTAGCCTAGTAGTAGTAGTAGTAGTAGTAGTAGTAGTAGCAGCAGCAGCAGCAATAGTAGTAGCTGCTGTGGTAGTAGTACTGGTAGTAGTAGTGGTTAGCAGTAGTAGTCGTAGTTGTAGTAGTAGTAGCAGTAGTAGTAACAGTGGTAGTAGTAGTGGTGTTAGCAGTAGTAGTCGTAGTTGTAGTAGTAGTAGTTGTAGGAGGAGGAGGAGGAGGAGGATTACACAGGAAAGCAAACAGCAACAGACCTTATGGTCCTTTCGAGGCTGCTTGTTACAGAGAAAACTATGACTACAAGATCTAACTCTACATGCTGAAGGATAAGGATAGTAAAGCAAGAAGGCTCCCCCCACCACCAAACCCTCCAGGAAAAAGTGAGAAAAACCACCATGCAGCACGGAAAAACTGACATGGAAATTTCATAGGAAACACTGGAAAGGAAAAGTCACATTCTATAATACTTTGTCTATAAGCTACCCGATAGAGTAACCTGAAAGAGAAAGTAAACAAATAAAATAATAGTTACGGCATGACATTATAAACCGGTACATTGAGTTAATGGGAAGTCTGTGGACATAACGTGGAAGCTACACACTGCACAGTGTGGATGTTTAGGGGTGGTGCGGCAGCCTTGCCTGGCGCTTTTAAGGTAGGCAGCAGTCAATCAGGCCCTAGCTCCGTTTGCTCCACTGAGACAAGGAACTCTCCCATGTGGGACAAGTACACAAGTTTCCTCCTGAAGCAGTGACCCCTGGTACATTAAAAAAATCCCGATGGTGGTCACTTGACTAACAGGGACCCTCAGTGATCCACATCCCATCACAGGTCGAAAGTAAAAGTAGTGACCGTTAACTCAGGGTTATCTGTGCAGATCCTAATCTGTGCTTACTGTATATTACCTCATTTGCTTTGGGTAAATCGAAAAACGTATAATGACGTGACGTGACGCTATGTTAAGTTTATGGGGTGTCCTGTCGACACGAGGGGACTGCACAGTGTGGATGTTTAGGGGTGGTGCGTCAGCCTTGCCTGGAGCTTTTAAGGTAGGCAGCAGTCAGTCAGGCCCTAGCTCCATTCACTCCACTGAGACAAGGAACTCTCCCATATGGGACTAGTACACAAGTTTCATCCTGAAGCAGTGACCCCTGGTACATTAAAAAAATCCCGATGGTGGTCACTTGACTAACAGGGACCCTCAGTGATTCACAGCTCATCACAGGTCGAAAGTAAGAGTAGTGACCGTTAACTCAGGGTTATCTGTGCAGATCCTAATCTGTGCTTATATTACTTTATTTGCATCGAATAAATTGAAAAATGTATAATGACGTGATGCGACACTACAGTATGTACGGGTACATTGTTTAAAGGGTGTCTTGTAGACAAAAGGGGAATGAACTTACACGTAGCTATAAAAGCAAGTTATTCGGACAGAAAAAGAGTCAGCTGAGGATTCTCGTGCAAATACTTGTCTAATTTGTTTTTGAATGTCTCAGTTGAGATACTGTTCATGGTATCTGAGGGTAATCTGTTCCAGATATTTACAACTCTGTTAAAGAAGAAGTATTTTGCTTCGTGGGATTGGAATCGCTTTCCCATAATTTTGCAGCCATTACTTCTGGTTTGACTCGACCGGTCTATATCAAAATATTTATTCATGTCTAAGTTGTCATATCCCTTCATGATTTTGAAAACTTTAATAAGGTCCCCTCTTAACCTGCGCTTCGTTAGGCTAAATAATTTAAGTTCTTCAAGGCGTTCCTCATATGGTTTGTTTCTAAGTCGTGGTATCATTTTTGTGATTCTTCGCTGAATTTTCTCTAATTTTTCAAAGTCCTTTCTGTAGTACGGAGACCAGAATTGCACACAATACTCAAGATGGGGGCGCACTAGCGAGTTGTACAAGGCAAGTATGACTTTTTCCGATTTAAACTCGAAAGTTCTTCCAATAAAACCCACCAGCTTGTTTGCAGTTTTAACCGCC
>NC_136983.1:44665794-44678294 GCF_032717465.1 Coenobita brevimanus | reverse complement strand
AGTCTTTTAAAAGGGGTGCTGTTGTGAATCGCGGGGAAGGGAACGTGACAGGACCGTAAGGGCGGCGTTACCCCGGGCGATTCCTGTCCTTGAAGGCCCCTAGCGCTGCCAACTCCGCCAAAAAACCCCTACCGCCACCGCCACCAGGGGCCCAGTACCCTTATCCTACCCCTGGGACCCCTGTTACCAACCCTGATGTGCCCTAGGGGTCGTGGATGCCCCCTGAGATGCGACGTTGCAGAGTGGTTTTCAAATTTATCTGCCATAGGGTTACGACGTGGCAACACTGTCGTTCAAGGTTGTAACTAACGGTGAATGAACGCTGGTTGTGGGGGGGGAGGGGAGGAAAGGGGTAGAGGAGGGATGGAGGGAGGGAGGGAAGGGGTAAAGAAGGGATGGAGGGAGGGAGGGAAGGGGTAAAGAAGGGATGGAGGGAGGGAGGAAAGGGAGAGATGGAGGGAGGGAGGAAAGAAGTAGGAGATGGAGGGAGGGATTGGGGCAGTGGAGGAGGGGAAGGCAGTAAAAGAATTGTGGGATGGGAGAAGGGATTGTGAGGAGGAAGGAGGAAAGGGAGAGATGGAGGGAGGAAGGGGAGAGATGGAGGGAGGAAGGGGAGAGATGGAGGGAGGAAGGGGAGAGATGGAGGGAGGAAGGGGAGAGATGGAGGGAGGAAGGGGAGAGATGGAGGGAGGTATCACGATAGTGGAGGAGGAGAGGGAGGTAAGGAGGAGGAGAGGAAGGGAGGTAAAAGAATGGAAGACGGACTGGGTAGATAGGAAGGAAGGGAGGGAGGGGGAAGGGGAGGAAGAGGTTGCTGGGGAGGAGGGGAAGAAAGGGAGGGGGGGATGGGTAGGGAGAGAGGGAGGTAAAAGAATGGAGGAGAGAAGGAAGAGAGGGAGGGAGGTGTTAGAGGGAAGAGGAGGAAACTGGGGAGGGGAGGAAGGGATTGTTGTACAGTAAGTGGAGGGGGGGGGGGAAGAGAGACAGTGAGAGAGGGGAGGGGGAGGGAGGGAGGAAAAGGGTAGACGCTTGTGAGAGAGAGAGAGACAGAGAGGGAGGGGGGGGAGGGAAGAAAAGGGTAGAGAGAAGGGGAGGGGGGAGGGGGGTAAAGGTGTGTAGCAGGTGGAAGAGACTGCCTATAGGACGGCACTTATAAAGACTCTTAAGCACTATTTCTTCCTTTAGCAACTTAATAAATATGATAACCACGTAAATAATGTAAATAATTAGTTTCCTCGTCTATTCCCCCATTATCATTTATTCCTATTTATTTATGTAGTCTTAAGAAGGGTTATAAATGCACTTACACACACACACACACACACACACACACACACACACACACACACACTCAATCGCCCACTCCCACTCCACGCTTAAGGTTTGTGAATGCGGTCCAAGATGCCATGAGCCCTTGGAGCCACTTAGCAACACTTTAAGACGTATTCTGGAAAGTGTACGCGCCTTAACACCTCCTCCTGAGCGATTTATTTTCTCATATTGCTGTTTAACATCGAAATTTAAGGTTAACATACTTTTCGTCACAAGCCTCTCTGTCTGTCTGTCTGTCTGTCTGTCTCTCTCTCTCTCTCTCTCTCCCAGTTTTACTCCCTCATCTCTTCTTCCTCCCCTTCCTTCCTTCCTCCCTCCCTCTCAGTCTCTATCTTCCTCTCCCCCACACTTCCCCTCCTCCTCCTCCTCCTCCTCCTCTTCTTCTTCTTCCTCCTCTTCCTCCTCCTCTTCTTCCTCCTCCTCCTCCTCCTACTCCTCCTACTCCTCTTCTTCCTCCTCCTCCTCCTCCACTAGGAAGAGGTGACTGGAAAACCCGCTTTGTCTTTCTCCCCTCACTGGACTTTCACAGTTAGGACATCTATCTATCTATCTATCCGCCTACATTTCTCTATCTATCAACCTGCCTACCTGTCTATCTATCCACAGTACCTACCCCTCTGTGTACCTACCTACCTACCTACCTATCTATCTATCTATCTGTGTACCTGCCTATCTATCTATCTATCTATCTATCTGTGTACCTGCCTACCTATATATCTATCTATCTATTTGTGTACTTGCCAATCTATCTATCTATCTATATCTGCCTATTTCCCTATCTTTCTATATTCCTGTCTATCTACCTACCTACCTTTCTATCTATCTTTCTTTCCTTGTTCTTCCTGCCAAAAAAATCAGAATGACAAAAATAACAATAATAATAAAATAATAATAATAATAATAATAATAATAATAATAATAATAACAATAATAATAACAATAATGATAATAAAACAAATAATAATAATAATAGTAATAATAATAATAATGTTAAGCTATTTTTCTGAAGGGTGGGATGATAAAGAAAACGGGGTGCGTGTGGCAAGGGAGGGTCGACTTAGTTATTTTACTGGTCCTGTATCATCGTTCTGAGCAGGGTCAAGGAGAAGTGACCCCTCCCTACCTGACCCTTTACCGACCCTCCCTCCAGTCCTCCATCTCTATCTCCATCTATCCTTTCCTCCATCCCTCCATCTCTCCCCACCCCCAGCACATCAACACAGAATGGAGGGACGAAAAGGTGAAAGAGAAAACTAAAATAAATAAAGAAAGAAGTGAGTAAAGGGAGGGAGAGAGAGAGAGAGAGAGAGAGAGAGAGAGAGAGAGAGAGAGAGAGAGAGAGAGAGATGAATGAAGGAGGAAGTAGTAAGAGGTGGATGAAAGTGAATGGAGGAGTGAATGAAGGAAGTGAACAGAGGAGAGAAATGAAGGTGTGTGTGTGTGTGTGTGTGTGTGTGTGTGTGTGTGTGTGTGTGTGTGTGTGTGTGTGTGTGTGTGTGTGTGTGTGTGCTACCAAACTACTGATAACTTCGATAATACAACTACCTTCCTCCTCCTTCGCATCATCATCATCATCATCATCATCACCATCACCATCACCATATTTTACCTACACATTCGCCCATAACTGTATCCTCCGTTACATCACCATCATTTCCTCCACCGCATTCCACCACACCACACATCTCACCACATCACCACACCACACCACACAATCCCAGGTGCAACAACAACAGGACCTCGGCATAACCTTGCAAGAAATGTCATTAGTATTGTTCTCACTCTTACTACCATTGTATGCCCCACCACAACACCCACCACAACTCACCACAACACCCACCACCACCACCCACCACAACACCCACCATAACCCCTACCACAACCCCCCACCACCACGACCCCGCACCACAAGCCCCACCACAACCCCCCACCATCCCCACCACAACCCCCACCATCCCCACCACAACCCCCACCCTCTAACCTACATAATACAGCAGCAATACACACCATACTCCGCATCCTCCACAATACAACACCCATACATTATACAACTTCTATTCATCTATCCATCTGTCTGTCTATCTATTGCCAGACGCCTTAATCCCGTAAGAGGAGGCCACAAACAAATCGCCTTCACGTCGCCCTGTCCCCTGCCATTACGCTGCCCTCCCCCCAACTCACACACCCTCTCTCTTCATTCATAATACGAAATCATACACAATACAGTCTCTTCAAACCTTCAGTACAGAATACAACTTTCACTACACACACACACACACACACACACACACACACACACACGCAATATTTTCACTATTTCTCTGATTCTGAAGTGAGTCTACTTGTGTGTTTTTATTTTATCTTCGTCTCCTCCTCCTGTGTGTGTGTGTGTGTGTGTGTGTGTGTGTGTGTGTGTGTGTGTGTGACTGAGCCGTTAAGAGGAACTGTGGGGCAGAGGTCGCAATCCAGTTTTTCTTCCTTCATTATTTTTCCTTGTATTTCGTCTACGTGGTCGGGGATTTCATGGTCGGGGATTTTGTGGTCGGGGATTTAATGGTCGGGGATTTAGTGGTCGGGGATTATTTTTTATTTATTATTATTATTATTATTATTATTATTATCATTATTATTACTATCATTACCATTATTATTATCATTAACATTATTATCATCATCATCATCATTATTATTATCATTATCATTATCATCATTATTATTATTATCATTATTATTATTATCATCATTACCATTATTATTATTATCATTATTATTATCATCATCATCATTATTATTATCATTATTATTATCATCATTATTACGCCACTAATAAGACACATAACAGAGTAACATGAAAGAGGAAAATGTAATATCACAGCTGCCATCAAAGTGCCCAGGAAGAAAAACAGCGTCAGAATTCAATGAGGAAAATTATTGAAAAGACCCAAGATACGGAATTTTGATAGGGAAGAAACACACACACACACACACACACACACACACACACTTCCCCCTGATACACACCCACTTCTTCCCCTTCGCACGCGCACGCACCTCACTCCCACCACCTGCCCCTTCCCCCCCCCACACACACACGCACCGCTCTAACCTTGACTAAACCGCTGGAGTGAGAGAGCAACGAACACACTCAATGTCAACACGCTCACCCCACACCATGCCACAAGGGGACGCGCTGCTAAATGTGCCTTGCCATCCTGACCCTCCTCCTCTTCCTTACGGCAATACTTAAGACTTACAGGATTACTACTACTACTACTATTACTACTACTCTTATTATTATTATTATTATTATTACTGTTGTCCTCACCCATTCCCTTCCATTTTCTCACACGCTATCTCTCTCTCTCTCTCTCTCTCTCTCTCTCTCTCTCCGTACCCAGCAAGTTACGCAAGAGTGGCAGAGGTGACGGCGTATCCTTATCCCAGACACCAAACTTTTGCACGTAACTGTGCATTTCCTTACAAATGTACACACGAGATATTTACACACACAGACACAGACACACACACACACACACACACACACACACACACACAGCAACACATAAGACAAATAGACAAAAGACAGACACATACACAACACACACACACACACACACACACACACACACACAAAACCGTGAGATATCCTGCATAACAACAGAGGAATCACCCCCTCCCCCCACTTCTCTCTCTCTCTCTCTCTCTCTCTCTCTCTCTCTCTCTCTCGTGGATGTGGAGGGTAGGAACCTTCCAGACATCCAGAGCCTCTCGTGTGGAACGGAGTGGAACGGAGAGAGAGAGAGAGAGAGAGAGAGAGAGAGAGAGAGAGAGAGAGAGAGAGAGAGAAAGAATCACATTAACCTCTTCAGTACGATGACGCCTATTTAGATGATCCAATACAAGTGAAATGTTGGATGAGAGAGACATGTTAGAGCCTGACTCTCTCTCTCTCTCTCTCTCTCTCTCTCTCTCTCTAACCAAAAAATAAGGCACGATTGCACGACGACCAACTAATAATCAAAATACAATAATAATAATAATAATAATAATAATAATAATAATAATAACACTAATAACACGAATAACAATAATACCATAATAAAAATAATAATAATAATAATAATAATAATAATAATAATAATAATAATAATACCATAATGGAAATAATAATAATAATGATAATAATAATAATAATAATAATAAAACTAATAAAAATAATAACAATAATACCATAATAATAATAATAATAATAATAATAATAATAATAATAATAATAATAACACTAATAACAATAATAACAATAATACCATAATAATAATAATAATAATAATAATAATAATAATAATAATAATAATAATGGAAAGAAGTATAACATCGAGTCAAATTTCATGATGGATGAGACCACTAAGCTAAAAATAAATCGATTAGGGGACGGTGTTAAGGGATCCTTCTAAGTCCACGAGAACACGACCCCCCCCCCCCAATAAAGGCGTAACCCCTTCCTTCCGTCACCTGATGTTTTCGCCTCTATGGACGGAGCGCCTAAGGGTCATTTTCCCCACTGATTTTTGATTAGATGATTAGGCTGGATTTTGAGCCCAATTATTATTATTATTATTATTATTATTGTTATTATTGTTATTGTTGTTATTACCGTTTTCCTCTCTCTCTCTCTCTCTCTCTCTCTCTCTCTCTCTCTCTCTCTCTCTCTCGTGTGTGTGTGTGTGTGTGTGTGTGTGTGTGTGGGTAGGGATCCTTGTGTAACAGGTTTGTGGAGCGGAGTGAGGGGAGGGGAGGGGAGGGAGGGAGGGGAGGGGAAGGGAGGGGAAGGGAGTGCTAAGAAGGTCATGGCTGAAGAGGGAGGAAAGATGGTTGGTTGATGATGATGATGATGATGATGATGAAGAGGGGGAGCAGTAGGAGAAGACAGATAGATAGATAGATAGTTAGATAGATAGGTAGACACACATTGATACAGCCGGATAGATAAATGGATAGATAGACAGGCAGATAGATAGATATTCTGCATTTATCATCCTGTACATGTAAGGGAGAGAGAGAGAGAGAGAGAGAGAGAGAGAGAGAGAGAGAGAAGCACATACAGTAGATACAACTAGAGGGGGAGCGCTTTCACCCCCCCCACCCCACCCCGCCCCCCAACCCCCCGTGGGTGTGACGATGTTGGCCTTGGCAGTGAAAATGACGCAGTTGTTTGGCCGGCTTGCTTATTACTGTACAGGCTCGATCTCTAGCAGCACGGACACAGACACCACTGACATTGAGGTCCATCCGGCGCTCACTCACATCTGCCTTTTCTTTTCCTTGTTTTTCTTTTTTTGTCATGTACTTCAGCAGACGCCATGCTACGAGAGAGAGAGAGAGAGAGAGAGAGAGAGAGAGAGAGAGAGAGAGAGAGAGACACTGTTATTCATGAAAGCTGGAAAAATCACGGCTGCGTTGTGTAAATTCCTAACATCTCTTCCTTAGCGATTTATTTTCCAAACTACTCGTATATATACCCTGGTTTGCTTCCAGTGTCTTTGCAATATTGACAGAAATTTCATGAATCACACACATGAATATAGTAAGGCAGCTGAATCAGAAATAAATCGCTAAGGAAGAGATGTTAATAATCCCTAACATCTTTACCTTAGCGATTGATTTTCTGATACGTTGGTTCTTTCAAGGTAGTTTGCCGTAACGGTTCGTATTTCAGTCGAGTAAGGAAGCTCCCTAACACCTCGTCCTTAGCGATTTATTCCTGGATATGGCTGGCGAATATCCTTTTGTACGCTATTTATGCAGAGGACGGTGATACTGGAAGGACATACATACACTAGGACAGTAAGGTGTAATAAGCAAAATAAATCGCTTGGGAAAAGGTGTTAGGGAGATTTCTCAGCGTTAAAGACAAGGATAGACACAAAGGAAGGATCTTAATTATAATCTCAAATGACCTTTCTAGCATACTCTTTCGGCAAATCCATGACAATGCTTTTTTCTCTTCACCATACCGGATCGACGGGAGGGAGGGAGGGAAGGAAGGAGGAAAGGTAGGGAGAAAAGGAGGGGAGGGAAGGTAGGGAGGTAGGGAGGAAAGGTAGGGAGGTAGGGAGAAAAGGTAGGAAGGTTGGGAGAGGAGGGAGGGAGGAAAGGTAGGAACGTAGAGAGGGATGGAGGGAGGAAAGGTAGGGTAGGAAGGGAGGGAGGAAAAGTAGGGAGGTAGGGAGGAAAGGTAGGAAGGGAGGGAGGGACACACCTGGCCGGAACCCGTATACTAATTAGGGTTTGGCCAAGGTCGGGGTTACCTGAGTTAGCGACAGGTATTTGGAACCGAATTGTTTTGTTGATGTGGGTTGATGTGACGCTCTCTCTCTCTCTCTCTCTCTCTCAAATACACAGGTAGATATAATAGATACATAGATAGACTGATATAGATGGTATGTGCATCTATTTTTTTCATTACTAAGACCTAGATTTGTGATAATGATAATGATTATGGTGATGATGAAAATGATGATGATGGTGATGATGGTATAATAATGTATACAATGATGATAGTGATGATGATGATGGTGATGGTATAATAATGTATACAATGATGATAGTGATGATGATGGTGGTGATGGTATAATAATGTATACAATGATGATAGTGATGATGATGATGGTGGTGGTGATGGTGGTGATGATGATGTTGATGATGGTGGTGGTGGTGGTGGTGGTGGTGGTGGTGGTGGTGGTGGTGATGATGATGTTGATGATGGTGGTGGTGGTGGTGGTGGTGGTGGTGATGGTACAATTCAGCTATCATCACTTCCCTCCCATCATCTTCACACTCTCCTACGGTACAACAACCCTCACCATCATCATCATCATCACCGCCAGACGTCATCATCATCATCATCATCATCTTCACGCAATGATGGCTCTCAAATGTTTCTAACAGTTCCTTGGCTCCCACCACTTCCTCTCTCTCTCTCTCTCTCTCTCTCTTTCACACACACACACACACACACACACACACACACACACACACACACACAGCCATAAAATGCAGGGTAATCCATTCAGCCATTATGCTTGTCGTAGTGACCGGAAGTTAGGTGTGTGTGTGTGTGTGTTTGTGTGTGTGTGTGTGTGTTATTTATGTATATCTATGTGTATGTACAGGTACAAATCTCTCTCTCTCTCTCTCTCTCTCTCTCTGTATGTATGTACGTATGTGCTAGCATGACTGTATACAGGTACCGGTATGTATGTATGTATGCTTGTACGCCATGTATGTATGTATGTATGTATCTGCTAGCTTGTGTATGTATGTATGTATGTATCTGCTAGCGTGTGTATGTATGTATGTATCTGCTAGCGTGTATATATGTATGTATCTATGTATGTATCTGATAGCATGTGTCTATTCATGTATGTATGTATGTACGTATCTGCTAGCGTGCGTATGTATGTATGTATGTACGTATCTGCTAGCGTGCGTATGTATGTATGTATGTACGTATCTGCTAGCGTGCGTATGTATGTATGTATGTATCTATGTACGTATCCGCTAGCGTGTGTATGTATGTATGTACGTGACAATCGCAATAAGGGTGTTTCCTACATAGTCAAATAAGCGTCACGGGGCAGGGCATGGGAAGACTAACAAGAACATTAAGTCGCCACACGGAAAGGGTTAAGGGAGACTGCATCTAACCCCATATCTAATCTATCTGTACTAGTATGTCTATCTATTTATCTATCTGTCTGTCTATCATAAGAACCACAAATACAGTATAGTTTGGGGCTCATTATTGTGTGTGTGTGTGTGTGTGTGTGTGTGTGTGTGTGTGTGTGTGAAGCTGAACCGTAATATGGCTCCCAGACTTCCTCTCTCTCTCTCTCTCTCTCTCTCTCTCTCTCTCTCTCTCTTGCCTCTATTTCCTGAAGCGTTGTTGTTGTTGTTGTTGTTCATGTTGTTCTGCAATCAACTGTCCTCTTTTCAGGGGATAGGGATGGAGTTGAGACGTTTGCATAAGACGCCTGGATAGTGGTGGTAGTAGTAGTAGTAGTAGTAGTAGCAGCAGTAGCAGTAGTAGTAGTAGCAGTGGTAGCAACAGTAATAGTAGTAGTAGTAGTAGTAGTAGTAGTGCCGATTTCGCAGTGTCGTAAAATGCTCACGTGACGAATGATACCACATCCCAAAGTTATGTTTACCATGCCGACGGCAGTTTCGGCGCAAGTTTGAACCGAGAATCACCAGTAACAGTAACAGAACAAATAGTAGTAATAAAAGTTGTAGTAGCTGTAGTAGGGGGAGTGGGCGTCTGCGTGAGGGGGAGGAGGGGAGGGGGAGTTACCGAGGGAGTGAAGGGAGTGTGGTGAGCCGAACCGCAAGATGGCTCCGAGACTTCCTATACCGGTGGCTGGCGGGAACAACAGGTGCAGCGGGGGAAGAACACCATGCATGAATGCGCACTCGAACGGGACGGCGAGCGAAGATAAATGACACGCCTCGCCTGGGAAGAGTGCAAGTGTCAGAATGGTTCGTACGGTGAGCGAAAATTCAAACGCTGTCTTTTCCCGCCGCCAGCCCCCTTACGCTTTTGTTTACGTTTGGTCACACGGACGAAAGTAAGTGAAGCTCTCTAAAAATTTTGATTCGGAGTCGATGATGGAGAGAGAGAGAGAGAGAGAGAGAGAGAGAGAGAGAGAGAGAGAGAGAGAGAGAGAATTTCACAGTAAGGTAACGTAAAACAAAAACAAAGGGTACAAATTTGAGTAAAACAATGAAGACTTTAAGACAGCATTAAGAATTATAGACAATCTCAAAGAAAATGAGAGAAATAAATAGTTCTTTTTCTTCTACTTCTCCCTCTTCTTCTGTTAAATGTCCACGCCAGTTTTTCTATACGGCGTGGTGTTCTTTCTGACTTTTTCCTGCCGGCTTCGGCTGGAGGGTTTGGAGGGCGGGGGAGAGCCTTCTTCTTTGCTATCCTTATCTCATTCTAGTAGTTCAGTTACTCTTCTAGGAGCTGCCTAGCATGGGCCAACCGGCCTACTGCAGTTATCCTCTCTTCTTAGGTTCTTATCTTCCTTCCTCCTCCTTCTCCTCCTCCTCTTCTTCTTCTTCGAGAGAGAGAGTTACGTACAATCCTATAAGTGAACGAAAGAATAGAAAAAACAACCAGCTGAAATTACGAAACTACACGAAATCTTACGGAAACTACACCGAAATCTTACGTAAAATGCCGGTAACTCCTTCACGAACAATCTTTTCCGAGAGTGAAGGTAATATGAAGAAAAAAAGGAGGACGAGGAGGAGGAGTAAATATAAGGGAAGAAGAAAAAGAGGAGGAGGAGGAGGAGGAGGAGGAGGAGAAAATGTAGAGGAAGAAGAAAAAGGAGGAGGAGAAGAGAAAGAGAAGAGCTAATAAAATTCTTGAGAAAAAAGAAGACAATTACAATTTCTTGAAAAACACTCACACAAAGGCCATAACTGCGTGGAAGGTGCTAGGGAGTTCATTTGACTAGTAACCAAGGAGACTCACTGCTACCTCATAACCAGAGCTCATACAAACGTCCCTCAACTCCCTCCCTATCCCCCAGGAGTGAAGGCAGAATGGAGGGTGGATTTGACTAGTAACCAAGGAGACTCATTCGTACCTCAAAACAAAGGCCAGGTGTAGTCAGACTGGAGGGTGGATTTGACTAGTAACCAAGGAGACTCATTCATTCATAGCCAAGACTCAACGAATATCACGCAGGCAGTGGAGAGGGACGCCTTCACGTGGTGGCACTGATATAGCCGAGCTGATCCCCTGCCTGGTTATACACACGTCCCTCAACTCCCTCCCTATCCCCCGAAAGGACGAAGGTGGACTGCAGGAGGTAACTTCAGTCTACTATAAATTAATAAATGGAGAGATAGATAGATTGATAGACACAGACAGACAGACAGGAAGCAGATAGATAGACTGACAGATAGACAGACAGATACAGACAGATAGACACATAGATAAGTAGATAGATAAATTGTAAGATAAAACTGATAGAAGGAAGACGCGGAAATTACGGGAAATCGATCAAAAAAATACGAAACATTATGACAATTCTACGAAAAACATAAAAACGAATCGATATACATTGATAGTAACCCCTGAACGATCCTTTATGAAGACGGACGCAAGCAGGGAAGAAGAAAAAAAAACATGAAATTAGGCGAAAAACCTTAATTCATGTGTCCGAAAAAATCTGAAATGCGAAACGAGCACTATTTCTTCCGTGAACGAATATTTCTGAAACACGCACGCAAGCAAAGGGAAGAGACGAACAGAGAAAAACAGACCACAATATTACGAAATCTAACGCAAAACTACGAAAGCATGACGGCATCTGTAACTGCTCGGCGTGAACGATGCTTTCCGAAACACGAACGCAAGCAGAGGAAGAGGAGAGGGCTAGTGTCAAAAAGATTCGTTCAGTCTCTCCTCAAGGTGACCTTCCCGGGACGTCTCTAGCCTGTGGTGCGGGTGAAGTCAGTGGTCTCTCTCTCTCTCTCTCTCTCTCTCTCTCTCTCTCTCTCTCTCTCTCTCTCATCACCATCGTCTCTCATTCTTTCTCTCTCTTCCTTCTTCTTCATCATCGTCATCGTCTCTCTCTCTCTCTCTCTCTTAATCATCGTCTCTCTCCCTTTCTTCTTTTTCATCATCATCATCATCATCATCGTCTCTCTATCTTTCTCCTTTTTCATCATCATCATCGTCTCTCTCTCACTCTCTCTCTTAATCATCATTATCGTCTCTCCCTCTCTCCTCCTCCTCCTTGTTCATCATCATCGTCTCTCTCTCTCTCTCTCTCTCTCTCTCACACACACACACACACACACACACACACACACCACAGTTAACCACATTTCCTCCCCCACCTGCAACAACCAGTCTACCGCTACGCCACCCCTCTCCCCTCCCACCCCCTCTCCCCTCCTCTTCTCCTCCTCCAACCTCTCCTCTTCTTCCTCCCTCTCTCCTCTTGGTCTTGGAGTCACAGTAAGCACAGATCAAAGCAACGGTGTATTAGAGTCAGAAATAAAGGTAATAAAGTCCCGGGATTTATTTCTAGATGCGTAATAGTATGGCTTTATTAGTACAACCACACTTAGATTATGCCGTGCAGTTC
>NC_136983.1:44658294-44660794 GCF_032717465.1 Coenobita brevimanus | reverse complement strand
GACGATAATTCGACGCAGCTGATTTATCACCCTTTTTAAAGATGGGCACTACGTTTGCGGTTTTCCACTCCTCTGGAACTTCTCCTGAACTTAAAGAGTCATTAAATAACGTTAAAAGTGGCTGACATAATTCTTCTTTGGTTTCTTTTATAATTTTTGCATATATATCGTCCGGACCTGGCGATTTTTGAGGTTTTAACTTGTTAATTTCTTTCAATACGTCCTCCTTACTAATGGCTATTTTACTAAGAATATTTTCCGTATTCTCATGGTAAATATTTGCTGCTTGAGGGACCAGGCTTAGATTTTCCTTGGTGAATACTGATATGAAATAATTATTTAGGATGGAGCACATTTCTTTATCTTCACTGGTAATGTCACCTGATTCTGTTCTGAGCAGTAGCAGCAGGAGTAGTAACAGCAAGAACAAGAATCACAATAACAATAATAACAATAATAATAATAACTGTTACTCAGAAGCGCGTTTTTGCAAAGGAATTCACTAACCCTCAAGAAATCATTATAATTTCTTAGTACAATTGAAGATCCACACAGGAATTTTGGTCATTTAAAAAGAAAAAAACTGCCAGAGTACGTGTGTGTGTGTGTGTGTGTGTGTGTGTGTGTGTGTGTGTAGTAGAGTTTTAAACCCCTTGCACACCTGTATCGACGTAAGGTAATGAGTTTAAATCCCCTAGCACACCTGTATCGACGCAAGTAATGAGTTTAAATCCCCTTGCACACCTGTATCGACGCAGGTAATGTTTAAATTCCCTTGCACACCTGTATCGACGTCAGGTAATGTTTAAATTCCCTTGCACACCTGTATCGACGTCAGGTAATCAGTGAACAGGTAACAGGTGTGCTCTCGGGACCGTATGTATGATGGGAAAAAGGCCACTTTCACTATGCTCTCAGTACGGTGGTCGTGTGGTGTGGTGTGGTGTGGTGTGGTGTGGTAGTGGTGTGGTGTGGTGGTGATCTGACCCTGAACCCGTGAAAGCTGGGGAGGGAGGGAGGGGGTAAGGAAGGGAGGGAGGGAGAAAGGGAGGAAGGAAGAGAGGAGGTGGGAGTGAAGAGATGTGGGACAGAGAGGGATACTGAAGGAAGGACAGGTGAGAGAGAGAGAGAGAGAGAGAGAGAGAGCTGGGTGATGTAACCTTGAACCCGGGAAAGCTGACAGAAAGGAATGGAGGAAAGGAGGGAGGAGGGGAGGGAAAGGAGGGAGGAGGGGAGGGAAAGGAAGGAGGGGGAGGGAAAGGAAGCGGAGGGGGAGGGGGGAGGGAAAGGAAGGAGGGGGAGGAGGAAGAGGAGGAAGACTGAGGTACGTAAAGAAGAGAAGAGGAAGGAAGAGAGGAAAGAAGAAATCGAGAAGGGATGGAAGGAAGAAGGAAGAAGAGGAAGGAGAGAAGAAGATGGAGAAGAAGGAGGGAAGGGGTGGGAGGGAAAAAGTAGAGGGAAGAAACTGGGAGAGAGGGAGAGAGAGAGAGAGAGAGAGAGAGAGAGAGAGAGAGGGAGAGAGAGAAATAATAGCGCTGTTACCTAGAACCGTGAAAGGTGATGGAGAGAGGGAGGAGGAGGGAAAGGGAGGGAGGGAATGACCTGGAGAGAGAGAGAGAGAGAGAGAGAGAGAGAGAGAGAGAGAGAGAGAGAGAGAGAGGGAGGAATACGAGAGAAGTGAAAGGGAGGGAGGGATAGAGAAGAGGGAAATGAGATGGCTGTTGGGTAGGGATAGAGAGGAAGAAGAAGAGGAGGGAGGGAGGAGGAAGAGGAAGGAAGGAAGGAGGAAGGAAACAAGGAGGTGAGAAGAAGGAAGGAAGGAAGGAAGGAAGGAAGGAGGGAGGAAGGAAGATAGTTGAAAAATGGGAAGTCAGAAAACGATATGTGAGGTGACAAAGAAAATGGAAAAGACACACGAAGACATCAAAGAAAAAACGGAAGAAAACTAATAATAATAAATGTATAGGCAAGGAAAAAATAGATAGACAGATAGATAATATGGTGATAGATAAAACTAGGATTGAAAATAAAAAGAGAGAGGGAGGGACAAAGGGAGGAAACACAAAAGAAGGGAGAAAGGAAAGGCAAGGGAGGTAACTTTCCCTCTCTCATCCTCGTCCGCCTCCTCCTTTCACTTCCTTTCCTCCGATGACCCTGGAACTGTTAGAATCTCTCTCTCTCTCTCTCTCTCTCTCTCTCTCTCTCTCTCTCTCTCTCTCTCTCTCTCTCTCTCTCTCGTATAATACATAAATATAGATCATCCTTTTACTATTACAATGCCACTCAGGGATGAGTGAGGCTGGTCACTCTCATCTTAAATGTAAGGACCAGCTTGCCTAGCCCAGGAATCCTACGCTCCTCATGGGGAACACTGGATTAGATGATGATGATAATGATTACTATTATTATCATGTTAATATTTTTATCGTTATTATTATTATTATTATTATTATTATTATTATTATTATTATTATTATTATTATTATCAGCTATTACGATT
>NC_136983.1:44380794-44648294 GCF_032717465.1 Coenobita brevimanus | reverse complement strand
AGGTTAGGTGAGGCGAGACAAGGCAAGGTGAGGTGAGGTGAGGTGAGGTGAGGTTACATGAGGTGAGTTTAGGTTACGTTAGGTTAGGTTAGGTGAGGTGAGGTGGTGAAGTAAAATGAGGTGAGGTTAGGTTAGGTGAGGTCAGGTTACATGAGTTTGTGAATGCTGGCCACGGGCTCAAGAACACAGGTAATAGACAGGTAACTGAGAACACATAAGGAGTAATTCAGTAACGGGTAGCCTACTCAGGTAACACAGTTCAAACATAAACAACAATAAGAAGCCAGCTGGCCCATACTAAGCAGTTCGTGCCAAAGGGTATGACTGGGCTATAATAATAAAAACTCATTTGCAGTCAGTCAGTGATCTAACCTACTCTGTCCAACGTAACCTAACTACTGCCAACTCAGGCCAACCTAACTTAACCCAGCCTAACCTAAGGCAACCCAACTCATCCTAACCTACTCTAACTTTACCTAACCTAACCTAGATCAACCCAACTCACCCTAAGCTAGTCACCTATCCATGCCTAACTAAATGGAGTCTAACCTATGTCTCCAAATCCTATCCTAATCCCAGATAACCTAACCTAACCTAACCTTTTCTAACAGCCTAACCTATCGTTCTTCTCGGCAGTGGTGGACGAGGAAAGTAACAAATTTCTGTGCCGTGTGTGCTCCAAAACGTTCAGCCTGCAGCGCCTTCTGAACCGCCATATGAAGTGCCACTCGGACGTGAAGCGCTACCTCTGCACCTTCTGCGGCAAAGGCTTCAACGACACCTTCGACCTCAAGCGACACACCAGGACACATACAGGTTGGTACTGACACCTATACATCTTGGTTGAATCTTAAGCAACTGGACTTTAATATCTTCAGGTTATTTCATATTTCGTTGGTACTTTCTCCCCATTACTGAACGACTTTTTTCGGATCTGGAGAGACTTTTCAGACTGGATGTGGTTGATACAGCCTTCATTAACCTCATTAAATAGACAAACCTTTAATCAGCTAAGAAAATTGTCTGGGAGTAACAAAAATAAAATCAAAGTTATGTCACGGGAATAAGTGGATGAATAATAAGTAAGACAAATACATCACTGTCATCAGGCATTTTGCAACATTGTATATATATATATATATATATATATATATATATATATATATATATATATATATATATATATATATATATATATATATATATATATATATATATATTTAGAATGTTTATAGTTGGTTTGTTTTCACCTGAGGGTACTACACCACTCATACAGCCTGAATACTTAGCCATGGTTGTGTGACATTTATTGAGTCTTAGTTATGAGGTAAGAATGAGTCTTCTTGCTTACTGGTCAAATTTATCCTTCAATCTAATTACATCTGACCATTAACTGAACTGAAAGAGCTAGGGATCATTGTCAGACGAGATTAAACAGACTCTAGCAATGTAGTGTTTTATCAGTGCCAGTCAGGGTGAAGGACATGTGTTTTGTGCCCTGATTAAAATTTCTAAGGCAGCTGTGGTGTTTCTGATCACGAGTGCCACCACGGACGCGGCTAGTCACCTACCCCTAACCTTTTCTTGGGGACGGATTTCTCTCAGAATGAATGTTTATCAGAGAAGCCTGCGTCCCAAAATAGATACGTGGCTATGTTCTATTTCTTGTCTCTGTGTGTCTCGCTGCCTGCCTCTTCATCTTGTTCTCTGTCTGCCTCCTCCTTCCATATTGTTCTGTCTACATCTTCCCCTCCATATAATTCTGTCTGCATCTTCCCCTCCATGTCGTTCTCTGTCTGCCTCTTCTTCCACTCCGTCTTGTTCTCTGTCTCACGATGCCCTTCCCTTTTTCAGGTGTCCGTCCATACAAGTGCAACCTCTGCGAGAAGTCCTTTACGCAGCGATGTTCCCTCGAGTCCCACTGCCTCAAAGTCCATGGAGTCCAACACAGCTACGCCTACAAAGAACGCCGCTCCAAGGTCTATGTTTGCGAGGAATGCGGTCACACTACAGGGGAACCCGAATGTCACTACATGCACCTCAAAGACAACCATCCATACAGCCCAGCACTACTAAAATTCTACGATAAACGCCACTTCAAGTTCAACAACTCTAATTTCACCAACGTCCTGCTAATGAGTCAGACGTAGGAACACGCGTGAGTCTGCAGAAATGTCCAAAAATTAACTTATCAGCCATGATGGTGGTGATTGATTGTTTTGGTGGGGGACAGACATGCTCGGCACCTGTCTGATTCGTCCCCCTCCCCCCCACTGCTACAAGTCTGAATTCACCAATGTTCTGCTACCGAACTGGAAGTTGAGAGAAACGCAACTTTGCAGAAATGTTAATAATTATTGGTGATGTTGGTGACTGTCTGTTTTGGCAGATGATGGACAAGTTCAGCAACCGTCTGATTCGTCCCCACACTACTTCAAATTCAACAAATCGAATTCACCAACGCAGAGGAAGCTTTGTCCACAGAGATAATTGTTTGGGAAATAATTATCAGTCATGTTGGTTATTGTGTGTGTTTGGGTAGCAGACAGACATGCTTGGTGTTTGTGTTAGATTCGTCATCCTCCTGCAATACGGGCATAAACGAGAGTGTGGAAGAAATGAAACCTCCATGTGGTAAGGAAAGGACGATCAATAAAGACCATTTCACGCCAAAAAAAAAAAAAAAACATTATTATTATTATTACTAGTATCACTTCTATTTTGTGTGCGCATGTGCGAGTGTGTGTATGTCCTCGACTCTGGGCATAGGCTAAGAAGAAGTCCGTCCATTCCTTTAGGCCCGGCAGTCCTCCTATGCACCCAACACAGATAGCGCCGCACAGTCTCACATGTTACAACTTGGGCACTAATACTGACCGTCATTATTGAGATAAGTCACTACTGGGCTGTCTCATTCAGGGCTGGTGTGATGGTATTAGCGGGGGTGGTATTATAGACGTGTATATTGCTGCTAGTTGGTATCATTCAGGCTTTTAAACGTAACAGTAAAGGCATTATATGTGTGCTAAGATTATATTATATTTATGCATAAGTCTCTACAGAATATATTTATAGTTTAGCAGTATATCGTCAGCATCCACAGTTGTACTTACGGTCAATTTTTTCTCGTAACTAAGATGGTTTTTTACAAAGAGGAAGAGGACACAAGGAAAGTAAAGGTGCTAATGTAGCAGTTGTTGCTGCTTGCTCTTGTGACACCTATTTCGATTTTGTGATAATATTTTAAAGATGAATCGAGTTTTTAAAGATAATTCAGATTTTAGTAATATTCTAGCCTTTAGGAGACTTGGGTGATTTTGCTGATACTATCTATATGTATTTCTATTATTTCACACTTTTAGAGACTGAGTCAAAGTTTTAAAGAAATTATGGAAGACAGCATACTTGTTTCTAAAGAGCTCTCTCTCTCTCTCTCTCTCTCTCTCTCTCTCTCTCTCTCTCTCTCTCTCTCTCGGCAACATTATAGCACTTTCAGAGAGTATTTCTCTCATATTCTGAAAGTAAATCAAGTGAAGAGTAAATTTAATGAAACTCTAGCATATGATGATTTTAGGAAGAATTTACCACACTCCCATCAGATAAGAGAGCTCCCTGACACCAATTCCTCAGTGGTTTATTTTGGGTTACAACCAATATCCTCTTGTACGTTATTTTCAGAGGATGGAAATACTGTGAGGATTTATGTAACACCGAAGAGGACAGTAAGGTGTAATAAGCAAAATAAATCACTTAGGAAAAGGCATTAAGGGGCTTCCTTAACTGACTGACCATGGTTTTTTCACTCTGTCCCTTGTTAGAAAAAAATCTTCTTAGTTACGAAGGGAATTAATCGTAAGTGTGTTTGTGGATGATGACAGAACAGGTAGGAGGGTCAAGTGCTATAATTATCACCTGCAACTGAGTGTGCAACAGTAGTCACCTTTACATTTGATGCATGCAATATGGTAGGCATTCTTGACAAGTTACATGGCTCCCTTGCACTTCTTCGTGACTAATTTTATCGTGATGGAGTCAATTGCAAACTAAATCTGTCAGGTAAAGATGCAAGGGAGCCTACGAGGGTCATAATCTGAGTGGAGAATTCTTAACACCTGTGACTTATTCCTTATACCTCAATATCTTCTTTACTACTGATGTGATGTCGATACAAATAAAATACAAGCAGCAGAGAGGGGAGGTGCAACAGGGAAACTAAATCGCAAAGAAAGAGGTGTTAAGAAAGCCTGCAGTGTTATGATATGGCTCAGGTGTCATGGAGAAAGCATCCCAGTGTGAGGCCTTGCAATATAGCACTTGGTTGCATCACGAGAAGCTGCAATATCGTAATTTTAAGATATGTTGCTCTACCAATGACTAAGGATCATAGTCGCACCAGTTAAGGACGCTCCCTAACACCTCTTCCTTAGCAATTTATTTTTGGATATGGCTAGTTAATATCCTTTTTGTCCTATATCTGTGCAGAGTACGGCGATACTGGAAGGATTTATGTAACACTGAAGAGGATAGGAAAGTGTAATAAACCAAATAGATCGCTTGGGAAAAGGTGTTAGGGAGCTTTGTGAACCAAACGCAGAGAAGGACAGTAATGTATGGCAATCTTGGAAGGATTTATGTGACACCGAGGAGAACAGTTAGGTGTAATAAAATAAATCACTTAGGAAAAGGTGTTAGGGAACTAACTTAACCCAACACAAAAGAGGACAGGAAGGTGTGGCGATACTGGAAGGGTTTATGTAACACCGGGGAGGACAGTCAGGTGTAATAAACCATATAAATCACTTAGGAAAAGGCGTTAGGGAGCTTCCTCAACCGACGAGAGTGAGGTCCTAGGCAGCGTATAACACCCAGTCGTTGTTATGCTAGAGATATAAGAGGGAGACAATCAGCAGTGTAGTCAGCGTATAATATTCAAGAGCAGTAGGTGTAGCCAGGCTGAAGTCATGAGGCAGTGATATATATAAAGAAAACAACTGCCATTTTCTTCACATTTAATTCTGTCCTTAATATTTTGGAATTGGTTGTTTTTATTTTTGTTTTTTGAGTCCTGATTTTTGTTTTTCTATTTCTTTGAGTCCTGATTTGTTTTGTAATTTTTGACTATACTTTTATTGTACCTTTTTTTGAGTTTACTGAGTTCAATATATAATTCTTTGTATTTTTTGTCATTTTTTGAGTCCAGTGAATTTTTTTTTTTTTTTTTTTTTGAGGGGGGGTCCATTCACACCGATGACGTCACTTTATACCTTAACGTCACCTCCAGACGAACTTATCTAGCATATGGGATACCACGCGTAGTAAAGACATTTGAAATACTGTAGTAATGCAGTAACTCTATGGTAATCCAGCCAGTTCAGGAAGCTCCCTAACACCTCTTCCTAAGTGATTTATTTTATTACACCTTCCTGTTCAATTCTGTTGTATAAATCCGTCCAGCATCGCCAGTCTGCATTCCCAAACACATTTTCCTAAGTGATTTATTTTCTTATTATACTTTCCTGTCCTCTTCTAGGTTATATAAATCTTCCAACATCGCCATACTCTGCATATCCTAACACCTTTTCCTAAGCGATTTGTTTTCTTATTACACCATACTGCCCTCGTCTGTTATAGCAATCTTCCAATATCGCCATACTCTGCATAAATAACATACACAGAGATATTAACCAGCCATATTCAAAAACAAATCACTAAGGAAGTGGTGTTAGGGAGCTTCCTCAATTGACATATATGGGAGCCAAGGTGTTAATGTGAGTTAGCGGTGAAAATAACTAAATCGCTTAGGAAGAGGTGTTAAGCCATGAAATTAACTAAATAAATCACCGTGGAAGTGGTGTTAAGGTGTTAATGTGAAAGTCAGCAATGATGTTAATGTGAAAGTCAGCCATGAAAATAACAAAATAAATCGCTTGGGAAAAGATGTAAGGCCATGAAAATAACAAAATAAATTGCTTAGGAAGAGGTGTTAATGTGAAAGTGATGAGCTTAATGTGAAAGGCAGCCATGAATAAAAACAAAATAAATCGCTTGGGAAAAGATGTAAGGCTACGAAAATAACAAAATAAATCGCTTAAGAAGAGGTGTTACGGTGTTAGTTAGCGATGATCTCAGAGGTAAACACGTGGGCATTATATTACACAACTGGTGCTCCCAATTTACGTGATAAATGATTTACTGTGTTTATTATTATTATTATTATTATTATTATTATTATTATTATTTGCTACTTCACTCCAAGGATACATTTTTTCAGTCCTAATTCTTGCTGTGTCCAAATTATTTTTTTTATTAAATATTTTTTCGAAATTGAAGGGATTAAGTAAAACAAAATTCATACGTACACACATTCATACATACATACATAAATACACACACAGATACACACATACATACATACATATTTTATAGTTTCTTGTTACTTTCACCATCCCTACACACACACACACACACACACACACACACACACACACACACACACACGGCAAGAACAAGCCAGAAGAAGAGGTCCTAGGGGTGAAGGGATTTTGTCTTAAAACAAACACCAACCAATGATTTTTACCTCTAGGCCTGTGACACCAAAAGCCCCCCTCTCTCTCTCTCTCTCTCTCTCTCTCTCTCTCTCTCTCTCTCTCTCCTACTTAATGCTCCATCCATTCATCTATCTAACTATCTACCTGCCTACCTACCTACCATACCTACCTACCTAATAACTTATCGACTTACCTACCTACCTGTCTATCTATCTATCTATATCTACCTACCTACCTACCTACCTACCTATCTATCCATCTATCAATCTCTATCTATCGAGGTAGGCTGGAGGTTGTACTAGGCCTGCGAGGTAATATGCCAGTTAAGTACAATATGGATGAGGGTTGTACATAGTGTACATATAGAGTAGTACTTTTAATTTTTGTACTTTTTGTGAGCAGGAAGGATTATTTTGCCTGGTAGAATGGCTGGATTTTGGTCTTTATTGTTCAGGTGTACATATGTCTGTGTCTACACTGTCTTTGTGTATGTGCACATGGTTTGACATACGCACATACTGTTTAATTCATATGTACACGTTTGAGTATTTCCTTACATGTGTCCTACACGTACACAAATATATCGGAACACACACACACACACACACACACACACACACACACTTGGTTATGGCTGTCCCACTGTCTAGAGTCGTGCGAATAAATCTTTTAATCGCACACACGCAGCCCTACATAGATGTAGTCGATGGTGCGAATAGCGATGTAAGAGTTATTAGCCCCTTCAGTACGATGGTGTCTAAAATATGTATAGTCTTGCGACAATAAGAATATACGAAAAGAAGGAAGAAAATGTTAAAGAAAGAATATACTGTGAAGAAGTAAAAAGAAGCAAAAATGGAGAAAGCAGAAGAAATGCAAGAAGATGAAGAAGACTAAAGGAAGAAGACAATGACAAACAAAATGAAGCAGACGATGAGGCAAAGGATGAATATAATACGCTGCTGTCATATACCTAGCGTGACGCGACGCAGGGAGAGATGTCATCATACTGAAGGGGTTACACTTCGTTTGGCATTAGTACAGGTCCAAATGTGCCGCCAAAAATTTGTTTCCAGCCAAAATAATTGAATTCGCAGTCTGGTATGGCTATAATTCTTTTTTATATATTGATTTTGTGTTCTCTACATTGATTCCATATTGATTCAGCTTTTTTCTTATATACTACAATTTCGGCAAACCTTTTATTCTGTTTCTGACTTAGGTTGGTCTTCAAAATTTTGGCGGGAAGATCGTGACAAAAATGTAAACAAACCAGCTATCGCAGGGTTACGACACTCACCACCCGTCAGCCATTCCCATCTTATCACTATTTTATCAGGGTTACGACACTCACCACCGCCCGTCAGCCATTCCTAAATTATTACTATTATTATTATTATTATTATTATTATTATTATTTTTACCACATTCAGAGCCATTCCACGATTATCCTTATTATTTTCCCTTGCTTCTTGTGTCGTCTCCGCCTCTTTACGGGTTGCAGTTTTGTTATTAGGCACTGTTTACTTGGTCGTATTTATGCTGTAGGTGGTTAATATTATTCCTGTCTGGCCTCTCGTTCCATTTTGAGTCACAACAACAGTAATAATAACGATAATAATATATTTTTAGATATTTTTCCCTTTTTTGTTTCCCTTCCTTTATTTTCCTCTCCGAATACCTTATCTGTATATAAATGAAATAATAAAAATATTTGGAACAAAGGGAGTGTTATTTATACTTTCTTAAAAGCTTGAGTCTGATTATTCTTTCTCTGTCTGTCTGTCTGTCTGTCTGTCTCTCTCTCTCTCTCTCTCTCTCTCTCTTAAGGGTGACAAATAACAATAAGGAAATAAAGAATAATACGAAAAAGATATAAAAGAAATCAAGACAAAATTAACAATGAAAACAAGACAAGGATAACAAAAAATGAATATGACAAGGAGTGTGAATAACAATGAAAATAAAACAATGATAGCAAGGAAAACAGGAATAAGACAAGGCTAGCAAAACAGTAAGACAAGGATAGCAAGAAAAATAAAAATAAGACAGGGATAGCAAGGAAAGCAATGAAGATAAGACAAGGATAGCAAGAAAATGAATATAATAACAAATAATGGAAATAAGAGGACTGCAAGGAAAACAATAAAAATAAGATAAGGATAGCCACAAAAACAAAAATAAGACAAAGACAGTAAATGAAAATGAGACAACGACAGCAAGAAAAACATGACAATAAAAACAAGGGACAACAAAATTCCTGCTGTCGAAGATATTAAACAAACTGACTGACAAAAAAATATATAATGAAAATGAGATAGATATAAAAAAAAATACAGGTTCTTCATTCACATATTGTTTTTCCTTCTTTTTTTTGTGGGGGGGGCACCATCCCCTGTTGGTGGGGGGCTAACCTGTGTCCACACTTTATACATACATACATATACAGAATTACAGATAGACAGACAGACAGATAGATAGATAGATAGATAGATACACTACATTATTTTGAATTAAAATTGAAATCTCTCCATCTCGAAAGCTGAGGTGTAACAAGAAATTGCTACCACATGCTTGTCACGAAGAAGTGCTAGGGAAAAGCTGTGGCTAGACTCGACGTATTATCTTTCTCTGTCGCTGAGCTACGTGAAATTGATAACAAAAATTATTACTTCACTGTTATTTATTTATTTATCTGTTTATTTACTTGTTTATTTTTCATCCAGGACTCTACCTCACCTCAAGGGAATATATATATATATATATATATATATATATATATATATATATATATATATATATAGTGCGTGTGTGTGTGTGTGTGTGTGTGTGTGTGTGTGTGTGTGTGTGTGTGTTCTGGTGGGGGTAAAATTCAGTGTTCTTTTTTTCAAGCCATCCAGTCTAGCAAGGACATGTGGCCAAACACATTTATTTTTTCATCATTCGCTCCTTTACTGCCTCATCACCAGCCTTGGCAACCGGAGCTATGCTACTTAGTACCTACATTTAAGGCCACAGTGACCAGTCGCAAACCCGGAGCAGCATTATGTAAGCAATAAACCCCAGCCATCCCCTGACACAGACCCTTACTGAAATCCCACTGAAGCGCCCTGACCCACTACACCACCAGGAGACTATTTGGTTATATACTTACCACCCAACGTACTAAATGGTTCTCTGGACTAAAGGAAACCATATCGCTTGGCATTCGCTGTAAAGTCACCAGAAGGCAGCGCTGTACCAAGTGAGTGGATGGTGAGTGTCTTATTGTGGTCAAATATAATAAAAAATTGTCCTCGTAGTGAAGGGGTGAAGGAGGCTGGGAATTCCTTGTATTTTTTTTTTTCTTATTTTAGACTCGCAGAAAAGCCTCCACCCAGCAGGATTCTCTCTCTCTCTCTCTCTCTCTCTCTCTCTCTCTCTCTCACTCTCACTCTCTCTCTCTCTCACTCTCTCTCTCTCTCTCAATTAGGTTACTGGCAAAGGCTAGCAATTAACAAGGCAAGTGGTCTAAACGGGATATCTCTCTCTCTCTCTCTCTCTCTCAATTAGGTTACTGGCAAAGGCTTGCAATTAACAAGGCAAGTGGTCTAAACGGGATATCTCTCTCTCTCTCTCTCTCTCTCTCTCTCTCTCTCAATTACTGGCAAAGGCTAGCAATTGACAAGTAGTCTAAACGGGATCTCTCTCTCTCTCTCTCTCTCTCTCTGCGTGCCTCCCCCTCGCAATGCCATTTTCTCCTCCCACACCCTACCCCGTTTTCTATACTACATTCTCTTCCTTAATCACGAAACATCTACAAAAAAAAAAAAAAATAAAAAAAATAAACAAAAATAAATAAAACCGAGGAAGGGAAAATCAAAATACAAGTAAAACGAATATACATCATTCCTTAAACTGCGCACTAAAATATTAAAATTATCTGAAGGCAACACGAGCAAAATAAAAGGCAGATAATCTGTGTGTGTGTGTGTGTGTGTGTGTGTGTGTGTGTGTGTGTGTGAGAGAGAGAGAGAGAGAGAGAGAGAGAACGGTCAAAATTTTATTACACGTGTGACAACACCCTAAAGTTTTATTTTTTTAAGAACACAGAAAGGAAAAACAAATTAAATAAAAATAATCTATGTACTCGATTACAGGTGTCTTAATACAATCACAATACCTGATGTGCCAAAAAAAAAAAAAAAAAATCACGGATATTATCAGTATTTTCCTCCTCAAGTGGACCCACGTGTGTAAAACGAGAAAAAAAAAAAAAAGAGAAAAAAAAGAACCCAACACCACTAATGAATCAACAAGGTCCGAATTTGGTCAAGAGCCGACCTTGAAGTTACAGCATTTGGGGCCGAATCCGAAAACGGCGCCACCACAACAACACTCGCGCGCAAGTTCGTCTTTTCTTATTTCTCCGTCACTCCTTCCTTCCCTCTTCTATTTTTTTATTTTTTTTCTGACGGTGGTGTTTGTGGTGAACGAGTTAATTAATTTGTTTGAGATGCCGACCTTGACTTAACGACTCTGGGGCCGAATCCGAAAGCTACGCCACGACTACAACAACACTCACGCACAAGTTTGGCGGGAATTGACCACAAGATTTAACTTTTTATATCCTCCTTTTTAAAATCGGCCATTTCATCACTGATGTGTGTGTGTGTGTGTGTGTGTGTGTGTGTGCAGGGAAATATCTCGCAGGGAAAGGAGGAACAGAAAAGACGATAAGAACATAAGGACATAAGAAAACATCCTTCCAACATCAGATTGGAGTACCCAGGCTAGGCGGCTCCTAGAAGACAAGAATGTATTAACAGACTGGTAGAATAAGACAAGGATAGCAAAAAAGGAAGCTCTCACCCGCCCACCACACTGGAAAGAAAGGGGTGAAAATTCTGAGTGTAAATTAAAGTGAATGATGAGACCAGCAATTATACTGTATTTTATGCAGGAAACTCTCTCTCTCTCTCTCTCTCTCTAAACACACACACACACACACACACACACACACACACACACACACACACACACACACACACACACACACACACAATTCCCCTTCTCTCTACTCCAACTCATAGCAACCCCCCCCTCCTCTCTCTCTCTCTCTCTCTCTCTCTCTCTCTCTCTCTCTCTCTCACACACACACACACACACACACACACACACACACACACACACACAGCACCAAGCTTTGATATAACACACACTTCCCGGATTTCGACGCAATAAAAAGTACTTCTATCCGTATTTTCGTGACTAATTCGATGTAAAGATAATAAAATAAAATAAAAAGGCCAGGCTGTCAAAATAAGCGCTGTGGTGAAGCTGACAGCCATAAAGTGTGATAATTATGGCGTTTGTTGTGTGGGTAAAGAATGTCTGAGGAAATGTTACAGACAGGAGGGCGGGGCACAAAAACTGACCTCCACCACGTCCTTGCTGTTGTGGTACCGTATACTGGTGCTGTTTACTGTAGTTACCCCTTCACCTTACCCCCAGACACCCCCACCCTCCCCCTCACCCCTCAAGGCCCCCCACTCTACCTCTCACCTCCTAACGCACCCCACCCTCCCCCTCACCTCCCCTGTTGAGATACCGTATATTGCTGTTCTTTACTGTAGGCACCCCCTCACCCCGCCATCCGACCCTTCACTCCTCCCCTCACACCCCTCTCCCTCTCATCCCCCGCACCCCACTCCCCCCATTTTCCCCCCCAGCAGCGCCAACACCCACTGGACAGGGGCGAAATTTACTAGCTATATCCAGTTTGATTTCACTGGAGGGAACTGGGTCACTCCTGAAATCTGAATACAGTTTAAAATCCGTGGAGGAACGAAATACAGTACAACGAGTTTTAGTTATGAACTAGGAATGAGTGTAGTAGATTAATAGCCAAATCGACCTTCAAACCTGACTATATTTTGCCATTACCTAAGTTGAGAGACAAGTGGGATTTCAATACGTTAAAACAAATCTGTAAACATACTAGCAGTTCCCTCTCTCGTAACCCAAAAATCTGATTTGCGGTAAGAACGACAGATATATATACTAAGTTTTTACATTCTTTCCTTCTTCCTGCGGAAAAAAAAAAACTAATGGCAGCTTCTCACACGATCCTGAGCAGAAAGGAAAAAAAATCATACAAGCCTCTTTCAGCTTAGGACTATTAGCCAGCAGAGGAAAGTGACAAGTAGAAGGGGCGAAATATTAGACAAAGTTCTGACCCTTAGTGTCTAAATTAATCATGTCTATCAACAGAGCAACGTTATGGCGATAAAACAAGAGACATAAACAAAACAAAAACTACCTTTCGTCATGGATGGAGGGACGGTGTGTGTGTGTGTGTGTGTGTGTGTGTGTGTGTGTGTGTGTGTGTGTGTGTGTGAGTGTGTGTGTGTGTGTGTGTGTGTGTGTGTGTGTGTGTGTGTGTGTGTGTTTGTGTGTGTGTGTGTGTGTGTGTGTGTGTGTGTGTGTGTGTGTCACTTGGCTTTTGCATCCCCAGACATTTTTCTTTGGATATTTTTGCCACTAACATGCTTTTTTCTTTTGCTTTTTTTTTTTTTTAACGAAATACATCGAAGAAGAGGGTCTTCCTGTGGCCTTCAGTAACTCCTGCTGTACAAGACGCCTTCTCTAAGCTGAATAATGTCGTCTGGAGATGGCAGTATGGAAGAGAAAATAGGTCCTCGGATAGAAGGGGTTAAGGAGTGATGGCATGAAGTGGGTAAATAAATAAATAAAGGGAAAGTTAAGTGAAATCTGGGTTGACAGGACCGTCGAGTTTATTGTTATTATTATTATTATTATTATTATTATTATTATTATTATTATCCATCCATCCATCATCCAATCCTACGTTGCCCCATGAGGAGCGTAGGAGCCCAGAGCTAGGCAGTTGGTCTCGACATTTAAGATGAGAGTTACCAGCCTCACTCATCCCTAAGTGGCATTACGTGAGCAATCAACCCCAACCATCCCTTGGATATAAACCTGCACTTTCTCAATCCGATTGGAGCGCAATAATTACCCACTAAACCACCAGGCGACAAAATTTGGTTATATGGTTACCACCCAGCGTGGTAAATGGTTTCCTGGTGTACAGGAAACCATATGGCTTGTCACTCAGTGTAGAGTCACCCACAGGCAGAAGGAAGAGGAAAGAATGAAGGAAAGAAAGATGGCAGATTATTATTATTATTATTATTAATAGCGGGAAGATAATGTGAAGAGTCTGCACTGAGTGTTCTTCTTTGTGTAAAAATCTTGAAGCAAAAATAAAACCACAATTTGAGAAGAAACAAGAAACAGAAGGCCTTGAGAGAGAGAGAGAGAGAGAGAGAGAGAGAGAGAGAGGTAAATGGGTACATAAACCTATGCAGTAAAAGAAAATCGTGGCCACTCGATTTTTTTTTATTTTTTTTTTATGTCCGACTCAGGGCATAGGTTTCACGGCCCTTTCCCAAGGTCAAGTAATCATCCTACGTGCTATACACCGCCCATGTCACCACTTCGGCACTAACACCCACCATCCACATTGAATACATGCAAGGGCTATCTCATACAGGACTGGTGTACTGGTATTAGCGGGGGTATATGAGATGGGGATGTAAGTTGGGGGGAGGACAGCAAAATGGCAGGGAACAGGGCGGCATGGTGGCGATTTGTTTGTGGCCACCCCTTACGGGATTAAGGCGTCTGGCTTAAGACAGATAGATACACAGAGATAGATAGATATTTTTTTCCAGTAGAGCAGTAAAGTCTGCTTTAATAAAATTCAAATCCTTAAACTGCTCCCTGCCTCAGCCGGGATTCGAACCTGGGTCCATTAGGACGGAAGGTCACCCCTCTACCGATTCGACCACCGCCCTAAAAAATTAAAAAAATAAAGTGTTCCCTAGTGGTAAAACGATGGGTTTGTTTGCTTTGGGAATTACAGCAAACAAGTAGTGAGGAGGAGGAGGAGCAGGAGGAGCAGGAGGAGGAGAAGGTTGGAGAGAGAGAGAGAGAGAGAGAGAGAGAGAGAGAGAGAGAGAGAGAGAGAGAGAGAGAGAGAGAAATATTCGGAAGTATCACAGGTAAACTTCGCGATTTTCTCCAGGTGTGTATTCTCGTCGGTTAAGGAAGCTCCCAAACACCTGTTCCTAAGCGATTTATTTTTGCTTATGACACCTTGCATCCTCTTCTGCGTTAGTTAAACCACTCTACTCTGCATTAATACCATTCAAAACAACATGACCCAGCCGCACCAGTAAATAAATCGGTAAGGAAGAGGTGTTCCGTAAATAAATTGGTAAGAAAGAGGTGTTAGGGAGCTTCTTCTCTTTCTTCTTCCTCTTCTTCTTTTAATCTTTCCTGCTGCGTCTTCTTCTACTTCTTTTTCCATCTCCCCCTTCTCCTCCTCTTTCTTCTTTGTCTTCTTCTTCTTCTTCTTCTCCTCCTCCTCCTCTTCTTTTTCTTCTGCTTCTATTCTTCTTCTTCCTCCTCTTCTCTTTGGTTTTTCTTCTTTTTCCTCCTCTACTTGTTTTTGTTTACCTCATTCCTGGGGCTGAGGTGAATCTAATCATCGTCTTAAATTTCTTCGTCTTCATACTGTCCTTGTTCTTACTCCTCTTCTTAGTTCACCCTCTCCTCCTCCTCCTCCTCCTCTTCTTCTTCCTCCTCATTATCATTCTTTTTCTGTGTCTGCCCTCCTCTCTTCCTATGTCTCACCATCACCCACTCACTTGATGTAGTGCTGCCTACTTCTTCCTTCACCTTTATCATTTTTTTGTATGTGTATGCCTTCCTCTCTTCCTATTTCTCCCCATCATCCACTCACTTCATGTGGTGCTGCCTACTTCTTCCTTCACCTTTACCATTTTTCTGTCTGCTCTCTTCTCTTCCTATTTCTCCCATATTTCCTGTCGCTTTTTATTACTCTTCTTTCCTTTTCAGGTGGCTTTACATTGAGTGACAAGTACAATGGTTTCCTGTAAGCCAGGAAAACACAACGCTGGGTGGTAACCATATAACCAACCCATAGCTATGTGTTTCCTACGTGTTAACAAGTGGGTTGGCGGAGGGTTGATGCCCCTCCCCGTAAAACAACTAACTCAAGACAAACGGCCACCCCTTACGGGATTATGACGCCTGGCTATAGATACTGCAGACAGTGAAAATACTGAACTTAGATATATGATTTATACCTTTTGGAAATCCCCATGGAAAACTGAGATGACCATGCGAAACATCTATCTATCTATCAATGCCAGACGCCTTAATCCCTTAAGGGGTGGCCACGAACAAATCGCCTCCATTTCGCCCTGTCCCCCGCCATTTCACTGCCCTGCTCCCAGCTCACATACCCTCTCTCATATGCAAAATATACTCTCAAAATTCGCCGGAATATGATTTAAAAAATTATGGCGTTAAACTTACTGAAGCTAGGATTTTCAGAGAAAATATTTTATTCTAAAGAAAGAATTTTATTTTTTTATTTTTACAGCATATAGTTAAGCCCAAGTGCAGAGCTGGCCCCTGATCTGTACGTCATTTCTAACCAAACAGCGCCAACCAGTGCTGGCTGCACAATGATCACTTACTTAAATGATAAGAACTGTTGTACCAATAACGATTTAATATGAGATGTGTGACCGACTTTGCCTACGGATGCCTGGTGCACACCAATGTTGCCACACGCAACAAGCGCCAATCAGAATTATAGCGTGAGTTACAAGCTGAAACTTCCTTATATTCTTTGTTATGCAAGGAAGAAGGAACCAAAGGCCAGAAGCCTGTAAGACTGTTCCCTCCAAGAAAAAACAAAAAACAAAAACAAGATAACAGTGAGCCAAATTCAAGATCCCTTCATTTCGAGATGCCTGGACACACTGCCTTTGAAAGACTGGAGATCATAGGCAACAGGAAATAGAGAGAAACAGTTCCTGAGTTGACCTGTTGCATACATGGACTGAGAGTAACGGTTAACTCTGGCATTAGAGAGTTGGACAGAAAAAGGGTGAAAGTTTTTAGCTAGATGGGTGCTCCGCGCCTGCTGTAGGGGTGTAGGGATGCATGCAGACAGTTCAGAGGAGCAGTGACCATTGAAGTAGCGACAGAAAAGAGACAAAGATGCAACAGTGCGGCGAAGAGATAGAGGTTGAAGGGAGCCAGTAAGAGGAGGAGAGTTAATGAGACGAAAAGCCTTTGACTCCACCCTACTGAGAGGAGCTGTATGTGAAAAGCCTCCCCACACATGAGAGTTGTACACTACTATACACAAGGGCGAATAAAACCCGTGTATAAAGTCAACAACTGTGCAGGGGTAAAGAAGGTACGGAGTTGGTTTAGCACACCTAATCTCTTGGAAGCAGATCTGACAAGAGAAGTAATATGATCTTTTCAAGATACCATAAATCCTTATATACAGAGAAAGCAAACAACAAAACGAAAGTCACTTCAACCAAAGCAACAGTTGAAAATATAGTGGAAAATGGTAAGTTTGAATACCATCTGTGCTTAATATAGTTTTCCTCAACAGCTGTTCGGTTCGAACACGTTCCATACTTTGGTGTGGACACCTTTTCCCTAGTTTCTATTTTCTTTCTTTCTTTCTTTTTTCTGCAGGAACACAGATATATAAATCAGAATAAACATCCCAAGAGAGAGACAGAGTCATCAAATCACTGAGGTGGGGTGAGGAGGGGGTAGGGAGGGTACGGGTACCAGCCACACCCTTCACGCACCACGCCCTCCCCCACAAAAACCAGGAATGCGGGAATCTGGCGGGTTTTTACAAGACTCACCACGTCCTTCACGACCCCAGGGAGTGGATTCACGTGGAATCCCCCTCAGTCCGATGACGCAGTTCTCATTTTAACCCACTCATTCCCGGGACGTTGAGTCCGTGCTGGCAGTCAATGCTGATAAAGTCGGCGTTGACAGAGTCAACACTGATAGAGTCGGTGTTGACAAAGATGATAAAGTCGGAGTTGACAGAGTCGGCGCTGACAGTCAACAATGATAGGGTCGACGTTGACAAAGTCAACGTTTACAGAGTCGGCGTTGACAGCTTCAGCGCTGATAGAGTGTGAAGGCTTGACGCTTCCAGGAAGGGAGGAAGGGTGTAGAGTACGTCAATGGGAGGCGCTTAAACTATTCATGATAAAACCAAATGTCTAACCTAATAGAAGTAGTAGAGGGAAAATAAAGGCTGGAAGAAACAAGGCAATATCAGGAAGAGAGGTGGCACAGAAGAGGACAGTAAGGGAGAGAAAGACTGGAGACAAAAAGGCCCCTTATAGTCGCCTCTTATGACAAGCAGGGATACTGGGGAGGTGTTCTTGCCCCCCTCCTCCTCCCCATGGGAATTAAACTTTGGAAATGTCTCTCGCACTGACAGGCTTAATCAAGGCTATGGTCCGAATTCTCATCGGATAAGGAAGCTCCCTAACACCTCTTCCTTAGCGATTTATTTTAGGATATGGATGATTAATATCCGTGTGTACGTTATTTATGCAGAGTTTGATGACACTGGAAAGATTTATATAACACTGAATAAAACAGTAAGGTATAATAAACAAAATAAATGGCTCTGGAAGGGGTGCTAGGGAGCCTCCTTACCCTACGTGAATACCGGCCTAAGTCCTTGAATATGATGACTTTACTATTTTTTTCTACCTCTAAACGATTTCATTTAAATTAAATTAATCTCTTGGTTTTGGGTTGTATTCTAACTGGTTTGGAGATTTCGCAACATTTCTTCCTTAGCGATTTAGTCTGTACGGTAAAACGTATTAAATAAAATACAAAGGAGTGTTAACGCATATTAATCAGCTAAATTGCCTAGAAAGAGGTGCTAAGAGGCTTACTGCAGGGAGTTACACCGAAATTTCCTTAACCCATTCACTACGAGGATTTCCCTAACCCGTATAAATGAATAAATAAACATACCAATAAATAAACAAATAAATGAATGAACAAATAAGTAAATAAATCACCCCTTCAGTACGAGGTGTCTTATGCTTGTCAACTCGCCTGGCGGTAGTGAAAAGGTTAAGGAAGTTCCCTAACACCTTTTTCTATGCGATTTCTTTGGTTTACTACACCTTATTGTCATCTTATGTGTTATAATTTATATATCCTTCAAGTATCGTCATACTCTGCATAAATAATGTACAAAGGGATATTAACCAGCCATACAGAAAATTAAATCGCTAAGGAAGAGGTGCTAGGTAGCTTCCTTACTCGACGAGAATACTGGCCCTTGTCCCAGGCTCGTATACTCGTCAGGTAAAGATGTTCCCTATTACCTTTTCCTTAGCGATTTATTTTTGAGTATGGTTGGTTAACATCCTTTTGTACTGTTCGTTGTTTATGCATAGGAGGCCGATATTCGATGGCGCTACGTAAACAGAATAGCACAGTGGGGTGTAATAAGCAAAATAAATCGCTTAGGAGCAGGTGTTAGGGAGCTTCCTCAACCGACGAGAATACGGGCTCCAGTAACCAGAGCTCGTCTTCTTGGCGGTGAAGGAAGCTCCCTAATACCACTTCTTTACCTATTTATTTTGGGATACAGCAAGCTAATACCGTTTTGCACGTTATGCAGAACATGGATTTATTAGGATGGTGTTATAAGGAAAATAAATACCTTAAGAAGAGGTGTCAGGGAAGAGAGAGAGAGAGAGAGAGAGAGAGAGAGAGAGAGAGAGCACACCGGAATTAATAACAGGCTTGGCAACATTGCAATAAATACTGGACTCAATTACACTTCGATTAAATGAGCAAACTTAGCTACACTATACTCATTTTACTTAAACTTGGCCTAATATTGCTATCTCTCCTTTGATCCTCAGTTGCAGTAGCTGATAACACTTGAATATGATGCTAGTCACGAAGAGGTGTTGTGGAAAGGGTGTAGAGTAGTGGTAATGTCTTCATCTTTCACTGGACTTCATGAAATAAGGTGCAAAAGGACGAAAATCTTGACCAAGTTACAGCTAAAAAAAATAATAATAAATAACACAAGTGTAGTACGGTAACCTATAATAATCTTGGCATTTAGAGCATGGAATTATAAACATGACTTTTTTTTCTTTGCATGGAAGAAAGAACTAAAGGCCCGAAGTCTGCAAGACTTCCCTCCAAGAAAAACAAAATACCCTGAGAGCGCATACCTCTACCAATGCCACTGCTATTACAATGGATCCGGATCCGACCCAAATTTCATCAGTTCTTCCTTGGCTCGTGGCTCACCCTTTCACAAAATTTCAATGAAATTCACAGAGAACTTTTAGAGATATCGTGTGGACAAACAAACAAACACAGGAGAATACATAACCACATCCAACTTCGCTGGCGGAGGTCATCAACACAACAATAATTATTGCATTTGACAAGCCTGGAGTGAATAAGGATAAATTAAAAGGATTATAGCTGGTTTGTTTTTGCCTGACGAGGATCCTAACTCTTATCAGCTGATGGCTAAGTGTGGTCTGCTGGGGGGGCTGACTTGACTAGTACCGTAACCAATTTTTGTATAGGAGACTCGCTACTATCTTATAACCAGTGCTCACAGAATTTCACGCAACCACGACTTAATATTCAAGCTGTGGCAGTGGCCCAGTTCAGTAAGATGAAAACAAACTGGCTAGTATGCCGTCCATCAGATCCCCATCCACAGTGAAAGTCCAATTCAAGTTTCGTACTACGGTTAATGTTATAATTTGCGACAACTACTTATATTGAAAAAAAGTGTAAAATGGAACCTATACGGCGTCAAAAGGAAATTTCCCAAATCCATGGCTACTGGAAAAAGTAAATTGTCCCGCTGTGTGTCGTCCGGCTACCATACAAAGCATCGGTGAAACTCAAAACAAAGAACTCAAAATTCCAATAACAGACACACGTAGCAACTAGAGGCGTAGTAAATAAATAAATAAACGGGAATGAGTGTAGTTAAATTGCTATAAATGAGAATCAGAGGCATTCAGACAGCAGTCAAAGGCCAATGGATTGAGTTAAAAAGGTTAGTTTGCTTAGGCCTACGAAAAGATTGAATGAAAGGTGGTTTTTAGTCATTTACGGAAAAATAATTGCTCTCAGAGTTTGCACTTACCGTAAGATGATCAGGAGATATTGAAGAGTCCTTGGGTAATACTTAGTTTCTCAAACGATTCGGAAAAGCACAACACACACAAAAAAGTAGTAAACACAGTACCGTACCACCACCCCTTTTGAGCGGCGGCCATCTTCATTGTGGTAGGTCATCGACTTCCTCTTCATAGCTTGAACCTAGGTCAAGAGAATATTCTCTTGACCTAGGCTTGAACTGTATCATTCACGCGTAAATTTAGGTCAGTGGATGAATGGATGAGCAAGAATAAATTTTAAAAGCATGAGCACAAAACAATAAGCGTAGTCAGGTAATACTGGAAAAATACAAGGACATTCTCTATGCACTCGGTTGAGCAAAATTATACTTGCAGTCCTGGCATGAATAACAGTATAATAAATTAACCTTAAAAAAGATGTTAATAAGAGGGTATGGCCTTGTACCATTTTCTATGATACCTGTTTTCCCCAATGGTTTTCTATAATTGCAAAACATTACGCGATAACTTAGTAAGATTTCCGATTTCAACTACGCCTCTTTGTACACATGTACTGTTTACAGTCATAATGTAACAAGGTAAATTCTTGAATAGTGTACTTGAGTAAATTTTCAGGGAATCTACTTTCTAATAAGTACAGATGCTTATTATCACTTTTAGGGTTATACTGTTAATTCTCATAAATGCTAAAACAATATATATATATATATATATATATATATATATATATATATATATATATCTATATACATATATAGATATATATATAGATACACTGACCCCGTAAAAATACCTATAAATCAGGGGGGGAAATGTTTCAATATACTTTACAGCCTTGTTGCTAAAATGCCCGCCGTGCCCACCGCCGGACCTCCCACCTCACCACCACTCACACCGCCACCGGGCCGCCACCGCACCACCACCCCAGGAGGACACACCGGTGATTTTAGTGACCCCAGTCAAGAGGGTCATCAGGACATTACGGTCCTGGGTCCTTGTTCCCCGCAATTGTCCCAACCCCAGGTGATCAGGGGAAGTAGACTACATTGCGGGCGGAGCAAAGATCGCCTGAATAGGGGTGGGACTGAACCAGATTCAGTCCCAGGTAACACCGTATTGACGGCTTTGTTACACCCTCTAGGGCAGGAGGCCCAAGGGCAAGAGGCCCAAGGCTACGGCCTTATAAAGTGTGTGAAGGGGAAGGCGACCCCAGGCTCCGGCCTTAGTACACCTGAGAGAGAGAGAGTTGCCCCAGCGCATCACTCTCTTGCTATTCTCCCCTTCAGGAGCAACACCCCGTCGTCGGTCCTGAGCCGCGGCGCGAGGACGGCCCCGTACGTCCGGCAGTTGTTCCTGATCGGATAGATCAGCTTCCGGCTACGGCCAGAGTAAGGACCAGGGTAAAGAGCCCCTGCTACCGTACGTGTAGCCCTTCCCTATTACGGGAGCAACACCCCGTCATCGGTCCTGAGCCGCGGCGCAAGGACGGCCCCGTACGTCCTGCAGTTGTTTTCCCTACGGGTAGGCACTCGGCTCCGGCCGGGGCACGTACAGTCATGGGCAAAGAAACCTGGACACTCAGGGGCTGAGCTGATAGTTTCTTTTTCCTTTTCGATTTTTCCACTAAATCTTCGTCCATATGAACCGTACCCCCCCATCCCCTTCCTTCCCTCACCTCCTCTCCGTCCTAGCCATATGACCCGGGAAGGCTGGTCATTCCCAGGGGACACGTGGACACTTCTCACCTCTCTCTCTCTCTCTAACAACCCCTGCTATATATATATATATATATATATATATATAAATATATATATATATATATATATATATATATATATATATATATATATATATATATATATATGTGTGTGTGTGTGTGTGTGTGTGTGTGTGTGTGCAATTATTATCATGACTTTCATGACTATTGGCATGATCTGAATCAGAAAGCTAAGATGAGGAGAAACATAGTGGAGACTTTGGCGAAAATGGTGGCATCTCTCTCTCTCTCTCTCTCTCTCTCTCTCTCTCTCTCTCTCTCAAACTAAACACTTGCTTCCATCCTTTCTTCCCCTCCTTCCTCCCCCATCTACCATCTCTCTGTCTGTCTGTCTTATATATATATATATATATATATATATATATATATATATATATATATATATATATATATATATATATGTGTGTGTGTGTGTGTGTGTGTGTGTGTGTGTGTGTGTGTGTGTGTGTTTGTGCAATTATTATCATAACAAATGGCATGCTCTGAATTGGAAAGTAAAGATGAGGAGAATTGGCGAAAATTGTGGCAGAAGGGAGTAGGCAGCATGATGGTGAACGTTAATTGACCCGCAGGGAAATAATGACAGTTCCACATGCTGACGTCTCGAGAGGATTTCCTGCAGCTGTTTCCTCTAAATATGTTCCAGTGTTTTAATTTGTAATGCTTATATTACAGTAAAGGCATGCTTTGCACTGACATTATTATTCACTCCTACAGATTATTGAAAGAGAGAGGGACAAGTGGTCACTCCTCACTTCTCTCTCTCTCTCTCTCTCGTATGCAGATCCAAAATCAGGAGGAGATGCCTCGCATGGGCCAACCAGCCTACTGCAGTTGTTTTCTTTAAATATATTCCTAAGTTTTATTTTATAATACTTATATCACAATAATAATGGCATACTTTGCACTGACATTACTATTTACTCCTACGGAATCTTGAAAAAGAGAGAGAGAGAGAGAGAGAGAGAGCAGCTGCGTATACGAAGAATGAAGATGAGCTTCTCATGTGTGTGTGTAATTCACCGAGTCGGTCAGGATCACTAGATGGTCGTGATCGTCAGCTTTTACCCTCCCGGAAGGGAGCTGAGAGCTCATATAGTCCAATCTAAGGGCAAGGCTGTGACCTTCACACACGCACACACCCGTCCCCTTGCTCAAGGGGAACAGTAACCACCCACTTCGTCAGTGAAACTTTTCGCAACCTGAGCGAGGCGCGAACTCCCGTCCACCAGATGGCAAGCGAGAACGTTACCATTGCACCAGCGAGCGGTGTGTGTGTGTGTGTGTGTGTGTGTGTGTGTGTGTGTGTTTGTGTTAGCAGAGTAGCCGTAGGGAAGAGGGAGGGATGGGTTGTGATCGGAAAAATGTAGGGAGTTGCTTGTGTCAAGGATGCACACACACACACACACACACACACACACACACACACAGTTCAAGGTAGGCGGATTAGCAAACTGGCGTGTATGGGGGCAGGGAAGGGGGGATGGGGAGGGCAGCCTGGCAGGTGCTAATGAAGAGAGGGTAAACGGGATGGGGGGTGGGGAGATGGGGGAAAGGAGTCGTGAACGAAGAGTGACGGACAAGCCGGGGGAAAAGAGAAAATATGACATTTGCCTCGCCTCACCTGTCCAGGTTTCTCTGTCCATGACTGTACCAGGGTAGAGAAGCCCCTGAAGGTAGACTCAATCTGTATTGGAGAGAGTGTGGCCTCTGTGCCCCTCACTCCGGCTTGTCTCCTACTACGGGAGCAACACCACGCCGGCGGTCCCAAGCCGCGGCGAAAGGACGGCCCCGTCCGCCCTACAGGTGTTCCCCGTACGCCGGGCAAGTCCACGGCTACAGCCAGAGTACGTGACAGGGGAAGGCGACCCCAGGCTCCGGCCTCCAGACGTACTCGAGAGGACACGAGTAACGTGAGTCCTCCTCCAGCCTCTTTCCCTTGTGGGAGCCCTTCGTCACCACCCGGGAATATAGCCCCGGAGGAGACGCTAGAGTGTTGGCAAGGCCCGATATCGGGCTTACCGCCTACACCCGGGAGTTCCTTGTTCCTGTCCGAGCCCCGTAGGAGACGCTGCCGCAGCCCAGTCCTGACGGCGCTTCTCCCCCTTGGTGCCCGCAGTCCCAGGACGCCCAGGCCAGACTCTCCAGCTCCTGACGAAGGCGATCCGGGCTCCCTCACTCCCCGGAGTCAGAAACGGCAGGCCCGATTACTCTGGCTGTTTGGTCCCAGTCCCGAGGGCCACCTTTCAGGTCGAGGCCCCCAGACCAAAGGGCCTCCCTGCACCCCACCGGCGCGGCCCTAGTAAGAGGGCCGCCTCCCAGGTCGAGGCCCCCAGACGGGAGAGCCTCCCTGCACCCCACCTACGAGTGCGACCCAGAGTGACTATTACCCAGGAAACAGGAAAACAGTGATTCACCCTCCCTCTTTGTGTCAAGGACAATTGGGGAAAAAAAGAACAGTGCACAGTGACTCCGTAAGAAACAGAGTAGTCAATAGCGGCCTATCAGAACTCAGTGTTGACAGGGCAGAAAGTGAACTTTGTGTAATTATCCCAGTCCCCCCCATGTAAGAGAGTCAGGAAGTTTTCTGTGAACACCTGACGTAAGGACGCGCGGACCAGTAAAAGCGTAAGTGTGTCTCCGTGACAAGGTGACAGCGTCGAGTGTCGCTATCCGCACCCTACCTCATTTATAGTAATATTCCCCATACAGACTCCTAACCTTGTTTATTCCTTATGTGAACAATTCTATTTATATCCTGCCTCCAAGTGACGTATAAGCAATATTGTAGATAATTCACGATCTCCCTGTATGAACATTGTAGTGTGTATTCAGTATAACTTTATAGTGCTAAGTGTTAACTCTGTGTCTCTGTGTCCCTGTATCTCAAATATCACTCTACGTGTATTGTTACGGTTAGAATTAAGGTAATAGATGTGTTAAGGTATACTGCCTGGTTTTTATGTCCTGTTCCTTTGTTGGTGCTTTACTTCCGGTCTAGAAAGAGGACCCCGCTTCAGTAGCTAGTGTTTTTACGACGAGAAGTCGCCTTAAAAACACAGCATAACAGTTGCAAATAGCAAAATAATCGTAAATGGAGAATTCAAAAACTGGGAATCTTACCAAGTTATCCTTTAATGTTTTGAGAGCCGGAATAAACGTTGAACAGAAAACAGCAAATCAGCTAATTAAATGAATTTTGAACACTTACCAAGAGCCTCTCATTAACATCTTAATACGGTTGTTAATGTATTATACGCACTGTTATCTATGCCAGAAACAGCAACAATCCTGCAAGCATAATCATTTGCTCAATGAAGTGGCTAGAGAATTTCTTTTCTCATTTTTCCAGCACTTCCTGACTTATACAACGCTTATTATTTTTTTATGCTTTTAAAATTTATTCCTGCCCAATCACTTATCCACTGACCTAATTTACGCATGCATGATACAGTACTTGTTCAAAAGAACCGATGGAACTGCCTGCTAGGATGGCCGACGCTGGGAGTGGTTTGTGATGTCGGAACTTTTTATTTGGTGTGTGTTGCGATTTTCTGAACCTTTCGAGGAACGAAGAGTCGCCCAAGGACTCTCCAATATCACTTGCTTATCCTGTGGTAAGTGCAGACCTTGAAAGCAGCTATTTCTTCCTTAAATATAGCCACCTAACCAGCCTTTTAAATCCATTGGCATTCAGAGCTATTTAACTTCATTTATACGCGTTTTTATTTATTTACAACGGCTTTATAGTAGCTATCTGTGTCTGTTATTTAGCTGATTGTATTTTGGGCTTCACTGGCTTATGTATAGGGTGACGAGGCAGCTGGAAGTTCGCTTTGTACTTAGGGCGCATGCGTCAGCTGGTACACATGCCCATTGCCCAGTAGCATCGCTTGGGAAGCCATTGAAGATCAAGGTAACCGCTTATAATATTCAGAAATTTTCCCATTCATCAGTCATTGTATTTGTTAGGGAGATTGTTGGATGCTTTATCAACCATTAGGAAACAACCACGTGGAAGCAGGTAGGTGGAAATGGGTAAATGTGTCTCATTGCAAGTGATGTAATTTCAGTTCCAATGACGCCTAAGTCGAGTGAAGTAATTAGCAAAATTGCGTACTGTGACACATTTATGCGTCATACTTCTTTGTCAGAAAGCTGATCAGTTGTTATACCAGCCTTAAACAATGTATAACATTGAAGCCTGTGACGGCAAACATGTAAATTTGTGTGATTACAATTGGACATTATTTTGGTCTCTGAACTCACATTTTCCTTCAGTTCTGAGCTGTATCATTGACTACAATGGCTGCATGAGGCCTGTTGTATTAAAAGTGTACGGTTTTAATCAATTCAGTTTTCCTCAAGTGCTATCCAGAAGAAAGATGTATAAACATCTATTCCTAACTAATTTTTATCTGCTTAGTAATAAGGTGGGAAGAGGGGGTAGATACCAGCTCTATCACAGTCTGTTATTTAAGCAATTGACTAGCACACCTAACCTAATTAATCAACCAGCCTGACCTAACCCAGCCTAACCAAGCCTAATTTGGATTTTTTTTTTTTTTTTTTTTTTTTTTTTTTTTCATGATGGTGAAGATTTCAGGTGAAAGATTTATGTGTGTTTCTAATATTTGTCATGGCCATTTTTTCAGGAATTGCCTTTTTTGTCATTTTCACCACCCTCCCCATACACAATGAAAAACAAGCATTTTGCAACAAAATTAACCATAAAATATCAGTAAAAATCTTGAAAATATTTCATTATAACCCCTCCCCCCCCCAAAAAAAAAATGGGTAAATAACTGGGGGCTTTGCCCCCTCATAACTTTAACCATCCTGACCACCACTAAACTGAACCCTGAAAGCCACCAAAAACTGCACTAGCCACCGACCTCAGACACTTGTGTTGTCAGTTTCATTGAGGTCGTCTGCATTAACTGGACAGGGACAGCAGCCTGACGTGCACGTGGTTTGGTTCCGACTATGGTGGACAGAGTTTAGCAGGCTCAGTTATGAAGCGGCGAAATTCTTTCAAGAAGTATCAAGCCAGGAATTCCTGCAAATATTTTGCCAGGGTACCTGGCCATTTCACCCACTCTGTAATGACCCTCCACAATTGTTCAATTGTCTATTTGTGGATTTGCCTTGTAGGTAGGGGCCACGAAACTCAATTATGATTAACACGTGCTCATTTCCCTCCTCACTTAGTGTCCTGTAAGCCCCTAACAGTTATTATAAACTATTGCTTCAGGATGAATATTTCTTTCGTTCATTCATTCATTGCCAGATGCCATGTATCCCAAACAGGGTGGCCAAGGGCTTAGAGTTAATTGTTTTATAGGGAGGGGCACTAATCCTCCACCAACCCCACTTGACACATAGGATGGATATGTTTCTAAATAAGGTGGAATCGGTGTGGCCAGGTTGTGCTGCTTTCCCTCAGGGTCCATAAGGGGTACAATGAAGTGGTGACCTGACCCGCGCTGTGGCCAAATAGCCACATGCGATACACTGATTGTCCCACATTCCGTGTACAGCATACTAGCAGCTACCCTCTTCTTGTATTAAGAACATCAATGCGAGGCACAGATATTGGGACCCAGCAGGGTTAAGAACCATTCAGGCACCTCTCTTTTTAAGACACTTCTGGGATGCCACCCACCTTAGTTTGTTGTCTCCTCCAGGGTGTGAGTTGATCCTCACTCAGTAACTTTCTCTTCCTTATGCATTTCCAGTTCTTTTAGCTAGTGGCAGTTTTGTGACAACTTGACCATACTGTATATAGAAAATGACCACTTGCTTATTTTAGTATAACTACTGAACTTTGCTGTGCAGGAAGCCCAGTGTTTGCATCACAGATTGCATTTCAAGGAGGGTGGATGGCCAGCCTAGCAAAAAAAAAAAAAAAAAAAAAAAAAAAAAAATGCAATAAAAAGATGTTGTTTTGCAAAAATAAACAAGTAGAAAAAACTTTTTTTTTTTTTTTTTAAATAGGCTGTGTAAGTGCTTCTGATGACATGGAAATAAGTGACAAGGGCAGTGACAAAGCAGGTGAAGAGTATCTGTCTATCTGTCGCCAGACGCCATAATCCCGTAAGAGGTGGCCATTTGACTCTGAGTTATTTGTTTTACAGGGAGGGGCACTAACCCTCCACCAACCCACTTGTTGACACGTAGGGAGCACGTATGGTTTGGTTATATGGTTACCACCCAGCATTGTAAATGGTTTCTTGGCTTACAGGAAACCATTTGGCTTGTCACTCAATGTAAAGCCACCTGTAATGGAAAGAAAAGCAATAAGAAGTGACAGGAAAGATGGGAGAAATAGGAAGAGAGGAGGGCAGGCACAGAAAAAGAATGATAAAGGCTAAGGGAGAAGTAGGCAGGACTACATCAAGTGAGTGGATGATAGTTGCCACCACCTACCACTAAGGTGAAGACTTTAATGATAATTAGGATGAAATCTGCTACAGATGAGTGCGGAAGCTCAGAGTATTTGGAATTAAAGAGGCAAAGCTCAAGATATTCAGTTGTATCGGAGCTCTAGAATTGATTTTTTTTTTTTTTCTGCTTGTCAAAAGTTAATCAGCCAAACAAGTACTGCAAAAGCTCGATTAACTGGAATGCTTGGGGATTCATCCATTCTGGATATGGAATTTCCCGGAGAACCGAATGTTACACTTTAAAAATTTTCTGGAAGGTCAAACAAATGAAATAGGACCAGACTTGGGACTTTATTTCATAAAGTACATTATTCAGTATTAGATACAGTACAGGTACACTACAATGCACAAAGAAGACAGCAAGACAAATTGTACAGGACTGAACACGAACCAGCAAGCATTACCAAAGATTATTTAAAGAAAAATTTAGCATATGTTACAGGCCAAAATAATTTTGAAATCTTAGCTGCATACACTACTTTGTCCTGTGGTGTACAGAACTAATCAAGAATTATAGGGGATCATCAGGATCATGAGATGAGCATCCAGACAGTGGAAGGAACTGGGTCAGGAGCTGAAGAAATGGATGGAACTGGGTCAGGACCTGAAGAAGTGGAAGGAACAGGCTCAGGATGGCGGAGTGTGGGCAATTTGAATCGGTGACGACCGGTATCCGGAATATTTTCGACCCCATGCCGGAACAAATTTGCATTCTGGTTATACAGATGTGCCGATGTATCAGATGCCAGTTAATCGAGCTTTTACTGTATTTTAATTTATGTACCTTTTCTTGTCCTTGTTAATCTGGTGCTTATTATCCTGAAAACAAAATAAAGGTAAAATACTGAGATTGTTGTAGCTCCCTACTCTATCTTTGTTACATTATGAATAATAAAGATCTTGTTTACAATTGTTGTACTTACTGTAGAGGTGCTTTGTACAAAAATTGATACAGCTTGAGCCTTGGGTTGAAGCAGTATTATCAAATAATTACAGACATGAGAACAAGAATTAAGAAAGTAAAGAAATTTCACTGTGGTTATAAAGTTTAAGGCAGTCAGTTATCACGCCTGAAGGTCAGACTCGTCAGAGGTTCTAGTCCTGACTCCTAGCCCTGCTACCTCCTGTAATGTGGAGTAGGAAACTTGATTAATTTCTTGGCGACGTTGGGTCTGGTTAGTACTTGGATGGGTGACCACCTGGGAACACCAGATGCTGTTAGCATCCCTACGTGTCAAGTGGGGTTGGTGGAGGATTAGTGCCCCTCCCTGTAAAACAATTAACTCTAAGCCCTTGGCCACCCCGTTTGGGATACATGGCGTCTGGCAATGAATGAATGAATGAAAATTGTGGAATACATAAACACCTTGTCAACAGAGTTCAAACAGGTTACAGGGGAAATATTTATTGTATTTTTATTCTTTCCAGGTCCGTCAGAATGTTTGACTAATGTCTGACCCAAAAAATATGAACTTTTAGAATATAATCAAATATTCGTACCGGGAAATTAGGGGGAAAAAAACAAAAAATTATGAAAAACAAAAAAAACATGAACCAATTTTTTTTTTTTCTTCATCACTAGGCCAGCCTTCCAAGATGGCTCACAAACTGAAGGTTTTGCGTGGATGTATCCCTGATGAAGCTGCCTTAACACCTTCCTGTCTTTTGAGGGTAGGCTAGTCGGCCTTCAGGATGACTAAACCCTCTTTGGGCAGGGTTAGAGTACTATGGTGTTTGGAGGAATGCAAGCAGTCTTTCAAGGTCCATCACCAAGACTGGAAGGAATGGTGAGACAGTCCATGTGATGCTTTCAAGAAACAGCTTTAGAAAGTGGATGCATTGTGTACCAAGACTCTGTCCTCGGCACTCAGGAATATCTGGTCATTGTTTTGTTCTTCCCTCAAGTTTTCTGGGTCTTGTGCCCATGCTTGGGACTTTGTTGAGGATGAAGGGTCAGCCAGTACCTCTCTCCTCCACACTTTCCGCAAATGGGATGATGGTCAGTGGTTCACAGGATCAAGCAGACTGCACGTTTTGAGTGCAGATTCATTACCTCCATCTCATTACCATTTCATCAGCAATTGGAGGCATCATTTGCCCAGGATATTCATGTACCAGCTCCTCCTGGATTGGGTGACCCTTTAACTTGGCTGGGACTCTCCCATGCCCTGTCTGCACTGCCCATGGTTAAAGTCCTTGGGCTGTACAGTGTTGGGTACGAGTTCCTCTTTTAGGTACCTTTCTCAACTGATGGGGCATTGCTATAGCTGTACAACAGTCGCTGGGCTGCATCTTATATACCACCAATTGAACAGCCTCCTCCTCTTCCATTTCTGAAGCCTGGGAAGGACCCGGCATTGCCATCGTCCCGCTGTGGCATCCATCTTTTATCGTGTGCTGAGAAGTTTTTTGAGATGGTGTGCAGGAGGCTTATGTGGTGGCTTGAGATGTGTGGTCTTCATCTTGAGGAGTTAGGTGGCTTTCGGCCAGGATGTTGAACTATTGACTATTCCGGATGGAATTCCCATTCCATGATTTAGGAAAAAGTGGGTTCTTGTGGCTGCATTTATTGATACTGTGAATGCCTTTGATTCTCATTCAGCCATTCTGTACAGATTAGGCAAATTGGGGATGACTGGTAATGTCCTGCCCTGGGTGAGGAGCTTATTGGGGGAGGCAATAGAGAGGTGGCCTGCAGTCCTACCGGACCCATGTTTAAATCCCCGCTGGGGCAGGGTACAGTTTAAGGATTTGATTTTCATGAAAATCAGACTTTACTGATCTACCAGAAGGCCCGCTGACATGTAATAAAAATAGCCCCGTTAATACCAACACACCAGACGTGTATGAGACAGCCCTAGCATGTATTCAATATGGACAGTGGGTGGTAGCACTGAAGTGGTAACATGTAGAGGTGCATGGTATGTAGGAGGATTTCTGGGCCTTGGGAGGAGGCTGTGAAGTCTATGCCCAGAGTTGGACTCATTAAAAAAAAAAAAAAAATGAAAAAATTGCACTTTTGCAATTTCAGTGGATACTTCTCTATTGTTACCAGTGGCCGCCTGATGTGGTGTGCTACAGGGCTTCTTGTTGAACCCCCTGCCATTCTGTCTTGTTGTCTGATTCCGAAGTCCTCATATGTGAATGTGCTAGTACAGTTTATGCTGATTACATGACTCTTGTGTGCTCTGCTGACTCACACATCTGGCACAGACTTGTAACCAGGCTGTCGTTGATGACTTTCATGCCTGACGCTCCATCACAGTGCCAAAAAGAGTGCACTTATATGTTCTACTTATAAGATTGGACTTAACAGGCATCCCAGCAACTATAGTGAGAATGGAGCAGCTCCCTTTTCGGACTCGCCGTGTCTTTTTTGGACTGCATGTCAATGGCAGAGCCCTTACCTAGTCAGAACCCATGGGTTACCTTTGAACATCTTGTTGTCTTTGTCTTTTTTTCATCTATCCATCCATCCATTATCCAATCCTACGTTGCCCCATGAGGAGCATAGGAGCCCGGAGCTAGGCAAGTTGGTCCTGACATTTAAGATGAGAGTGACCAGCCTCACTCATCCATGAGTGGCATTATGTGAGCAATAAACCAAAACCATCCCTTGGATATAAACCTTCACCGGCTCAATCCGATTGAAGTGCTGTAATTACCCGCTAAACCAGCAGGCGCCAAAATTTGGTTATATGGTTACCACCCAGCGTAGTAAATGGTTTCCTACTGTACAGGAAACCATTTGGCTTGTCACTTAGTGTACAGTCACCCACAGGCAGAAGGAAGAGGAAAGACTGAAGAAAAGAAAGACAGAAGAGGGAGCGTAAAGGCACCCATAGACAGAAGGATTTTCTTAGTGCAGAGAAGGAACCAAAGACTAGAAACCCTTGAAGTAAGTTTCCAGAATGCATCCAAATGCCATTGTTAATAATTTTGACCCTGCAGTCCACTACATCACCCCTATAGCCACATTCCAATCACCAGAATGCTTCCCAACACAAATTTCACCCTGCACACCCATCACTTGTAGTTTTTTTTTTTTTTTTTCCCGGTATGAATGAAAGAACTTTTGGAAAATTAATGCTGTAGTTGATTTTCTTTGAACTTCAAGGCCAAAGTCTCCCTTTTTCCCCTTCAGTCCACTACATTACCCCAACAGCCACTCTTCAGGGTGTCACTAAAATGCTTCCCCATCTTTAGGTGGGAAAAATGAGATCAGGATGGTGATGATTTATTTATTTTTATTTTTTAAACCAACCTGACCCTGTGAGGTCAGGATGGTGATAATAGTGCTTCTTCTTGTTTTTTTCTTGTTTTCTGGACACAGTCACTTCCCATCTTTGGTTAGGAAAAAGCAGTTAAAAGATGATGATGATGAGGAGGAGGAGGGTAGTAGTTCTATCTTGTTTTTCTCTATTGCTCTCTGAATGCTGCCTCTCTCCATCTTTAGTTGTGAAAAAGCAGTTAAAATAGTGATGATGACGATGAATGTTTAATACTAAAACATCTACCTTAACCCACAGAGCAGACCAGCAGCAGCCTTGCTCCATCACCAAAAGGGATTGGTTCAGAAGATAATGAACCAGGTGATGTTGTCCCAGAAGGAATTGGTCCAGCAGATATACCAGCTTCTCATCCAGAATCCATTTTCTTAAGTTTATTATTCAGTAAGTTTACTTTTTTGTATAAATGTATATATTTTTAATATTTTTTTTCTGCCTCACCTAATTTTGAAGCAGGAAGGTATGGATGGTCTGAAGGAGGTCTGGATGATGGTGATGATGATGATGGTGGTGGTGGTGGTGATGGTTATGAAGATGATGGTGATTATTAACGTCCAATACCAGTACTTCAGCCTTAACTCACAGGGCAGACTAGAAGCAGTGTTGTCCTTTCACCAAAAGAGCTACCGGTAGTTGCAGAAGATAATGAATGAGAAGGAGTTGGTCCAGCAGATGTCCAATTTCTCATTCAGAATCCTCTTTGCTAAGTTATTATATAATTCAGTTAGTTGCCTTTTTATGTGTTTGTATATTTTTAGTATTTCACTGTTTTTTTCCTGGCTCTCTGGACCCAGTCTCACCTCACCTTGGGGTGGGAAGGGGTGTGTGGATTGTGGTGGTGGTGGTTCATCAGCACACAAACCTGGTGGACTACAAGGTGAAGTTAACCCACTCCTGCAGTCAACCATCCTCCTTTTAGGGGATATGGAGGGAATAGCGGGAGGTGAAAAGAGTAAGACAGGGTGGAAGTGAAGTTAGCAGGGGAGTGAAAGATAAAAATGGTAGATTAGTAGTGGAGAAGGGAGAAAAAGTGAGCAGATGGAGAGAACACTTTAAGGAATTGTTGAACATAGAGGATGGAAGCAATGTGAGTATAAGTGGCTGGGGAATGGCTGGGAGAAGGAGGGAGGTGAGAAGACAGGAAGAAATCAGTAGGATAGAAGTTGTGGAAGCAATGAAGAAAGTTAAATCGGGGAAAGCCCCAGGAATTGATGGAGTGTGTGGTGAAATGCTGAAGTATGGGGGAGAGATAGTAGTAGAATGGATGTGGAAAATATGCAGATTGGCCTGGGAGGAAGGTAGAGTCCCGGAGGATTGGAAGTCAGGTATAATTATTCCCTTGTACAAAGGAAAAGGGGAAAAAGAAGTGTGTGGTAATCATAGGGGCATCTGTCTTCTTAGTATAATAGGAAAAGTGTATGGTAGGATACTTATTGACAAAGTTAGAGAAAGAACAGAGGAATTAGTGGGAGAAGAACAGGGAGGCTTTAGGAAGGGAAGAGGTTGTGTAGATCAGATATTCATTCTTAGATCTTTAGTGGAAAAGTTTCTATAGAAGGGAAAGAAGTTGTATGCGGATTTCATGGATTTGGAGAAGGCATATGACAGGGTGGATAGACAAGGATTGTGGAAAGTATTGAGAATATGTGGAGTAGATGGGAAGTTGTTGAATGCTGTGAAGAATATGTATGATGGTGCTAAGGCTGCAGTGCATGTGGATGGTGAACTGAGTGAATTTTTCTCTTTGAAGGTTGGGTTGAAACAGGGATGTGTCATGTCTCCTTGGTTGTTCAGTCTGTACATGATAGGGTAATAAAAGAGGTACAAGGTAGGGCAGTGGATGTTGGGTGGCCCTGGTGAGAGAGGGTAGTGTTTGGAAACTCCCTGTACTGTTGTTTGCTGATGATACTGTGTTGTTGAGTGAAGACGAAGGAGAGCTGCAAGGCTTGGTGGATGAGTTTGGGAAAGTGTGTAAGAAACGGAATCTAAAGGTGAAAGTAGGGAAGAGTAAAGTGGTGGTCTTTGAGAGAGGTGAAGTCAGTGAATGTACAGCAAGGTTGGATGGTGAGGAATTGGAAAATGTGAGTACGTTTAAGTACTTGGGTAGTGTGATGAGTAAGGATGGAGGTTTGGAGGGTGAAGTGCTTGAAAGGGAAGAAAGGTTGCTGGTTCCTTGAAAGCAGTGATAAGAAAGGGAAGTGAGCATGGAAGTGAAAAAGTTACGACATGACAGTATTGTGATACCACCTCAAACGTATGGAAGTGAAGCTTGGACGTTGTTGGAAGGACACAAGTCAAGAGTGAGAGCAGTGGAAATGAGTTATTTAAGAGGAGCCTGTGGAGTCACATGGAGAGACAGGCTGACAAATGAGGATATAAAAGAGCGTTGTGGTGTGGATGTGGATGTGTTAGGAATACACTGAGGTGGTTTGGCCATGTGGAGAGGATGGAGGGTGAAAGACTGACAGAGAGAGTGTATGTGAGTGAGGTGGAGGGGGGAAGAGGGAGGGGGAGGCCGAGGATGAGATGGAGGGATGGGGTGGAGAGGTATATGAGAGAGGCGGGTGTGAGTTGGGAGTGGGGCAGTGAAATGGAGGGGGACAGGGCGACGTGGCGGCGATTTGTTTGTGGCCAGCCCGAACGGAATTGAGGCGTCTGGCAATAGATAGAAAGATAGAGGGATATTTATGATAGTGCTGCCACATGTAGGCTTCTCTCTCAAACACTTAATCTTTAGCAATTCATATCATCATGATCATGGCCTCATTTCCCACTTAAGGATGGGCTGAGGTGGGGTCCAGAGATCCAGGGTGAAAAGGAGGATGGGGGAGAAATGAGCCCGAAGTCTTCTAGATCATCATTATTGTCATTGTCATCATCCAGACTCGGCTGAATGGGCCACACATCCATTTACTTATCATTATTTGCCCCATCAGGAACATATGGGCCCAGGGCTAGGCTACTCACTCACAACATTTAAAACAAGAGTGACCAGCACCACTTATCCCTGAGTGGCATTATATGACTTGTAAACCTCACCCACCCCACAGAGATACATCTTGACAGGCTTATCCAGTTGAAGTGCCCTAACCCACTAGACCACCAGGCATCATTTGGTTATGTAGTTACCCACCAATGTGGTAAATGGTATCCTGAGTTACAAAAACTATTCATTTGTTGCTCAATGTAGTGTAATTTTAAGGCTACACTGTGTGAGTGGATGGTAAGTGCTCCTACCCTTACCTCTACACTTCAATAATTGACCATTAAAAAAATATATATAAATGAATGAATATATAAATGCAAAATTAAGGGCTTTCTCACACAGTACAGTAGTCTAGTGGTGGTAGTCATTGTAAACCCAGGCTCATTGGAATGTGAACCCAATGGACTGAAGTTGACCTTCTCTAGTAGTCACAATATTCCTTTTAGGGGGAAAGGGATAATTGAGGTACATTTGTATAACAAGACAGTTGAGTTGAAGGGTTATATCAGTGCCACCACATTCAGGCATCCCTCTCTAGTCCCCCCCCCCCAAAAGGAAATATAGGCTATGGTTAATACTATAGTTATGCTTGTGAGGTGAAGACATGATTCCAGAGGGCATTACTGAATGAGTGTGTGGCCCAGTTCACTTACCATGCTTTTGATGTCAATTGTTTTCATAAGAAGGAACTGGGCCATTCCTGTATCTTGGATACTTCCTGGTGGTTGCATGAAATTCAGAGTCCTAGCTGTGCTGTAGGAATGAGTTTCCTTGGCTATTATAGTTACTTTGTTCTCATCCTACCTCAACCATCTTTTTAGGTGAAAATAATGGTTGGGATGATGATAATGATTTTTTTCTTTGCAGGTTGATTGCAATGACATGTTGAAGTACCTGTAATAGACAAGACATAAGCCAGTAGGTCCCAGATGATGATGACGGTGGTGGTGATGGTGATGGGGAAACATTCACCTGCATTCCTGCACTGGTAGGTTGTGATGTGGGTAGCTTCAGAATCCAGGTTCATGCTGCCCCAAAATAGCTGCAGGACAGGATGGTTGGACTCCTCTGTCAGCAGTAGGCCAGGCAAGCTTGGATTCACCATCAGGCTGTCCCTCCTTCAAACACTGGTAGTCAAACCAGGAGCTAAGTGAAGTTTAGTTAAGGATGATGAGAAATGTTCAATTGTGATTTCCTTTTGAAGAACTGGTCCTTACGAGGAACAAAAAAGGCCAGATTATTATTGTTCGGGTTTGGATTCACCATCAGTCTGTCCTCTCTCCAAACACTTGCAAGTTGGGTTTGGTGAAGGACAGCATACAATTTGCTAGTGATGGTGGATACCTGTGGAGGAGGTGGTTACCTTTAAAAAAAAAAAAAAAAAAAAAAAAAAAAAAAAAAAATGCTCCAGGTATCCCTGAAGGGCTAAGGCATTGCCTCTGGGTAGAGGACTTTTGGATTGGAGCGTGTAGCATTTTATGACCGGATGCCCTTCCTGATGTCTACCAATGACCCTTGGGTGGATTCGATCCTCTGACTCTTCGGTCAAAGTGGAGCACTCTAACCCACAGAGCCACAGCTGCTACAAGGAAGTGGTACCTATGAGAAACAAAAAGGCCTGGCAAATCCAAACCCAAATACAGTAATACATGTGGGTTCGGATTTGCCTGTGTTCTTTCTCCAAACACGTGCAGCCATACCCAGACCTGAGTTAAGTTTGGCTGAGGACAGCAGAATAATCTTGAGTGCTAGTGCATTCCTGTGGCAGAGGCGAAGCTTTTGAGAAACAGAAGTTGGATTATTATTATTGCCACAGTATGATCTCCCAAATCCAATAATCCAGTTTTAATAACCCCTCCATTTTCCAGAATATTTTTTCGTGCAATAAGAATAGGTAATATCACTGGTCCATACCGTTAGTGAATATTTGAGACATATATTTTTATTATGTTCTGTACTTCTGTAAGAAGTAAAAAACAGTGGTTCTGTAGCTAGTTATTTATTATTGGCACATGCTTTTCTCATTATTCATTATTATGATGACTCATTCCAATATACAGCATTCCCTAACAGTGTTCCATTTTTCATAAAGCCTTTGGACCCAAGCATTTTGGATTTGAGAGGTTGTACTGTATTGTTATTATTGTTATTGCAATAGGTAGTAGGCTGTCACTGCAGCCGGTTAGAACAGTACTCCCGAGGAGGATGGTAAAGCTGGCGATAGGGAGAGCTAGAGCTTCCATTTCACCAGCCCTTAGGGCTAGGGGCATAGGAGGCTTCTTAACACCTCTTCCTAAGTGGTTTGTTTTGGACAGTACACCTTGACATCTGCATGTATGCTATGTACAGGCTAACTGTATTATATGATGGGTTATGTTCTTGGAAAATTCATAGTACTGTATATCAAACATGGGGATTTTATCAATTCTGTAAGTGAAATTGTTTATATATATATATATATATATATATATATATATATATATATACACACACACACACAATAGATGCTCATTTTAATGAACTAATTCAGCCAACCACCAATACGTTATCTTGAATTTTCTGCTAAATCAAGTTCCGTAACCAGGGCTCAATATAAAGAAAAGTTTTCTGGTATTTCAAGCTGTTTTCTGCCAAATTTTTTAAGACAGTCTAAACCCAGCAAACTATGCTAACTTTCAGTGCTACACACAGCAGTCTGAACCCATAATTAACATCGCCAGAAATGTATTACTGTGTACAGAATTTCTTTAATGTAATTATTCTCAGTTTAACGGAAATTTTCTGTTAAATAGGTCAAAAATACCGGAAAAAAATAATTCTGTTATCTCGGTCTTCCACTACATCGGAGTTCGGTAAATCGAGCATTTGCTGTATATACTGGTACCTGTGTGTGTATAAATATATATATATATATATATATATATATATACTGTATATATATATACACACACACACACACACAGTGTATGATAATTTTTTTCATATTAACATTGTACCAGTAGCATACAAGAGGGTATTTAGGTGTAATGTGCAGAAATAAGGCAGTAATGAATAGGTGTTAGGAAATCTAAAAGACCACATAGAATGCAACTACAAGCTCCTGACCATCCTCCTTTGTTGACCTTTTTCAGTGTCACTAACATAGAGAGTAGGCCAGCATACTCTGCCAAAGTTCTCTAGCTAGATACACTACCCTACATGCACTTTACACACCACACACACTGCACTAACAAGGGCATGCAGCCAGAAGATTTTGCCCTTGCTACCAGTAATTTTATTTTATTTTTATTTTATTTTTTAATGGAACTAGACCATCCCCAAAAGTTGAAAACTGGTGGTTGGATGGGAGGCCTTAGTTGTGAAGTAGGATTGAAGCTCCATGCTTACTCGTGGAATCAGCTCCCCACTGTGACTTCTACATCAACTGAGCTGAGAGTTTTTTTTTTTTTTTTTTTTTTTTTTTTTTCTCCATCAAATCAGTTACAGTAAGATAGCTTATGCTGGGTGGTGTAGTGGTTAGGGTGCGCTGGTCAGAGGGTTGGGCGAGCATAGGTTCTATCCCCAAGTAAGTGTAGGTTTTTTATCATGTAATGCCACCAAGGGAAGTAGGCTGGTCATCTACCCTTACTAAACTACCCTAGCCTAGCCACAGGACCCAACACCTTATTTTTTATGGTCATGGATAGACTTGTAAATTATTTGTATCCAAGAATTACAGTAGGAGTAGTAGTAGTATACCATTTTTAATTCACTTGGCCTAATATCTATCTTATCATGATTACTGAGCTGTAATAGATTAACACATGAGTATAAAGAGGCCATGAAGAAGTGCTGTAGAAAAGATGAAGAGCCATATTTTTTTTTCTTTCCACTGAACTCTATGTAAGTTTCAATAGGACAAAGATCTGGGCCAAGTAGAGGTGAAAAGCAAGAGTAGTAGTAATAGCAACCCTAGGCTCATTGGAATGTTAACTGAATGGACTGCTGACCAAAACAGGCCCTTCACAGTCCATTGGAATGTTAACTTAATGGACTGCTGACCAAAACAGGCACTTTGCAGTCCACCTTCCTTCTTTTGGGGGATAGGGAGGGGAAGGAGGGAAACCAGGCTATTGATCCACATGGTCATGTCAATGCCACCACATGAGGGCATCTCTCAACAGCATCACATTTACAGTAGAAATCCCCTTTAGGGCAGATGTGTTAAGGAGACCAATTAGAGATAGACAGACATTTGCAAAGTTACTAAACACATATCTCTGGTAGTATCTAAACAAGTAAAGATAAGACATTTGCAAAGTTACTAAACACAGAGCTAAGTGAGACACCAAACACTGCCCAAAGAACACATGATGGAGCACTGTGCAGCACATGGCACACTATTACACAAACACAACATAACACAAATAATGGAACCCTACACAGCACATGCCATACTAATACACAATCATAACACACAATGGAGCACTGCACAGCACATGCCACACTGACAAACACAGCATAATGCACACAATGAAGCACTGCACAGCACATGCCACACTAACACAAACACAGCATAATGCAGACAATGAAGCACTGCACAGCACATACCACACTAACACAAATACAACGTAATACATAAATGGAGCACTGCACAGCACATGCCACACTGACATACAGACACAACATAACACACAATGCAGCAGTGCACAGCATATGCCACACTGACAGACACAACATCAATGGTGTTGGGAATCTGTGGGACAACCCCATTGTGAACTGTTGCTTACCTGTGGTCAGTGGAACTGCTGGGACAAGTATCTACTACCACTGCTACTGCTATTACTACCTTTTTTATTATTATTATTATTATTATCATGTACATTGACTTCGTTTATGTAATTTCATTTATACAGTTATCCTAATGTGCACAAAGATGATTTTAGTTATATATCACGTATTTTCATGATGCAGTGTGCACAGATTTTATTATAATATAGGGTTTATTATTTTTTGTATGGAAATTGTGTAGATTATCAGTTTATATAGATATAGTTTATACAAGATGGATTTTAATAGATTTATATATTGTACAGTAGGGGGAGGTGGTGGCTGAATCGGTAGACAGGTGGTCTGCTGTCCCAGTGGGCATGGATTTGAATTCTGGCTGGGGCAGGGAACAGATTAAGTACTGTATTTGAATTTTATTTCAACAGACTGTAATGATCTATCATAAAACCCTCTGACAGGTAAAAACACCTGTGTTAGTATGAATACGTCAGTCTTGAATGAGACAGGTCTGGCATGTATTTGACATATATGGTGGGTGTTAGAGTGGTGACGTATGGAGATGTATGCCAAGTGGAAAGACTGGTGGGCCACAAGAAATATGCTCTTTAAGCCTATGCCCAGAATCATACTCATAAGAAAAAAAAAATGTAGCCCGTAAAGATCACTTCATTAGAAACACCTGATATTATCTGTTGTGTTGTGGGGATGGCTCAGTCTGCCAGTATGGGTGTGGATATAGTAATGGGAATAAGAAATTAAAAAATTATGCAAGTTACTGATACCCTTTAAGCTATCCCCACAGCACATCAGAGAGCAGCAGGCGGAGTGGAAATAGAGCTGTGTATAATGTCTTAATGGAAAGTAGCTACATGAAAGCACAGTGAACATGAAAATAAGCAGAACTTAGCCTGTCATCTCAGGATGGTTGGTATACCTGATTTTTTAATAGTGCAACTAATAAAAGTGTATGAGAAGGTAGGATGGTGTTGCATGAACTGTTTGTGATTGCAGTATGAAGCACAGAGAGAAAAAAAAGAAATGCTATGAAAAGGAAGGATAGAAGTGTTTATGTGATCGCAGTATGAAGCACACAGAAAAGAAAGTGAAAGGAAAGTGTTTATGTGATAGTAATATCAAGCACACAGAAAAAAAAAAGTTTAAAAAGGAAGGATAGAAGTGTTTGTGATCGTAATATGAGGCACACACACAAAAAAAAAAGTTTGCAAAGGAAGGATAGAAGTGTTTGTGATAGTAATATAAAGTACACACACACAAAAAAAAAAGGGTGAAAAGGAAGGATAGAAGTGTTTATGTGATAGTAATATGAAGCACATAAAAAAAAAAAAAAGTGAAAAGAAAGAAGTGTTTATGTGATAGCAATATGAAGCACATAGGAAAAAAAAAAATTTTTAAAAGGAAGGATACTTCCTAATAGTTTGGGGAGGAGTGAGAAATCTTCAAGGTGCTCAGAGAAATATTTTTATCTGAAAGCAGTGTGAAACACACAGAAAAAGAGCATGAGAAGGTTGGATATCTGTTATTTAGTGAAGAATGAAAAATATGGAAGTTGTTTCTTCAACTGCGTGTGTGATAGCAATATGAGGCACACACCAATTTGAGAAGGAAGGATGCTTTGTCCTTCAGGGGGGAGTGAGATTGTGGAAGGTATTCCATGATTTTTATTTTTTTTTTAATGGGGGAAAAAAAAAAAAAAAAAAAAAAAAAAAAAAAAAAACAGGAAATATGAAAAGGGCTCCATGAACTGTTTTGATGTGATAGCAATATGAAACACAGAAAAAATAGAATGAGAAGGAAGGATACTGAGCATTTGTGGAGGCGTGGGAAATATGGAGAGCAGAACACGATGCCACCAGGGAAGTATCATTAAACTTTGCTCATAACGACAGCTGCAGACATTAATATTGATACACAGTGTACTTAATGTGAAACTCTTGCAGTATACTGGGAAGGTTTTTGAGTTGCAAAAATAACAGTATTAGATACAGTAATTTCCTACTTCATTCATTCAGCATTCTACAGTTTGTCTCTATCATCTTCCTCTTTCAGGTGATAAGTTCATACCAGACTTTTTTTTTAAATAATTATTTAATATTACTTATCTTAATATAGTGATTAACAACAGTAATTACATCTACTACTGTACACTTAATCAAAAATCTTTAAGATACAGTGGTTCATCTTTGGATACAGTGGATCATTGTCTCTCTCTCTCTCTCTCTCTCAAGTGATTCCCAGACCTTTCTGTTCACCATTTAGTATTATTTGCATCTCATTGATCTTTTCCATAATACTGTATTCTGTCTCATATTTTCTTACCTCATTGTTTTGGATCCAATTTCCTACGTTTATTGTTCCATTTATTTATTTCAGCAGTCCCCCTGTTTTAACTCAGATTTTAATGAAACCAGACCATTAATATTTTTCAATGCAATATCGTCTCGTATTTTCCTACCTTGTTGATTTTCTTGGCTTGTAATTTTTTTTTTTTTCCCATTTGGTCATCCTTGTAGCCATTTTGAATATGCTGTTTTATCATCATTTCTCTCTCTCTCTCTCTCTCTCTCTCTCTCTCTCTCTCAGTTCAGATAGCTTGTCTTGATTGTCTTTTAGCCCCATGTTTTATTTTATTTATTTTTTTCTGTGTCAAATCCTCATAAACTTGCCATACAGTATCCAGTACTTTGTAACGTCTTTGATACGTGGTATGAGAAGTTTGTTACTCAATTTATTTCATTTGGCATATTATAACTGATGTAAAAACATAATTATATGACAAGGCAGAGGCAGCATTACAGTACAATATGCTCTCTTTTATCTGAAGTTGTGCCAGATAGTGAGAGATGAAGTAGTGAGAGGTATAGTATATATGTATTTATTTATTGTAGGTGGAGGGATGGGGTGGCGAGGCATATGTGAGAGAGAGAGAGAGAGAATGAGAGTTGGACATTGGACACCTCATGTCAGAGGACAGGGTGACGTGGAGGTGATTTGTTTGTAGCCCCTGTTTTTGGAACTAAGGCATTTAGTGATAGGTATGTAGACTAAAATAGAAAAATAATGAATACCTTTAGGTACATAGAGTGGAAATGAGTTACCTGAGCAGTATGTGGAGTCATATGGAGGGACAGACAAATGAGGAAATTTGGGAACATTTTGGGTGGGTAAAGTTATCTGGGTTGCATTAGGTTAAGTTTGGTTATTTTGATTCTCAACAGGTCTAGAGATTAACTTTTATTTAGTTAGGGGAGCATATGGGGTTATGTGGAGAGAGAGACAGATAAAGGAGAATGATGAGAATGTTGTGGTGTTGGTAATGTATGTTGTGGCATTGATGTGGAACACGTTGAGTTACATAGACAAGCAGACCAATGAGAAAGTGCAGTGTTGTGTTGATGTGGCAGCAGAGCATTTGGAGTTACTTGGAGAAACACACACAAATGAATAAGTTAAGAATGTGTTGTGGTGATGATGTGGATATGTGCTTGTATGTAAGTTGATGTAAGTGTATGTACAGTATGTTTGTTTTCATGCAGATGCTTGTGGAGAGGCAGACAAATGAGGTGAAGAGAGTGTTGATGTAGATATGTCTGTGCTTGTATTAAAGGTTTTTGTAAGTTTATGTATGTTTTCAAGTTGTGGTGAACAGAAACTGACAAATGAAGAAGTGAAGAGTGTTGCGGTGTTGATGTGAATGTGGATTTGCATGTAGGCTATGTAAGTGTATTTATGTAAGCTTTCATGTGGCATTACATGGAATGACAGTCATACAAATGAGAAGATTAAAGGAGTGATGTGGTGATGAAGTGGATATAGGGTTAGTGGAGAGAAGAGACTCACATTGTCACAGATCATATTATACATTCAATTTTTTTTTTTTCTTGGTCCTCTGAAAAAGTCATATGCTGCCCTAATAAGTGTAATATATGTATGTATATGTATATGTATATGCATGTGTGTATGTGTATTTCCAGCAGCAGTTTCGAAATTATCAGCTGGTTTTGACACTTGGTTTAGTGTCCAGTTCATAGGGGGGAAAAGCCGTACCATGGCCAACCTCAGTGTGTGTATGCATATATATCTCTTGGAAATGTTTGCATTTATGTATATTGCCAGGAGCGTATGAAGTAATTAGCAGTTTTTGACATTTGCTTCTGCTGCCAGTTCATGGGGAAGGGGGAGGGGGAGAAAGCATCATCTCTAAAATGATCATCCTCAGTCTGGGGATTCCGTACAAGGAAACTTGTATTTATTTTACAGTACCGGTATTTAATTTTACTTGTAGGTTAATGATAAAGCTAGACTTGATACAGGCAAAGGGTGAGGACAGCTTGTTGTTTTTATGGCCCCAAACTTAACCAAAACTCAGTTAACTGGAAGTTGAAATTGTCCCTCTCCTGCAGTCCAGCAGCCTCATTTTGGGGAACAGTGGTAGGTTAGGGACATGTGCATCCATGTGTATTGGTTCAGCCATATGAAGACTTCCCTATCCAGGGGAGAACAGGTACAGTGCAGTAGATACTGTCAGTGTATTTATTTGTAGATACTGGACTTAGAGATATTGCCATACTCTGTTCACTTTAAGTACTGTAGGCATAAAATTACAATCTCTCCATCTTGAATGTTGAGCCCTAAGATGAGATGAAAATGATGGTGCTAGTCATGAAGAAGTGCTATGGAAAGGACACAGAGCCATAGTGAATGAAAATATGTACCAGTTTGAATGAGTGGAAAAAAAAAAAAAAAAAAAATAGGTTAAAGTGAATGAAAAAATCTATCAGGTTTAAAGTGAATGAAGGAATGAATAACTCTGCCAACGTAAAGTGAATGGAGTACAGATTTCTTCGACTGTAGACATTGCACTTAGAGGCACTGCACAGTAGAGTATTGTGTAGTCTGTTTTCATTGGACGGAACTGGACTACTGCAGCGTAATGTATGGTGTCGAAGATGAGCCTCAGTAGGAATGAGTCTCCTTGGTTACTAGTCAGGTAAGACCAAATCCCATGCTTAACTGTTATATTATTTTGTCTCCCTGTTCTCACCCTTTGCCACCCCAGTGATAAAAACAACTTGCTTACTTGTAGTGGATGGTCCCAAGATGATGACGACGACGATGATGATGATGGTTTTGTGTGTGTATGTGTGAAAGTGTGTAATGAATGTGTGTTGGGGGGGGTGGATATAAAGTGGTTAAGTGTAGATGTTTGTAGATGTGAGCTGAAGTCAGGATTCCAGAGGCTTGAATGGTGAGTGAATCAGTGTGTGATACCCATTTGTTTGGACAGATTTTTTAATAGTTTCTCTCTCTCTCTCTCTCTCTCTCTCTCAAGGAAAAAAAAGAGGTCTAGATGATGATTGATTGTAGGGGAGAATAGGGACTGAGAGACTGACTATATGTGAGTGAGGATGGGATGGAGAGAATGAAGGTGGTGTGAGGTGGAGGGATGGCATACAGAATGACATGGAGGCAATCTTTTCATGGCCACCCACTGTTGGATTAAGGCATGCGGCTAAAGATAGATAAGTAGGTAGGTAAATAGATAGACACATAGAAAGACAAACAGGTGATATAAATGGATAGATTCCTAAGTAATGAAAATTTTGGACACTCGTATAGCAGTTTAAAGAGTAATACTGTAGTGTCAGTGTTTTGCCTTGGTGTATTATTTCTGTTAATATTTCTGTCCATTGTAAAGCGTAGTCTCCTCTGTCTCTCTCTCTCTCTCTCTCTCTCTCATTGATTTATATTATTTTTTGTTGTGGCCTGCTGTGGACTGCAGGCTTGAAGTTCCCTACTGCAGTCCCTCATCCTCCTTTTGGGGGATAGGGAGAGAGTAGGAGATGTTTGAGAAACCAGACAGTGGATCTGCCCTATCATAACAGTGCCACCACACAAAGGCTTATATAGTACCAGTTTATTTTAGATTTAATATTGATGTACAAGAGGGCATTAAGGGGCAAGAGGCAGAATAAATTGCCAACGAACATTAAGGCATCTCCCTGATACTTGATTTATGCCGTGAAAATCAAGAAAATGTTGAAAAGTACGAGATTCGGCTTCTCGATTTAATTACTGCTTTTATTATTATTATTATTATTTATTATTATTATTATTATTATTATTATTTCATCCTTTTCTGCCATTTCGAAATCTTTGTATAGCATCCTTCTTAACTTTTAGTGCCTGGTGGTAGATGGTGGCAATCATCATCCACACATTTTCTAAATCTTTGTATAGCATCCTTCTTAACTTTTAGTGCCTGGTGGTAGATGGTGGCAATCATCATCCACACATTTTCTGTCGTGCTGCCTGCTTCTTCCTTCACTTTTATCATGCTGCCTTCTTCTTCCTTCACCTTTATCATGCTGTTTTCTTCTTCCTTCACTTTTATCATGCTGCCTTCTTCTTCCTTCACCTTTATCATGCTGCCTGCTTCTTCCTTCACCTTTTATCATGCTGCCTGCTTCTTCCTTCACCTTTATCATGCTGCCTGCTACTTCCGTCACATTTATCATGCTGCCTTCTTCTTTCTTCACCTTTATCATGCTGCTTGCTTCCTCCTTCGTCTTTATCGTTCTAGTCTGTGTCTACCCTCCTCTTTTCCTATTTTCCCATCCAAACTGGTAGTTTTCATTACTGTATGCTTCTTTTCCCTTCAGGTGACTACACTGAGTGACAAGCCTAATGGCTTGAAATGCTCACAGTGTTCTGATAAGTTTTTTGAACTTCTTAACCCACATTACTGTTATTGTTTTAAAAATCATTGTTTGCCAGTTTTGCCAGAGGAATGTGTATTGGTATTAATGTCTGCTGTATATATATGGCTTACCCTGATAGGTGGTGGTGGTGATGCTGTAATTTGTAATCAGAACAGAAGCACAGATAGGGTGTATACGCTTGATTGCCCCCCTGTTATAGAACTCTGTGTCAAATCTAGAAAAACTGATGATTATGTTCTGTACTGTAGTTGAGATCTGTTTGTGGCCACTGCAGATAGATATATAGACAGGTAAATAGATAGATAGATATTTTATGATGTATGTACAATGTGTGTGCGTAGCATACAAGAATGAACAATGTAATGGTCCTAGATATAACTGCTTGTTGGCTCATGTAACAGCCAGCTAATTCATAGGACAGAAACTACTTTACCTTTGGGGAAGTGACCTGCCCCCACCCAGAGCATGTACAAAGAAGGAAGGCTTTTGGGCCCTCATTTTCTTTAAGTTGAGGAAGCTCCCTGACACCACTTCCTAAATGATTTCTTTGCTTATTACACCTTACTGACCACTTTGGTGTTACATAAGTCCTTCAAACATTGCCATACTGTGCATAAATTATTTACGGTACAAAAGTATATTATCCAGCTGTGCTTAAGAATAAATTGCTGACGAAGAGGTGTGAAGGAGATTCCTTATCTGACAGGTATATGAACCTTGAGATGTAGCCTAGGGTGAGATTTTAATAATGTACTTAAGGTTCCAATATTACTCTACACTGTGCACTTTAAGTAGGCATAATATTGCCATCTTGAATGCTGAGATGTAACAAAAATTGAATTTGGTGATGATGGCAAAGAAGTGTCATGGAAGGGATGTGGAGCCATAAGATTGTCCTTTTCTGCCACAAAGGACAAAAATCTCTTCCTAGTTAAAGTGAATTCCTAGTTAAAGTGAATGAGCTGTTGGCTTTATATGAGGCTTCTTAGTTCCTCCTTCTTAGTGATTTATTTTTCATATTACTGGGTTCCCCTGGGGAGGGGGGGAAAGAATACTTCCCCAGTATCCCTGCTTGTCGTAAGAGGCGACTAAAAGGGGCCTTTTTGTCTCTGGTCTTCGTCTCCACAATGTCTTCTTCTGCTGTCCTATCCTGCCTCTCTTCTTGATGTTTTCGTGTTTCTTCCGGCCTTTTTTACCCTCTACTCTTTCAGGTCCACATAGCCATATCACAGGTTGCAGTAAATTCATCATTTTTCCTTCCTTCCATATTACCAATACACCTCAACTTTGTCCTGTTTGGAATGTGTGATTTTAAAATCCACAATGTGTGTATATGGGACTCAAGAGGGATTGCTAGAGATTGAGCGGCATGGAGAGCCGCCATTAGGTGACCATGTCTATTGCATGGAAGAATATGGAGTCTTTATAATCATATAGGAGGAGGTTAAGGTGTAATGAATAAAATAAGTTGCCAAAGAGGAGTTGTTAGGAATCTTCAAAGTTAGTGAGGAGTACTGTACCCTAGAAACTGACCAGGAGGTATGTGTTGTGGGGATGGTTCATTCTGCTGGTGTGGGTGTGGCTGTGGGTGCAGGAAATGAAGCTGCACAAGAGACACTGGTAACACACAGTGAGCCGTCCCCGCAACACACAAGAAACCATCCAGCCAAGTGTACGAGGTTATAAATAGACCACCAAATGTTTTGCTAATGCAATAAACTCTCAGTTATCCGTTGTCGCAATATCCAGCCCAGTGCAGTATCTGGCGCTGCTGGCTTGGCTCGGTTAATGCAATATCCGGCGCCGAAACGGGACGTAACCTGTGGTTCTATGTCATACCCGGCATCGAAGTGTATCAGCCGGCTTGTAAATGGTAGCCAACTACCGCTGTATTACTGTATTTTATCATTATTGTATTTTGGATGGATAATTTTCATCTTTTACTCATGGAAAAGTGTTTAGGATAGAAAGTTGAGACAGACGGTAATGCAATATCCGTCTCAGTGCTGAATATTGAGCCATTGGGGGGGTACTATGCAATATCTGGTGTTTTGCACTATCTGGCGTAGGGCTTGACAGAATTACACCAGATAATTGTTTACTGTATCGTCCCCAGTTCAGTATATACGTATGAATAGCTTATGTGGTAATTATAGCCTGTTTTCATCTGATGGAACTGGGCAACCTGTGAACAATCCATAAGGTGTATTAATATATAAAGTCAGCTGATTTGTTGTGCATAATATTGAATGTCTTAGCTGGTAATTACTGTTGTGAGGAATATTTGTGCGTTAACCCCTCAAGGATTTTTTTATTATCATTATTATTATTATTTATTATTGTTTTCCGAGAGGTTTGTCATTAGTGAAGACTACATATATATATATATATATATATATATATATATATATATATATATTTTTCTCTCTCTCTCTCTCTCTCTCTCTCTTCCTGCTGCAACACTGTATTTTATTCAGTGAAGTAATGGGGACTTTATTGGAGGCTCTAACATCAGTTTTTATTTATTTTTATTTTTTTATTGCAACCAAATTATTGAGCTTGGGGGAATATTCTAGAAGTGAAGAAGGTAATGAAGGCTGTAGTTAACCCATCTAGGTGGTATGTGTTAGTAAGTTAGGTTTGTGTGTAGCAGGTGGAGAATGAGAGACTGACTAGGAGAATGTATGTCAGTGAGGTTATGGGGAGAGGGGAGGAGGTGACCAAGGATGAGGTGGAGAGTTGGGTTGGAGAGGATGGAGAATAAGACTGAATAGGAGAGTAAGGGAGAGGGGGAGACCAAGGATGAGATGGAAAGATGGAGTGAAGAGGTTGCAGGATGAGAAACTGACTAGGAGAGTGAGTAAGGGGAAGAGGAGTCATGTTCAGTGCTGTGAGGTGGAGCTAAGATTCTGGTGGTGTGAATGACCCTGGTTGCTGCCAGTCATATATTTTTATTCGTCTTAAAACAGTAGGAAGACGTTGATAGTGTACTAGTCGTTGTTTTAGCTTAACCCCAGTCCGTCTGGCCGAGCAGACCCATCAGCCACAGGTAAGCATCTGCTTCTGTGGGGCTGCCCTACAGGTACAGCATGGTACATGAGCCACGTAGGGATCCAGTGCCCCTTTAAGGTGGACACCACCTCACCAGGGTCAGACCAGGGTCCTTCTCATGGTAAGGTGTAGCTCATGGGTGGATGCTGCAGCTGCTCCACCCAGGAATCACAATGCCACCACATGCAGGCTCCTTATCAGTGTACACTAACTAATGTTCCTAGTAATGTTTATCAGTTGTGGGGTGGATTTAGGATACTCAGGCTGTGAATCATTATCCTCTCAGTGGGCATGCTGTTAACTTAGCCTATATGTTTTCATTAGATGGAACTGGGTGCTGTGTGTTGTTATGGCATTTTTATTATTTTTTTTGTATTGTGAGGTGGAGGTAGGATTGCATGGGCCTGAATGAGTCTTACTTCACAGGACATGCTGTTGATAAAGCCTGGATGTATTCATAACATAACTCAGCCACTCCCCTAATTTAACCCCTTAACCGCGGGTGTCATTCCAGAATGACATTGCAAAAACTGGACCAAACCACGGGTGTCATTCTGGAATGTTTGTGAATATTTTGAATACCACGCGTTTTTTCCACGCACCAATTGTTTCAAGGGAGAGTAGCTATTAACCCTTTAATCGCGGGCATTGTTTTGCCCCGACTGGCCTCTCCTGCGGGGGTTCTATCCAAAATGTAAACAAACTTTAAACCTTTATAACTCTGCACAGAATAAATCTAGAGTGAAAAATAAGGTACCATTAGAAAGTACTAACCTTCGGCTTTGCAATGATGTAGGTTTCATGATTTCGTTGACTATCACTGGATGGGAAGTGCCATTAGAAGTGAGCGATCTAAAATCACTATATTTCGCTCACACACCATTACCAAATGCCAACCTCATTTTGATAATAATACTATAAACATACATGAACACTGCACCTACGATAAACACCCACTCTGTGTTCACTGAGGCAGGTAAAAGGCACTGTAATTGCCCGTACTTCACTGCCACATCAACAGTGTTGTCACTCACACAGCTGGACAGATACTGATGCGTGTTTGGTCAGGGGTGGGGTGGGGAGCCTGGGGGGTGGGAGGTGGGGGCCCTGGGGATGGGAGGAGGGAGGTGGGGGTCAGCTGGAGTGAAAGAACTTAATAGCTACTCTCCCTTGAAACAATTGGCGCACGGAAAAAATGCGTGGTATTCAAAATATTCACAAACATTCGAGAATGACGCGCGGTTTGGTACAGTTTTAGCAATGTCATTCTGGGATGACACCCGCGGTTAAAGGGTTAAGTTCTTTCACTCCAGCCGACCCCCACCTCCCTCCTCCCACCCCCCGGGCCCTCACCTCCCACCCCCCAGGCTCCCCCCTCACCCCTGCCCAAACACGCATCAGTATCTGTCCAGCTTTGTGAGTGACAATGGCGCTGATGTGACAGTGAAGTGCAGGCAGTTACACTTTTACCTGCCTCAGTGAACACAGAGTGGGTGTTTATCGTATGTGCAGTGTTCATATATGTTTATAGTATTATTATCAGAGTGTGGTTGGCATTTGGTAATGGTGTGTGGGGCAAAAAATAGTGATTTTAGATCGCTCACTTCTAATGGCACTGCCTGTCCAGTGATAGTCAACGAAATCATGGAACCTACATCATTGCAAAGCTGAAGGTTAGTACTTTCTATTGGTACCTTATTTTTCGCTCTAGCTTTATTCTGTGCAGAGTTATAAAGGTTTAAAGTTTGTTTACATTTTGGCTGGAACCCCCGCGGGGGGGGGCCAGTCGGGTCAAAACAATGCCCGTGGTTAAAGGGTTAAATACAGCATCAAGGTTGAGAGAAATTTAGTACCGAGAGTCTTATGGGCAAGGTTGGACTGAATCTCCTTGGTTACTAGTCAAATCAACCCTCCAGTCAGACTGCACTTTCCTGGTACCAGAGTTGGAAAAATAAAAATACCATCAAAAAGTGAGAGCATACACATTCAGACTCCTTGGTTACTAGTCAAAGAGCCCTCAGATCAGACCCTCATCATTTGAGTTCAAAGAGGTCAGGGAGTTTTGCCAAGTTAGAGTAAATGAACTATAGTTTGCCATTAATAAGTGAAAATGACTTATATGTGCAGTCTCCTTGGTTACTAGTTGTAATGGCCAGGGTCTTCAAATCATTATGTAATGCTGTTGATAATTTTTTCTTCCATATTTTACTGTTTCTAAATCCTACCTCACCTTATCTCTCTGGTGGTGGTGGTGGTGGTGGTGGTGATGATGATGATGATGATGATGATGATGATCATGATCATGATCCTCTCTCACCCTATATCTTATGTGGAAATTAGGGTTGGGATGATTATTTATTTATTTATTTTTTTTAGGTGGTTTTGTGTGATTTTTTTTATAAGGGAAATGTGATGCCAGTAACTTAGAGAATGATGTAGAAACACCAATTAGATGATGATGATGATGATTGTGTGTGTGTTAGAGAGAGAACAGTAATAACAAATAGGGGGGATAAAAATACAGTAATTCAAAGGGAAAGCTGCATCCAGGTCATTATTCTTCCCTTAACCCTTCACTGCACATTGGTTCGCCCTTCAAAATTAGTACATAAATTTTCTCCTTGAACAATGTCAGGAGTTAAATATCTAATGTATTCTATTGATGTATTAGAACTGGGAATTCTTTTTTAATCCAGTGCAAATTATTCCCTGAAGTAGAAAGAATTGAGATTGCATTTTAGTCCTCGTACAAATAAAGTTGTTTGGAAATTAGAATATACTTGTTTAGAAATTAACTGGAAGAAAAGTAAGTCAATTATACCATTTTTGTTTCAGAATTTAAATTGAATGTTTAGTAAAAAATTTCACCTGGGGGGGGGGAATCAGGAAGTACTAGAAGAAAACTAAATCATTATATACCATGGCAGTGAAAGATTATTTTTTGTTTTTCCATAACCTAGCACTGTATTTTATCTTTCCATCCAGTTCAATCAAAAGTTGTTCAGAAGTTAATACCAAGTTCAGCCATTGCAGTATCAGGATTTTTATCATTATTATTATAATTATTGTCTTTAAACATATACCAGCACAGTATAACCGGTCCGAAGCGCCAAATTTTTCCAGTAAATGAAGAAATCTGTAGAAAGTTCACCCAAGAATTAATACCAAGTTGAGCCACTGATATATAAGATTTCCTGATTTTTTATATACTTCTTTAGCCCTGTCAACACCTGAATGAATATTTTTTCAGAATTTAACGAGAACCAAATGTACAGTGAGGGGTTGGGGGGGGGAGGGAAGAATGTACCTGGATGTGGTTGCATTAAAACACCTCATGAGATGTTTAGCAATATTAAGTAATGTTTAAGTAATGTTTGTACAGTCAAAACCATGTTATTACAACTGAGAGTGCAAATTTGTCAAAACCTCTAATTTCTTATATGTGATTAAGGGGACATGAGTTGGAGAGAGGGCAGCTGCATGAAGGACAAGTTGACATGGTGATACGTTGCTTGCCACTCATGGGATTAAAGCACCTGGTGATAGATAGATAGATAAATGGAACACCTGTAAATTTTAAATGTGATTAGCATGCATCCCACATTGCATGGCACAGTTAGTAATAATATAGAAAGATGGGCATGTTCTGGTGCTATCACATTATAGACTGTGTTAATTTATTGTTAGATTAAATTAGCTTGCATCCCACATCATGGCATGCAGTCAGCAGGGATGAGGGAAGGTCTGGTGTGTTCCATCATTTTGACATACTTTGGAAATTACTGTATAAATTACTGTATTTGCACTCTCAGTTAAAATATTTTGGCCATTAGTCCTTTGTATAAGTCAGGGATGTGTTGGAAAAAATAATAATAAAATAGTAGTAGTAAGTAATAATAATAATAATAATAATAATAATAATGATGCTAATGATGGCAGTGAATCATCTTTGAAACAGACATGCTTAAAGACTGAGTTAAAAAAGAAAATCATGCATTCTTTTAGTGCTCCTTCGGAAGTACGGGAGCCGTAGTTTTGGTTATACATTAAAATTTATGATATTTTTAATTTAAAGACATCATTTGATTATATACAAAAAGGTTATGGTATTTTGAAAGAGTCATATAGAAAGTTACGGTATTTTGGAAGAGTCGGTGGGAACATTTACGATATTATTGAGCATCCCTGACTTATACGAGGACTAACTAAATGTATGTTGTAAAGATGTGTATTGTGGACTAGTATTTAAATTCACAGGCACACTTACGATCAATTTCCTGCCGTAGCTGTGATAACTTGGCAGGCTGGACAACGGATGGAGAGAAGCGGATTCTACCCCGCACCTCTTAGTTACGAGAGGAGATAGATCGTAACCCTGTTTGTGAATCCCTCGTAAGATTTTAACCCTTAACTCCTTGCACCCCAAAGAGAATTAAAAATAAGTTGGAATAGGTTAAATCTATTGGATTAAATCTAGTAGGTTAAATCCAATAGATTACCACTCTGAGTCAGAAGATCGGATCGGTCAACCATCGGCTTTGAGACTTAACCCCTTCAGTGTGAGAGTGCCATCATACTAAAGGGGTTAAATAAATAAATAATAGACTAGATAACTCATTCCCTGAGGCCCAGTTGCCCATTCATATGTCTCACCTTCACTTATCTGACATGCTTAAAGTTCAAGTGAGAAAACTAATTTATAATGTGTAGGGAATGTTATTTATTTGTGGATAACTTACTTTATTTGCAGACAGATTTTCTACCCAAGACTTTCAGAATTATAGAAAATCATATAAATATACTGCAATGGAGCAATGTAGAATTGGATATTGGATGGATTTATAGAGAATCCATGTTATTGTCATATTACTGATGTCAAAATTCAGTCCTGTTTACCTATTATTTTGTGTGATTAATTTGGCTGTTCTGACTCAACACCCAAGCTAGAGAGATGGCAGATTTACACCAAGTTATAGTGATTAGAGTATAATTACATAGACAAGTAATCAAAAACCTCATATTTACACAGAGCAGTAAATCAGAAGCACATGTGATTATGTAGAGCAAGAAATCAGAATCGTTTACCTTAAAGCTTTTTTTGGTTTATTTGGCCTGGCTCCCAAAGTGAAGGGGTTAAGGGTTAAATCTTACGTAAACATTTCATGTGTTAGCCTTTGTATTATAAAAATTGCTGTTCTGAGTGCATGGTGAGTGAAACAGTAATAGAGGGTGTGATAAAGAATTTGGAGAGAGAGACCAAGGACAGAGTGTTTGAAAACAAATTTGGAGAGAGAGAGAGCGATCTTATATTAAAAAAAATATATATGTATATGTATCATCATCATCCTGATCTAATTGTAGTAGTAGCCACAGCTTCATCCTGACATGAACCTGATAGACTGGAGGCTGAAATTGTCATGCTGCAGTCCATGTCCTATCTCTTGGAGGACAGGGAGAAAATGGAGGGACAGAGAGAGAGGAGACTGGGAGAACTGTGGGAGAGAGAGGGAGCTAAGAGCAGAGAGAATTGAGGGACTTGTGCATAACTGGCAGGTCCACTGTTGGTGCTGCTGGATGAAGGCATCCCTCTATAGTACCCTAATTTTCACAGGCAAAGGGTAAGGTAGGGTTATGAATGAAGGGTTTTAAAAACATAATACAGTAAAAACTTTCAACAGTATTTCCAGTTAAATGGGCCACACATCATTTAAGCCCAAGGAATCCCCAGTTAGTAAAGCATGAATTTTGGAGAATTATTGACTTTAATAGTGAAATTGGCAACTCGGATACCCATACATAATTCTAGATATAATGACTGATTTTGACTTCACCCATGGTAACTGGGCAACACTGATAGTGTGTAACCTGCCCAAGTTGATTTCATCTTATTGTGCACTCTGCATCATTGGATGCATCATCATTAACATCATCACCATCCTTTTTCCACTTAAAGTTGGAGTGAGGTAGGATCCAGAAACAGGGCATAACAAGTGACTTACCAACAGCATGAAATGGGTCACACACACACACACACACACACACACACACACACACACACACACACACACGCACGCACGCACGCGCACGCACGCACGCACACGCACACGCACACACACACACACACACACACACACACACACACACACACACACACGTACCATTCAGGCCCATGGAATCCTTAATTGAAGTAAAATGGAGAAAGTATTAAAGTGGGAGGTCTGTCAGGATAATGCTTAGTGTAGTAGGCCACAAATGAAGTAGGAATGAGTCTCCTTGGTTACTAGTCATCTATGTAGTATTTAATGTTTAGTGCAATAGGTTATAAATGAGATGGGAATGAGTCTCCCTGGTTGCTAGTCTTCATCTGTGCAGTCTTGGTTGTGTGCAATTCAGTGAGCCTTGAGGTAGGAATGAGTCTCCTTGGTTACTAGCCAAATCAACCCTCCAGTATGACTACACTAGCTATTAACTTTATCCAAAAGGTGTTAGGAATGTCAGGTTAGGGCAGGCATGAGTCTCCATGGTTATTAGTCAAATCAGTCCTCCAGTCTAACTACACTTGTCCCTGAACTCTGCATAAAAGAGTAAGGGATCTTTGTTAGGTTAGAGTAAGGCATGAGTGTGGTTACTAGTCAAATCAACCCTCCATTTTGACACTTGGCCATTAACTGAGCTAGAGGGGTTAGGAATGTTTTAAGAATAAATGCTTTGTAGGCAGTTTTAATTACCATAGGAATAGCACCCAAGTCATAGTAGTTGTGACTCGGTTCATCTGAATGTGAACCCAGTGGACCACAGGCTTAACTCTACTGCAGCCCACCATCTTTTGGGGGAACAGGGATTTGAGGGTCGTTTATAACCAGGCAGTGAAGCTACCTACAGTTAGGTCAGTGCCACCACATGAAGGCATCCCTCTCCTACACCCGAAGTGTTAGTAACAATAAGATAGATACTGCTCAGAGGTGCCGTCTTGTGGTGGCACTCATGGGTGGACAACTCCCCTGTCTGGTTCCTCACTTACATTCCTTCCTATCCCCCCAAAAGAGAAGGTGGACTGCAGAAAGGGCCAAGTTCAGCCTGCAGTCCACTGGGTTCAATTTAAAAAATGCATCAGTTAGAGGTTAAACTTCTTATTGCTTCTACCTTGAGACAACATGGGAGAGAATGTACATGCTGGAGGGGTAACATACAGCTGTCATTATTCGTTCTTGCCACCTTTAAATGATGTTATTCAGCTTTGGAGGCTTTACAAACAGGAGAGGTTTCGTGTATCTTTTATTATTCATCCCTAAAACATTTAAATGATGTAATTCAACATGGGAGAGACCTAAAACATAGAGCCATCATCAAGTTGTTCAGTAGGAGAGATCTGTAAGCTGAATAAAAGGCAGCAGGAATATTATGATAAAAGACCTCACCATATTGAAGGGGTTAAATTTGCATGGTAGTGTGTCTCAATCTCAATAAGAGCTTAAGAATCAGAGTACAGTGAATTTTCAGTTATCTGGCATAATTCAGCCAACATCCATGCCGGATATTGCATAGTACCCCCCTCTCCATCGGCTCAGCATTCAGTGTCAAGCTGGATATTGTAACTCTCCATATTGACCCTTTATCCTAAAAACTTTCCCATGAGTAAACGATGATAACTAAGCATAAAATGCATTAGTAGTAATACAGTATATAGTGTACTACTGTATATACTCATGTTGATGGAAGGTAGAGTTGTACACCGGGCAGTACAGCACAGTGCACTTTTTCCCATGTGGTGTAGTTGCGAATGGCTCCCACAGAGATTAATCACAATAAAGCACGAGGGGATGAAGCATGAAGAGGCCATAAGCTTTCCAATAACAGCGAGCATGGCACATGTCACAGAGTAAGTCACAGCACTAGGGTTTTCGTTAGAGCAGAGCGCACAGACATGTCTTTATTACATGAGAGCCACAAGAGAGAAAGAGTGTGTGATGGTATGCTCGGCACCCCAGGTGAGCCATTACCGCAACCGATTCTGATTGGCTGGCATACTGTATGTTTCCCAGGTGCCAGTTGGTTACAGTATACGAGCCAGTTGATACGTCCCTATGCCGGATGTTGCGGAGAACTTCCAGTTACTTTCTGTTCCAGCACCAGATATCATATAATTTTGCCAGATATTGCTTTAGTAGAACCGAGCCAAAAGTGCCGGATATTGCATTGGTATAAGAGCGTATTTCATTTATTGTAAGAGTATCTCAAAGACTGCATTTCATGTATTGTGTATCTAAAAACTTGAATGAAACTGTAAGTTCAAGATCATGAAGTAAGCTCGTACGTTCACAGTTTTTATCGTTTTCATATATAATTTTCACAATGATTATTTCATTACATGACATTAACTAATACTTAATATGTAATTATTATTGGTCTACCATAATTTGGCAGATTTTCATCCTTTTGCAGTTTATTTCATGTATCTCAGTGGCAGAATAATGCTTCCATAGCTCCACATCCTTCACATAGCACTTCTTTGTGACTAGCACCATATTCTAATGTTAATCTGTAGGCCAAGTTAAAGTGGACAATGTAGTTTAATCATGTTGATTGAAGACAGTTACTTGCCTTCTCCAGTTCAAATTCACTAGAGATGAAATTGACAAATATTCCAACCTCCTCAGTTTGAGTAAGTTCTTGGAATGTATAATTACTCAATTGTGGCTTCCTTTGCTTGTGTATATTATATAGTTATATCATTTAGTTAGAGCTAATTAAAATTTTTTTTTAACATTTTTTTTGGCTTATACATTTCATTGTTTTATGTTTTACAGGTTTATTTTTATACCAGGGTGACATGTGAAGCTAAGTTAATCTAAGTCCTGCCTATAGATTAACTTCTGTAATTTCTGTATGTCGAGGATCTTAAGTACTGTACTTAGTATGGGCTCGTATCAGTGGCATTATTATTTATATACTAGTACTGTACTACTTGTCTTCATCTTTTTCTTTCAGAGCTATACTTTCATCTCATTCACTTCCTCTTCCTGTCACTGTTTCTCCCACTGTATATTCATCTTTGTGTCTCCCTGTCCTCTGTCACTACCTCTCCTCTCTGTTTCCTTCTCCTCCTCTTCTCTCTGTCCCTCTCCTCTTTCAGTGTTTCTCTCTCTCCCTCTCCTCTTTCAGTGTTTCTCTCTCTCCCTCTCCTCTTTCAGTGTTTCTCTCTCTCCCTCTCCTCTTTCAGTGTTTCTCTCTCTCCCTCTCCTCTTTCAGTGTTTCTCTCTCTCCCTCTCCTCTTTCAGTGTTTCTCTCTCTCCCTCTCCTCTTTCAGTGTTTCTCTCTCTCCCTCTCCTCTTTCAGTGTTTCTCTCCCTCTCCTCTCTCAGTGCTTCTGCCTTTCCCTCTCCTCTCTGTGCTTCTGCCTCTCCCTCTCCTCTCTCTGTGGCCCTCTCTCCCTCACCTCTCCTCTCTCTGTGGCCCTCTCTCCCTCTCCTCTCCTCTCTCTGTCTGTCTCTCCCTCTCTGTCTGTCTCTCCCTCTCCTCTCCTCTCTCTGTCTGTCTCTCCCTCTCCTCTCCTCTCTCTGTCTGTCTCTCTCCCTCTCCTTTCCTCTCTGTCTCTTTCTCCCTCTCCCTTTCTCTGTCTCTCTCTCTCCCTCTCCCTTTCTCTATGTCTCTCTCTCCCTCTCCTTTCTCTATGTATCTCTCTCCCTCTCCTTTCTCTATGTATCTCTCTCCCTCTCCTTTCTCTATGTATCTCTCTCCCTCTCCTTTCTCTATGTATCTCTCTCCTCTCTCTGTGCCTCTCCCTCCCCTCTCTATGCCTGTCTCTCCCTCTGCTTTGGGTGAAGTTAAAGCCTAAGTTCAGTCTATACTTTTATTACACAAATTCATGTGTACATGTACAATATGTGCTCACATACAATGGAAAGGATATACAGGTGTAAAGTATAATTATTTAATTACCTTTTTTGAAGTCCTTTTAATGTAGAATCTGTAATAAAACGAAAGAAACCTGTAAAGAAAGATATATTACTCAACCTGGAATAAAAGAGAAGATATATTAATAATAGAAAGAAGACTCATTCACACTGATGTGCAGGGGTGGAGTAACCTGGCCAGCTCCAGCTACACCTCCACCAGGGTGTCTAGCCCAATCACTCACCCCAGGCATCATGGTGAAGCCCGGTGAGTGAAGGGTGTGGCAGCAGCAGCCACCACACCCTCCACTCACCAAGTCCACCAGAGCACTGAGGGTGGTGGTGGCGGTAGGGTGCAGTGTGTGTGTGGGGTTAAGACCTAAGTCTCCACACACACTGCACCCCTACCAGCACCATCACCACCACCAGCCACTGATGGTGGTGGCGGTGCTGGTGGTGGGAGTGTGTTGTGTATGTATGCATGTATGTGTGTGGCAGAACTAAGTCTCCACACACATGCATACATACGGAACACACACACTCCCAGCACCAGCAACACCACCACCACCATCTTGGCTGGGGTGAGTGACTGAGTCAGATCACTCCTGATGGAGGAGCTTTGGGTGGGGGGGGAAACCCACTGGAGCTGGCCAGGTGGGGGAAGGGAAAGGTGGTAAAGCTGGGAGGAGGAGAGAGAAACAATGAGTTGGGGCCGAGATGGGGAAACAGATTGCCCCGCCGGCAGGCCAACCCCGTATAATCCCGTTAGGGATTGGGTAATCTGGCCCTATCTAAACCCCTGCCCACCCCTCCCCTCACCCCCTCCCAGCCCTTCCCCTTCCCCCACCACCCCTGCACATCATGGCTCATATTCTCACTGGTTAAGGAAACTCCCTACCACCTCAGCCTTGCTAGATTATTTGTACATATTGACACCTAAGTATGTCAAGGTATAATATGCAAAATAAATCATTTGGGTAGAGGTGTTAGTGAGCCCCTAAACCAATGAGAATACAAGTCACACTGACACACACACACACACACACACACACACACACACACACAGAAAGAGAGAAGACAGAGAGGAAGTCGATACCTGGGTAGCCGCTTCAGGATGCAGTGTCGGCCCACAGGTGGAGGGAAGGAGGGTGGCTAGGACAAAGGATAGGGAAAGACTGAAGGAAAGGATAGTCTGCAGCCACCTGGAAAGAAAAGAGAAACTATCAGTACCAAAGTTGCAAATGTGGAGGATGAATCTACAACTAGCAAAAATATCAGTCCTATATAGTTACCCCTTAAGTCTTAGTGTGTTGTTTTCTTTATATTCCTGAGATGGAGAGAGAGAGTGTGTGCGTGTTTTTGTTAGTTTGTTAGTTTGTGTGTGTGTGTGTGTGTGTGTAATTCACCGGGTCGGTCAGGATCACTTGATGGTCGTGATTGTCAGCTTTTACCCTCCCGGAAGGGGGCTGAGAGCTCATATAGTCCGATCTAAGGGCAAGGCTGTGACCTTCACACATGCACACACCCGTCCCCTTGCTCCAGGGGGACAGTAACCACCCACTTCGTCAGTGAAACTTTTCGCAACCTGAGCGAGGCGCGAACTCCCGTCCACCACTTGGCAAGCGGGAACGTTACCACTGCACCAGCGAGTGTGTGTGTGTGTGTGTGTGTGTGTGTGTGAACTATTGCTGGTATATTTTCATCTAAAGGAACTGTGGCACTCCTACAATCTTAGAAGTTGTGAAATAACAAGGAAAGTTATGCCCGTAATCTTGAAACTGAGGGCAGGGGTTACTCTGTCCACACCCTGCCTGAAGTGGAAGCTTACACCCTCAGCGTAATTGGTAATCTTGAAAGCATGACAACTTTATGTAACCTTGAATATTCAAACTCTCTCTCCTGTGCTTCATAAGACTTCCTAGTGACAGCAACAATAAAACAAAAAATAATCTTTGGTTGAAAAGTTAAAAATCAATCTATCTATCTATCTATTGCCAGACGCCTCAATCCTGTTCGTGGTGGCCACAAACAAATCACCTCCACGTCCCCCTGTCCACCATTTCACTGCCCCGCTCCCAACTCACACCCCCCTCTCTAATATACTTCTCCACCCCATCCCTCCATCTCATCCTCGGCCTCCCCCTCCCTCTTCCCCCCTCCACCTCACTCACATATACTCTCTTCGTCAGTCTTTCACCCTCCATCCTCTCCACATGGCCAAACCACCTCAGTGTGTTCCTCATAATGCTTCCTATCACATCCACATCCACACCACAATGCTCCTTCATATCCTCATTTGTCACCCTGTCTCTCCATGTGACTCCGCAGGCTCCTCTTAAATAACTCATTTCCACTGCTCTCACTCTCATGACTTGTGTCCTTCAAGCAACGTCCAAGCTTCACTTCCATACGTTAGAGTTGGTATCACAATACTGTCATGTAGTAACTTTTTCACTTCCATGCTCACTTCCCTGCTTCTTATCACTGCTTTCAAGGAACCAGCAACCTTTCTTCCCTGCTGTACCCTTTCAAGCACTTCACCCTCCAAACCTCCATCCTTACTCATCACACTACCCAAGTACTTAAACGTACTCACATTTTCCAATACCTCACCATCCAACCTCACTGTACATTCACTGACTTATTAAAAATAAATAAATAAATGAATAACAGAATGGCTCTTTTCTCTACACAAATGGCACAGTTTGAGTGAATGATTATACAGCCTACTCGTGGGATGCTACACTTCTGATGGAGCAGTGAAGAAGTGAATAATGAAAGAAATGCAGGAACAAAACGAATTACATAAAATAACACCTCAAGCTGAATAAGTTAATGGCCATCCCTTATACATGAGCAGCAGGACATGGATGATTATATAAAAAATATTAAACAACAAAAATGAAAACCAGATCTACTGTATAGTTAAAACAAGAATCCTACACTACCTAATGATTCTTATAGATCATGGATGCTCAACCACAGAAAGGCTAAACTATTACATATTTAAGTGCAGAAACAAGAATCCTTCACTGCCTCATGATCTAGTGCTAAAAAAAGAATCCTCCAGAACCTAATGATTCGTTAAAGCTAGTGCATGATTGACTTCTAAACAGGACCAAACTTTGTATCTGCCCTTCTGATTCTATATGACAGGGAAAACAATGAGCCACACATCCATTCACCCACCAACCAAGCCCCTGGAATCCTGACTTGTGACAGGAAAAACAATAAGCCACACATCCATTCACTGAACATTCAAGCCCCCAGAAACCTGACTCATGATAGGTCAAACACAATGAGCCACACACCCATTTACTCTCCATTCAAGCCCCTGGAATCCTAACTTGACATGATAAACCAAAAAACTTAATGACTAAACAGAAAAGGAGAATTGCTTACCTGTATATCCTTTGAACATTGTGTGAGCACATATCGTTTGCGTACTATAATTAATATATAAGAAATTGACAAGGCTAATTACTGTAGTCTTGAGAGCAAAAAATTATGATGCAAAAAGTGAATTAAACTCAAAATTAAATGCACAGTCAAAGATTAGGCTAACTCTTGGTTGTTCGTGCTGCGTTGTCGTGGAGGGAAGGACCTTGTACAGAGGATGGTGTAGATTCATTCTCTTGGTGATTATATGTTCCTTGTGTCTGCCTGTAAAGATAAAAAATAGTGTTAGAACTATATCATCATCATCATCATCATTATCATCATCACCACCACCTTCATCATCATCATCATCACCAAATCAACATCATCACCACCACCACCTTTCTCATATCATCATCATTATTACCACCACCATCACCACCACCTTCTTCATCATCATTATAATCACCACAACCATAATCACCATCACTACCACCACCACCACCACCACCTTCATCATCGTCATCCTTATCGGGTGTAATGTTAGAAATGCCTCATCCTCATCACCACCACTACCACCATCACCATTACCCCCACCACCACACCATCACCACCACCACCACCATCATTCTCATAGGTAAACACACAACACAGCTATTACAGAAAAATTGTTTATCAATTCCTACAACTGCAAAGAAAAACTCTACTTGCTTATACTGTATATTGCCAGACTTAAACTTTTAAATCCCAAGATAAGTGACAACAAAGTGCTTCCACAGACCCTATCCTCCGTCATCTGTCCGCCCTTTCTCCGGCTCACACCCCTCTCTCATATATCTCACCATCCCAAACTTCTACCTTATTCTTCATCTCCCCCTCCTCTTCTCCCCCTTCCCCTCTCTCACATAAACTCCTCTAGTCAGTTTCTCATTCTCCATCCTCTCCATCCCATCCCGTCATCCCATCCCTGGTCTCCCCCTCCCTCTCCCCCTTCCCAACACAATAAATGGTTTCCTGCACTGTCATGTGAAGGTATAACTACATCATGTGAGTGGATGGTAGGCACTCTCACTTACTATGCACATAGATAATACTATGCAGTTATTAAATTGAATCTTACCTTTAAACTGTCCATGTGAGGCTGATGTGAGCTAGTGACACTGTGGAACCAGCTCTCTCTCTATAAACGGTATCTTGTGTTTGGATTTTTCTTCTTTCTCTCCCACACTCTCCTGAAAGAAAAGAAAAAACAGCACTTAACATTTTACTCAGAGGTGACATTCCTATGCTAAATAATAAATAAGTAAATAAATAACACTGAAGCAAAACTGAAATAAATACCCCCCCATCTCTCTCCTTATGTCGATACCAAGAATCCATATTTTTCTCCATTTCTCTTACATTGCAGTGTAATAATCATCTATCTACTGTAAGGCAACTCAATCCTGTACGAGGTGGGCACAAATATACTGCTTCCATGTCGCCCTATCCTCTGCCATCTGCATACCCTTTCTCCAACTCACACACCCTACCCTTACACATCTCTCCACTCCATTCCTCAATATCCTCAGTCTTTATATGTGCCTTCCTCAGTCTCACTCCTCACCCTTCCTCTCTATTATCAATATTTCAAAACTTACTTCCCTTCCTAACTCTGCTTGTAAACTTCCCCATTCCAACAGGCAAGCAACACCCACCTAGTTACACATGCATACCTATAATTACTCTAACTTGGCCTAAAACTGCCAACTTTTCATCTTAATGCTGGCTTGTAACACTAAATAAACACTAGAATATGATGCTAGTCACAATGAAGTGTGATGGAAAGGATGTAGTACCACAGCAATCCTTTTCTGCCAGAGTTACATGAAATATGCTGCAAAATGATGAAAATCGGGGCCAGATTAAGTTGAAAAGGGTATAAATCTTAGCAGTGAGGCTGGAGAACCAATCTGACTACTGTATACTCTTTTTATGATACTCTAACTTGGCCAAAATATTACTGCATCATCTCTCCACCTTGAATGCTGAGTTGTAACAATAGAGTAGCACTAGAATATTGTGCTAGTCATGAAGAAGTGCTGTGGAAATAATGAACAGCTTTAGTAGTGGGTTTTTCTGCCACTGATCTATGTAAAATAAGCTGCAAAGGGACAGAAATCTGGGCCAAGTTGAAGTAAAAACAGTACAGTAATCAAGTAGATTCAGACCCACCTCAACTATGGCTCAACAATTTAATGTAGCTAATCTGACTAATAACCAAGAAGATTTAGTCTACCTCAAAACTAGGCTCATCATGTCTTATGTAACCAATTTTACTAGTAATGAAGGAGATTCAGTCGTGCTTCAGCTACGGCTCGTCAAATTTCATGTAACCAGTCTGACTACTCTGTTTTTTTAATCGAGGCGAAGATGCACTGGTGATGATTGGCTGAATGCAACGTTACTTCCTAATCTCTTTACTCGTTAGCATCATTAACTGACAACATATACCTGAGGGGGAAAGTTGGGTTAGGTAATGTTATTCGGACATGTTGCATGCAGCCGATCATCACCCACCTGTTAAGTGCATCTTTGCCTCAATAAAAAAAACTGAGTATAGTAACCTATCTATCTATTGCCAGATGCCATAATCCCATAAGGGGTGGCCACAAACAAATTGCCTCCACGTCGTCCTGTCCCCTGACATTTCACTGCCCTGCTCCAAGCTCACACTCCCCTCTCTCATATACCTCTCCACACCATCCCTCCATCTCATCCTTGGCCTCCCCCTCCATCTCACTCACATACACTCTCCTCATCAGTCTCTCACTCTCAATCCTCTCCACATGATTAAGTCCTACCTCACAGCACTCACTGAATTTTAAGTAACCAATATGACTAGTAACCAAGGAGATTCAATCCTACCTCACAACTTAACGCCTATTGGATTTTATGTACCGTAATCAATCTGACTAGTAACCAGGGAGATTCAATCCTATCTCACACCTGTGGCTTATTGAATTTTATGCAGCTAACCAATTTGAGTAGTAACCAAGGAGATATGGTCTACCTCAAAACTGGGCTCATCAAATTTTATGTAACCAATTTGACTAGTAACCAAGGAGATTCTAGTCTACCTGAAAACTAGGCTCATCAAATTATATGTAACCAATTTTACTAGTAACCAAGGAGATTTGGTCTACCTCAAAACTAGGCTCATCAAATTTTATGTAATCTGACTAGTAACCAAGGAGATTCAGTCCTACCTCCAACCAGGGCTCAGTGAATGTTATGCAACCTCAACACAGAATTGAAGCTGTGAGATTTGCCCAGTTCTGTCAAATAAAAACCTATTAGAATGCATCTACTCTGACCCCTTTTAGCTCAGTTAATGGTGATGTTGATTTGTCTAGTAACCAAGGAGACTCCCATTCCTATCTCATAACCAAGGCTTGCTGAATTTCAAACTTTCACAACTTAATATTCAAGCTGTGAGTGACCCAGTTCTGTCAGAGGAAAACACACTGACACTAATAGCAAGATTAATTTATACCTAGACTTGGCCAGAACAAGACATGTGGCTCTACACTGTACATAGCACTTCTTTGTGACTAGCATCATATTCTACTGTTAATCCATTGCTAAAACTCTGCATTCAAGATAAAGAGATGGCAATTTTAGGCCAAGTTAGAGTGAGACTGGTAGTTAATGGTCCAGTTCCTTTGGGTGAAAACTAAACGATACAACTACTTACTGTGATACTGATCCTATGAGGTGGAGAAATTCTGAGGTTTGTGGTTGTTCTGTTTCTGCTGCTATTTTTGCCGTTTCTGTCTGTCTAATCTCCTCCATGATCGTCCATATTTCATTTTGCCTCTTCTTGCACCTGGCAATCTTGAAAAATAATAAAACAGCATTTAGTATTTCCATCTCAAATGCCATCATCATCATCATCACCACCACCACTATAATCACCATCATCATCATCACTGTCACCATCCTCCTCATCATCCAGACCTCCTTTCCCATCTAAAGATGGGGTCCAGAGGGAAAGTGAGAGAGGAAAAAAAAAAAAAAAGGAAAAGAAAAAGAAACTAACAAAATGTCTGCAGAGTTATAATGGGCCACACATTCGTTCATTCACCATTCAAGCCCCTGAAATCCTGACTCCAACCACAGGAAAAAAAAAAAAAAAAAAAAAAAAAAAAAAAAAAAAAACAAACTGACATACATACAAAACCTGTCAACATAATGAACAAGCAAAACTGTTTCTAGTACTGTAATGGCCACAGCCCCTGGTTCATTTAAAATGTGAACCCAGTGGACTGCAGGGTGCCATTATCCTACAGCCCACCACCCTCTTTGTAAGGGATAGGGAGATGATGGACATTTGTATAACCAGGCAGTGAAGCCACCTGCTTCTATCTGTGCCACCACATGAAGGCATCCTTCCCCAGTGGGTGAGGGGTGGGCAGGAACCATTACAAAATATATACAGTATACAACACTTCGCCGATTATCCAGTGCCACATAACCAACAAACATCATTATCTGACACAAAAATCTGGCTGAAAGCAATGTCCATTTTTTTCGGCATTAACCAACAGTGCACTGCCAACCACATGAGAATAATCAACAAAATTTTTTACATCACGTCCTCCTTATTATCAACAGGGTTTATGTTCCTAGGATGCCATCAATACACAAATCTCATCAATACCAACTTTTCAATGGTCATCTTTACAGAATCATTATATAATTCTTACACAACCACTCATATGTCAAGGTGATTTTTAATGATTAGCTGCAAACGCATATCCTTTATACATAACATTCCATCATGGTGCTGTCTCATTTGCATGGAATACAGGTGGGTGCCGTTATACGAGCATCCGCTATAATCCGAAGATATGACAATGGGCAATTTAGATCCACATTCAGTGATGCCAGCAGGGTCAGTTAACCTAATCATATTTTTCCCTAAAGTTACACACTGCATTATACGAGTTTTGTGATACTTTTTTCTCATATATGAGTTTCCACTATCCAAGCAATTCTCCATTAACATATCCCATTCGTATAGGCCTATGGGGACCCGCCTGTACTTGTTCTGCTATAAGCACAAAGAATACTGCTTTTTACTGAAGATAAGATAGGTGCACAGATGGAATGAGCATAACTGAAAGCAGCTGACTACCTATGTATGTACAGTATCAAAGAAGGCAGGCCAGCACCACCTGGTGCATATTTATGTAAAGGGAGCTACAGATACTAAGAGTGATTTGTTATTTATGAAAAGTGAAGGTGAAATGTGTAGATGGCAATGGGTAAAGCCCAAAACAGATGACTGGCACATGGCAAGAAGACACTGCCATTGCCTGCCTTGGAAATAATTTAAAAATAATTCCTGACTGAAAAGAACAAAAAAAAGTTTTTATTTTTTTTCTGTTGGTGGAATCCTGTCAATAATGAGGGACTGAGTACTACAGTATGGTGGGTACAGTATAGAACTGTTATATACCAGTATTTTACTGTAAAATACTGAGCTGTTTATCAGGAAAACTCTATTAGGGGTTGTTCTTTCCAAGTTTGAATGAGTACACAGTATAATACAGTATATATACAGTTTTTGTTGGGGTTATGCCCCCCTGTAGTGGAATTGGGGGGGGGGGTTAATATGGCATTATCTGACAAATTATTTGACATAGGTATGGCTGTTTTATGACATAATTAGAGATTGCTGTATTCTGTTGATAAACTAGTCTCCTTCTACTCTAATTTGGGCAATAACTGCAATCATTCCATCATGAATGCTACTGGCTTATTCTGCCCCTGAGCTGCATTCTTTTCCTTTATAAGACACCTAACCTTCAAAATTTATAATAATCTCAAATTACTTCATGAAAGGCATACCATAAAAAAGGTAAATTTTAATTACTACTATCTAGCAGAAGCAAAAAAGTTTAAAATATTCATAGGGTGGTTTTGTAACCTAAAATCTAACATTGCCTGCTTCCTGCAGTCCATCATCTTCCTTTCAGGGGATAGGGAGGGAACTGAGGGACATTTATATCACCAGGCAGCTCCAGCACCCGTCCACATCAATGCCACTACGTGAAAGAGCCACATCCAGCACGAGCTTCCATTTAAGCAAGGATTTTGGATTCCTTAGTCCAGCCTCTCCTTACACCATCAGTCATTACCACTCTATCCCAAAGTTTTTGCATACTCTCACATATTTCAGTTAATCTTGCTAATATATCAAAAACTTATCAATACTCACTTTCAAGATCAATGGCTTCAGAGTCTAGAAAAACTCAAACAAATTTCGGAAAAATAACTTCCACCGTCTCCAGCTCGCCACCTTGACTCACGTGCGCGTTCAATATCAATTTTTTTTTTCTATTGGCTCTTAATAAAATGTGCTATATAAATATTGTTTATTTTTTATTGTTATAATAAAAGGATCAGTATGCTTTACTGCATTAAAAATTATTATTATTTTGGGTCGTTTTATCTTTGACTTTGTAAACCGGAGTTAAATAGTCGTTTGAGGATTCATCATTATATAAGCCGTATCTGCATTAATTTGTTTACAATGTTTTCGTATATAGAGTTAATATAAATACCTTTTTGGATTTATGGAGTCGATTTTTTTTTTAGGTCATATTCACTAGAATTTCAGAGAGAGAGAGTCTTTCCTTCTGTCCCTCCCTTCCTCCTTTACTCCCTCCCTTCTTCCTTCCTTCTTTACCCCCCCTTCCATCCTCCTCTACACACCTTCCCCTTACTTCTGTCTTTCCTTCCTTACTTCTCTTCATAGCCTTCCCTCATTTTCTTCCTTCCTTCACTTAATCACTCCTTCCCTTTCTTCCTTCACTCCCTCCCTCCCTCCTTCCTCCTCTTCATATCATTTCCTCATTTTCTTCCTACTTTCCTTAATTCATTCCCTCTCTCCTTTCTTCCATCACCCTCTCCTCCTTCCTTCCTCCTCTTCATACCCTTCCCTCATTTTCACATTTCTTTCATTCCTTTCCTCTATCCTTTCCTTCATTCCTTCACGCCCTCCCTCCTTCCTCCTCTTCATACCCTTCCCTCATTTTCATTCCTCTTTCACTTCCTTCTTCTATCCTTTCCTTCATTCCTTCACTCCCCCCTCTTTCCTGGTACCTTCCTTAACTCCCTCTTTTCCTCCCTTTTTTCACTCCCCCCTCCTTCCGTATGAACCCATAATCAATCGATTCTCACCTGGGAAAGATGCCTAGCCCCTTTCAGCTCAGACTAGTAACCAAGGAGACTCAACTCACCGTTGACTAGTAACCATGGAGACTCATCTCCCTTGACTTGTAACCAAGGTGACTCATTCCCATGTTGGACTACAAAAACCAAGGAGACTCATTCCCACCTATGACTGAGACATTCACTCATCCCTACCATTGATTAGCAACCAATGACTCATTCCTACCTTTGACTATATAGCAACTAAGGACTCATTCCCACCTTTGACTAGTAACCAGGGAGACTCATTCTTCCCTAAGTTTGAAAAGTAATTGAGGAAACTCATTCCCACCTTTTAGTGACCAAAGACTCTCCTGTTTCACTAGTAACCAAGGACTCATTCCCATCTCATAATTAAGATATCAATTTTCATACAGCCACGACTTAGAATTAAAATTCATTAGCCTAGTTCCATCAGATGAAAATAAAACAGCTACCCGTCATACTCCTATTTTTCCGTTATATAAGCATGTTTCGACTCCCTCTTTATCCCTTGAAAGGAAGATGGTGGACTGCAGGAAGAGGGCAACATCCTTTCCACAGCACTTCTTTGTGACTGTCATTGTATTCTAGTGTCTATTGCTACAAATCAGCATTCAGGATGACAATTTTAGACCAAGTTAGAGTGAAAAGAGTATATGAGATATTCAAGCTGCTGGAGAGGGATGCCTTCATGTGGTGGCATCAATTTAACCAAGCAACTACACTGCCCAGCCATACAAACTTCCCTGTTTCCTACCTATCTTTCAAATGGAAGATGGTGGTCTGAAGGAGGGAATTTTAGCTTGTAGTCCACTGGGTTCACATCAAGTATAATTACATAAAAAAGTACTGAGCATGCATTTTATTATACAAGACATTCATCATTTATGTAATTTTATATTTTTTGAAAAGAAAAATAATTGGTCCCCATAAAGAAAATTACTTATTAATTTCAAGATGCCCATATAAAAAAAATACCACCACCACCACAAATATCACCAGCACCACAATCATCACCACCATTATCTTCATTATATAATCACCTCTTTTGGGTGCAGCAGGGTTCAAAAAGCAAGGAAAAACAGTTTAGTTTTTGCCCCTCCTGACACAGAGACAGTTCTCCCTCGGTGCTAAGGAGTCCTTGTATGCAAGATGTGTTAGGAGTATAATGCTGTTAGAAGTTAGAAGTGTAATGCTTGAACAGTTGTCTCAAGAGTGTAATGTATGGTGGTGAGACTTGGGCTGTATTTATGGGCTCAAATGTACAAATTTTGTGAGAGGTTTGTAAACTACATACAAAAGTAAAGAGGTGGGAAAGGACTGACCTTGCTAGAGAGACTCTTGAGTGTGTGGAGGAGTTCTGTTATTTGGGGGACATGATATATGCTGAAGAGGTGGGGCTGGAGCTAGCCCTGTGGCTAGGGTAAGGAGTGGATGGAGGGAGCTTAAGCTGTTGCCTCGCCTGACATTGAGAGGGTTCTCCATGTTACAGAGTCCTTGTGTGCAAATTGTGTCCTTGATTGACAGGCCTGGGGGAGGCATTAGGATTGTGAATGAAGAGTTATAAAGTAGGGATGGGACTTGAACATATTAATGCTGTGAAAATGAAGGGGCAGATTGACATGGTTTGGGCATGTGGAGAGGACAGAGGATGACAAATGGGTGCAGAGGGTGAGGTGTGAACATTGACAGTAGAGTTACATGAGACAAACCGAAAAAGACCTGGGACGACACAATGTGACCTCAGGGATAAGGGAATGAATAAAGACATGCTGGAGGATGAGCAACACAGACAGCTACCGTCAGGTGACCAAGGCTGACACATGCAAGCAATTTGGACCCTTTATAACCAGAAACGATAGTTATGTTCTTTCAGAGACATGATGTCGCAGAATGTACAATGAGGCTGAATGGTGAGGATGTGAAAAGAAAGTAAGTACATTCAAATACAGTACTTAGGTAGTGCGATGAGCAAGGATGGAAAGTCTGGAGGAAGAAGTGCATAAAACGGTACAGTATCGAGTAAAAGTTGCTGGGTCCCTGAAGGCAGTGGTAAAGGACTGGGAAGTGAGCAGGGAAGTAGAAGGGTCACTCCACAACAGTGCAGAATTGTGATACCCACTCCAATGTTGGTGTTGTTGAGTAACCTTAGTCTGCCTGACTAAGCTGACTCAACAACAGCAGGGATGCAACAGTCCCTGCAAGGCCGTCCCACGCAGTGAACCGATGTTCCCTTGCAGCAGATAGTGCCTCATCCCAGTAAGGTATGGGTGGAGGTCTGGTTCCTAGATGGATGCCACATTTACATTTCTCCACTCAGTTGACAGGGGCACTATAGTAGGTTCCATATCACCTCATTATTTGGCTATATGGTTAACATGCTGCACTGTAAATTGCTTCCTGTATTACAGGAAATCATAAGGCTTGTCATTCAGTGTACAACTACCTAAAGTGGAAAGAAGAGTAATACAAGTGACAGGAAGAATGGGAGAAATGAGAAAACAGGAGGGCAGACAGAAGAGAAAAGTACAACGAAGGAATTATGGGCAACAATACATCAAGTGAGTGGATGATGGCCACCACCAACTACCACTGCCCACTTGATCTAATGTACAGAAGCAAAGTTTGAACCCTGTTCGATGGAGACGTCACAAAAGAGAGCAGTGGAAATGAGTTCTTTGAGGGGAGCAAGTGAAGCTGCATGGAGGATCAGACAGACAAATGAAAAAGTACGGGAACATTATGCTATTGATGTGGACGTGACTGAAAGCATTAAAAAAATACTTCGAGAAGGTTTGGTCATGTAGAGGATGAAGAATGAGAGACCGACTGGAAGAGTGCATGTGGGTAAGGTGGAAGGAGAGAGGGAGATCAAGGATGAGTTGGAAGATGGAGTGGAAAGATATATGAGAGTAAGGAGTTAACTTAAAGGTGGGCAGCCAAATGGCAGAGGACAGGGAGACATGGAGGCAATCTGTCTGTGGCCACACCCCTTAAGGGATTATGGCATCTATAGATAGATAAATAGATTATGTGGAAAAGAAAGCTTTTTCACTATCATCTAAAAAGTAAAATCATCATGTAGTATTAGCTGGAACAGAATGTTTTTTGTCATTAAAAAAAAAAAAAAAAAAAAAAAAAAAAAAAAAGTTTTTCACACAAAGAAAAATCAAACACTAGCTGGAAAATAATACTTTTTCATTCACCTAAAATACACCATCTACCACTGGTTAGAATAGAAATTTTTTTCACCTTCATCTAAAAACTAAAAAATCATCCAGTGCTGGTTGGAAAATGCCTTTTCACTCTTCTGAAAAAAAGATAAGTAAAAAAGTTGGAACAGAATGCTAAAGATGTTTCAACAATGACAGTTAATATACTGCATATGTTTAATATTTAGATTTAATAACTTTTTTTTGAAATTTCATAATTATACCTAGAAATTATGTTGTATAAAGTACAGTAATGATGCCATTCAATGGATCCTGGAAGAGTATTTTATGTTTTTAAAGATGTACCCTATAACAATCCATCAATCCATCCATCTCACACACACACACACACACACACAACCAATTACAAGAGAAAGGTCATGTGTTCAGTCCTACCTAAGGAACATCAACTGATGCCAGAAGGACATCTCACAAAATGCTTCATGCTTCTAGACGTCCTATAAATCAGTATGATATATATAGATAAAAGAGTAATTATTAAGACTGGCATCTCCAACGACATATAAATTCACATCACAGTACTACTAAATACTTTGTGGAAACCTGGGCAATCAAGAGGGAAGACATGCAAACATCTGAGTATACAGAGACGAGAATGGCCACAAAGATGTGTAGTGCTTCCATGAATGACAGATTCACAAATGGTCAAACTGTAAATGAAAATGAACAGCTGTGAGACTGGCTGGGATATAATGTCACAGGTGTTTTGGAGATAAAGAAAGAGCTGAAGAATGTGTACAACCAGGCAGCAGAGCCACATGGGCATATCAGTGTTGCCTCATTGCATCTCTCCACACCACAGCACTACAACCTGTGAACAAACCTTCAGACATTCAGTAACTCCTAACTTTTTAGTAAAACACCCTCTTCACAACATTAACTTTATTCACATATATCACAATAAAATTAAAAATGCACTAAACAAACAAATATACAAAACAGTGTACAGCCTGTCCTTGTTATAAGCCAGGGATGTTCTAAATCATCTCAGTTCTGTTCATACAAGTGGTACAATTGTATACATGAATACTGTTCCACTTCTTAGTAGAATAATTATCAACCCCTTGCATAATGCTCTCAAAAAGTCTGTTTAATTCCGAAGACCATACCACTAGGTTTCAAAATTCACTGTTCACTGTCCAGTTATTTATCATTATGAAGTGAACAGATATTTATGTTTACAGGTGTACTGTCCTTTAAATTGGGAGAAACTAGCAAATCAGCTTTTCAAGTAGCAATGAAACTTTACGGGGCAACTTTTCTGAAAATATGTGTACTTAACTTTTTTTTTTTTTTTTTTTTTTCACTACCTTTAGCTGATACAGTACTCGTATCAGGAGTGACTCAAAATGGAAGGGGTCAGATACAGCCTTCATTAAGCCCTTCACTGCTTAGATGCACTCTTAAGCTGAAAACAATCCTCCAGCAGCATCAAGAATAAAATAAAAACTGTCACTAGAATGGAATGGTTAGCCCCTTCAGCACAACACACTTTTCATTTTCATCATCAGAAGAGCCTTAGTCAGCGTGAGGAAGATCTCTCACAGTGAAAGCCTTAATGAACAATTTATCAAAACCCTCCAGTTTGAAAATTCCACCCCATGCTGAATAAATTTGACTGCAAGATAAGAATAATAAACTACATCAAAATTGTGATTAGTTACAAAATATATATACATTAAAAATAAGTGACTTATATCTAGGCCATACTGTACAATTTTAAAGCATAATTCAGTGAAGGTGCTGTGATATGTACAAAACTATGATTCACACTGAGGAATAAAACCCCTTATGTATTTACACATTTCCACCAATGGATACAGGTAATATATCCATAACAACCCTGAAAGTGTAGGGGCCCGGGGCTAGGCGATTTAGTTCACACATTTTGTTCCTTCATTCTGGTGGCATACTTTTTCTTAATATAATTCTCTTCAGGCTCCCCCCAGACGATTTTATTCAGCTTTGGGTAGATCTCTCATATTGAAGATGTTAATCAAGGCTACATGATTATCTAACCTATTCAGCTAGAAAAAAATCTCTCAAAATTATAAAATTATCTGGAGATGCAATAATACTGTATACTGTACTATAAGTTACGTGACTGGGTTAATGCAGGAATGACCCCTCCCTTCCCCTGAGTAGCATAATATAAGCAATAAACCCAATATATATGCCACCATTCCTTGGATTTAGACCTTCATGAGCCACATCACACTGGACTGCCTAAACCACTACCACATTAGGCATTTATTTCTTGGTTATATGGCTACCACCCAACGTATTATGTGGCTTTCTGGATTACATGGAACCAGCTGCCTTGTATGGAACCTACACTTCATATACGACTGACTGGAGGCTAGACATTTATCATCGTCATCTCTAACACTTTGCTCCCTCCAGGGAATTCAACAAGGCATGTCCAATACAGAACTTACTCCAGCAAGCTCGTTCTCACTGTATAACTTTCATTTTTTCAAACACTCCTCTTCCTCTTCTTTCAACAATTACTGGTCCACTCTCTTCTTCCATGCCACATAAGATTAACCTCTTCTAACACTGCCCCCAACCTCACTTCACAATCATAAGTCCCATTACCATATTTTCAGTTAACTCTTTCTCATGCCATGGTTTAATAATCCCTTCAATATGACGCTGAACAGCAGACCCTCACTATAGCAAACCCCAGCATAGTGGACATCAGATTCAATGGACATCATGAAGCCCACAGAACTTTCACTGGCTACATTGAATAACGTCCCTTGAATGGGGCGTAATACATGTTTTTCCTACCCTTTTTACTCTAACCTGGCCTGCAAATGCCCTCTCTCCATCGTGTCTGCTGAGCTGTAACAAGAGACGATAGTAATACTGTACCAGTCAAGAAGATGTGCTAGGACAAAGATGTGAAATAAGCTGCAAAAGGGTGAAATTATGGGCAGAGTTAGTGTAAAATGGGAATAGTTTACATTTCTAGTACTTGAACATGCTACTGTACTCATTTATTTTCAAACATGCACTTGAAACCCCACTTTGGATATAACGGACTACTGGCTTTAACAGACCTGGCTTTCCCCCAATTAGTCCTTTTTAGCATGGGTCTATTGCCCTTATAATTCTGCTTTTCTTACCACTTGATCTTTTTATTCAATTTCAGACAGACTTGTAGCAACAAAGATGTTAATACAATATACGTCTAACTCCTTCAATTCAAAAAGTCATTCTTGCAGCTGTATAACCTTGTCAGGAGACGGGAAAAAAAGGGTCATTATATTAAAGGACTAATCATGGCCCCTTACACCATCATCATTATTATCCTCTCCCTCCTCCTCATCATCATCATCCGTCATTCCCTGACCTATTCCCCACTATTAACGGCAATGGGTAGGATCAGAAATAAAAGTCAGAGAGCATTAAAGTTGTACAGCCATCAACAGTGCCTAGTGAAACATTCAAAGTGGCTTTAAAATTCTCAGCTCCACTTCCTGGGTACACCATCCACACAATTTTCATTCTGTACAAGTAAAAAAATTGTTACTGCACTATCTTACTGTGAAAAAAAATCAGATCTATGAAAAGAATGCCTTATTTACCAACAGTACACTACACCTCTCACCTACCCATCCATCCAGCACCCAGATCGGGAGTGTAGGGGCTTGTCTCTTCCCTGAGCAAAATAAAAAAAAATACTAGGCCATCTGAGAGTAGAGGTTTCTGTGGCAACACTCTCCAATTAACCCCTTCTCTCCAACAGGTCCCTAAACTGTGAAAAAATATATAAACTGAATATAAACTGAGCACCAGAGACCAGCAATGAGAAATAAAAGATGCTAAACAAAATCATACATACTCTAACTTTATCATCACCTAAATCATCATGTCAACCCACATTCCAATCTAATGATATGGTGAGGTTATTGTTGTTGTTGCTGCTGCTGCTGTTTTTTCTGCAAATTTGCTGAAGGGAAAAGGCTGCAAAAGGATAAAAGTATCTATCTGTCAACTGTCAGACACCTCAATCCTGTAAGGGGTGGCCACAAACAAATCACTTCGTCACCCTGTCCCCCACCATTTCACTGCCCTTCCCCCAGCTCACACACACCCTCTCTCCTATATCTCTCCACTCTATCCCTCCATTCTCATCTACCTAATTAAAATGAACAAACTATAATTTCTGCGATTCCTCCTCCTCATCATCATCCAGACCTCCTTTCCCACCCTAGAGTGAGGTGAGGCAGGGTCTAGAGAACCAGAAAAAACTGAAAGATTGAGATATTAACCAAAGCTTGTCCATCTGAGTGGGCCACAATCCCACTCACTTTCCATTCCAGCTCCTTTAATCCGGGCTCCACCTTTAGGCTGAATTCATTTCACTATAGGAGGGTCTCTACCATTTCTTCCTTCCTATTCTGTTTCCGCACAAGGCACACTTGAATCCTACCATATGTTATTTATTCAAACATTGTCAATGCTAAAATAATATAAATAATATGAAATAGAGTATTAATGTGTAAGGGGATGGGTCCATTATGATGTGTAAACCAGCTCTGCCGTCAGGCCCTGCTGCAGATGTCACTGATTGCACTGTGCAGTTGACCCTCGTGTGGTGTGGTGCAGTGAGGATCTGTCCCTTCTCCCCTTGGGGCTAAGATACGAATAAATGTGTGTGTGTGGATGAGTAAATTGGGAGTGTGTTGTCCTGTCTCGGTTATCCCTCTTTCTTGGGGGAAGCAGTCTGGGTATATGAAAAAAAAAAAAAAAAATACATAGGTAGTATCAAGCCATCCTCAGCTCACAACAATACAACCCTTTGTGTCTAGCTGTTATCATTCACCATTAACTTCCCAATCATACATCTCCCATCCCTTGCTAAGGTAATAACTGATGCCTAGATGAGCCATAATAATAAATTAAATAAATCAGTGTCTCCAAAGATGTCAATGATGGTGTCCATAATGATGTCTTTATGTCAAGCTGTTACCCTGTACCATCACTTCCTGATCTTAACTTGTTCCATCCTTGGCTGATGTACTAACTAATCCCTGTAGATGAATGAAAATACTAATGTGCCAATGATGTCAAAGCTTACGTCTCTGTGTCTGTGATGATACCTCTATGTCCGAATCTTACCATTTCCTGTTACTTCCACATCTTAATGGTGCCGTCCCTAGCTGATGTAATAACTAATCTCTGTGGGTCGTTCATAACAATAACGTCAGTAATGATGTCCTTGTGTCCGGGAGGAGGCTGGTCAGGGCCTCTCTTGGGCGTGGTATCCCCACTGGCTGGAACCGACCGAGACCTGTTCACCGTCTCCACGATGACCTCTGTCCCATCCACAACACGAGAGCTGTCAGGGCAATAATGTAAGGCCTTATCATTTACAGCACTTGCCTCCACCCCCATCTCCTCCTTCTCTCTCTCTAACTTGTTTTTCTCTCTCAGTGCCCCTTGCTCTCTCTCTCCCTCTCTCTCTCTTAATTTACATAGCCATCATTAACACTACTGGAAGAATTATGCTCACATACTAGTGGTTGTTGCATAAATATCAGTCAGTCTGTTGTACTGTATGTTAATAAATACTACTTCAATATGTGGATATAATTTCTTCCATCTGAACACATCATGGCACTCTGAAATCAATGCTATCATCATCATTATTATCTCTATTATCATGAACACCACAGCCCAACTCTCCACTAACACAGAAATGGGAGGTAAAGATTCAGAAATTGGAAAAGAATAGGTTAAACATAAAAGCTGTGATGAGAATACTATTTAAGATGACATTTGGAGGACACTTGGTACAAAATCCAGTTACAAAGAGATTCAAAGTCTTTTACATAAGGGGAACTCTTAGCCTCTCAGGGAAAAAGTGCACAACATGACACTGCATCAACCATCACCTTGAGTGCTGATAATGAGATCCAAAGACAATACAGTATATGTATAACAAATGAATGATGGCTACTGGAGCACACACGTACACATTTAACTGTACCCTACACCCATACATAAGACTTATGTAATTAGCAGATACATGATACAAGAGCGCATCCAGTCAGCCTAAAACATAAAACCTCTTAAAAATTCATTTAGCAAATGTAGTGGTGAGAAAACATCATGAAAGAAAAAAATTAAATACGTATTAGAAAAAAGGTCTCAGCTTGTCTCCTAGTTAATGCAGTATACTTAAAGCTTAAACTGTGACGCTGAAGTGAGCCATTAATTTGTGATGGACATTTATGGAATCCTTATGGCTACTTAGTACACTGAATAGCCATAAAGATTTAAGAAATGTCCTTCAAAAATCAGTATGAACAGTATAATACAAAATTACATGTTCATATATCAAACATGACATTACCTGTATGATACGGGACAATGCAAGTATGAATCATTAGCAGCATGACAGACAATATACGACAACTCAGGTTGAGAGAGGTCCCAGTAGCGAAGGCGAGCGTCTGTCCCGCCTGCCAACACATACACGCCCCTGTCACCCTGCCCCACATGCAGCCCACACACACTGTCATTGCATGTCTGGAGGTTAGGATAAGAAAAAAATTGCTATTTGTATCATCAGTGCTGTACATTTAAAGTTAGGAAAAAAACTGCAATAAATATCAACATCACTACATGCTTGTGAAGAGGACAGAAAATCATTAAATCAACATCTCTATCACACTGGCCCACATATACATCATAAAAACAGTCATTGCATGTCTATCAGTTAAAAGGGAGAAGCATTATAAACATCATCAACATCTCTGTATGTCTAGGAAAAGAGACATCCTGGTACACCTGTAACCCACAAATGCTGCTGTTGCTAGTCTATACATCAGGATGATGGAAAATGATCAAAATCATCATCAATGTTCCACACCAATTTCAAATCACACAAAGCTACGGCAAGACTTATTTTGGAAGATGGAATAAGAGGAAGGGAAGAAGAAAAATAAAACAAAAAGACAATCATCAATAATATTTTAACTCTGCCCACATACAAAAGCACTATATTGCACAAATGTCAGTCAGGAAAACAAAACTTGTTATCACTATCATCAACGTCTCAATATCACTGCATATCTACATATTAGGAAGATAAAATTGCTATCAGTATCTTCATCAACCCAATATACACTCATCATCCTTCCCTACTACACACGGGTAGATAGAGAAGTAGTGGTTAGCAACACAGAAAATTGCTACCTTTAACATCCCAGACTTATTCCCCTATAATCACTTAACCTCTTTGGACTGAGATTTTTTCCCCATCATCTGGCTAATCCCAGACAATTACATACAGCTCAAAGGAAGGGCTGGGTGAACAGATCAGGACTAATTCAGAGACCACACTACACTTAATGAAGATGGTGGTTCACAAACAAGTCTGTAAATTTCATATTTGCAGACTAAGATGTGACAAAATCAACAAAATAATCATCAACACTCCACACCTACAGATTAGCATAGAGATGTATGTATGTATGTATAAAAGGGGATTCAGAGAAGAGGGAACTGGAAAGAATGTGTTCCACTTTTAAAGCAATACACTCAACGAATTTTTAAAAGTCAGTAGGGATATGTGATAAGTAAACAGGAAATATACTATATAAGTGTTAAAGCCCTAACATATGCCTAACACGTGTGCAGATAATTCAGAGTAGATACTAACCTCGGTTCTTGATAATGGTGGTTTACTACTGGCCCAGAGTGTCATATGTCTGGACTGTGTCTCCATATCCCACATGGAGATTTCGTTGTTCCCATTCACAGCTGACACCACCCACGAACCCTGCTTGGGATGCATGCTCACACGACGCACACCAGCCGCTGTGTATATACATCACCATCATCACCACCTTCACCACTGCCACAATCATCATCACCACCACCATCATAATCATCCTGACCTTTTCATTAACTAAGGATGGGGTGAGTTTGGGTTGAGAGAGAGAGAGAGAGAGAGAGAGAGAGAGAGAGAGAGAGAGAGAGAGAGAGAGAGAGAGAGAGAGAGAGAGAGAGAGAGAGAGAGAGAATCCCCAGCATTTATCTATCTATAGCCAGATGCTTAAGAAGTATCATGAACAAATTGTCTCCACATCAGCCTGTCTCCCGCCATTAGGGAAAACTACCTTTCAGCTTCAGCAAGAAATTAACAACAGAATATGGTGTTAGTCACAAAAAATGCCAAGGAAAGGATGTTGACCTGAGCTGTACAATGATATTAACATGAAAAGAGGATGCTAGTCACAAAGAAGTGCTATGGCAAGAGGGCTTAAGTATTGTCTTATTCTGCAACTGAACTGCTGGAAATAGGTTCCATGAGGACAAAACTCTCTGCCAAGTTAAGATGAAAATATTACAGTATGGGCTTGACATTATCACTGGGATGTATAATAGTCGAGACACAGGCCAAACAAAATGATTTAAAATGACGCCTTATTGTCTGGTAGCAAAGTTCATCCATCTACCATAACTTGATGGATATTTTCATTTCTTTGCAGCTCATTTCCCAAAGTTCAGTTGCAGAATAAAACAATACTATGACTCTACATCCTTTCCACAGGACTTCTCTGTTACCAGCATCATATTCTACAGTTAATCTCTTGTTACAGCTCAATCGTATAATTAAAAAAAAAAATTATGGTTCTATATCCATTCCATTCACTGTGACATACAACATATTCTATTGTTAATCTTTCATTACAGCCCAGCACTCTTGGTGAAGAAACAGCAAGATGAGATCAAGTTGCAGTAGACAAATTTCACTATCATATTTTAGTGTTAATCTTTTGTAACAATTCAGCACTGAAGATGTACTGATGGTAAATTCAGGCCAAGTAAGAGTGCCAGAGTACAAAATACATTTTGCATTACCGGTACCATTTGGGTGTGTGATGGTGGAGATGGGCAGCAAGAATCGCAGGTCCCAACATACGTGATGCCCACTGCTACTGCCTGCTACCAGCCAACTCTGTGTCCCCTCCAGTGCATAGGATGTGATCACTCCTGTGCCATACAGGAAAAGGGTACATCATCATCATCATCAGAAATAAGAAGAGGTACAGTGGGGGCACTCACCATCCACTCACTCAATGTAGTGCTGCTTTGGGTGTCTGCCCTTTCCTCTCTTCCTTCCTTCCTCTTCTGTCTTTCTTTCCTTCATTCATTCCTCATCCTTCTGCCTATGGGTGATTTTGCACTTCCTCTTCTGTCTTTCTTTCCTTCATTCATTCCTCTTCCTTATGCCTATGGGTGACTCTACACTGAGTGACAAGCCAAATGGTTTCCTGTACACCAGGAAACCATTTACTATGCTGGGTGGTAACCATATAACCAAATTTTGGTGCCTGGTGGTTTAGTGCGTAATTGAGGCGCCCCAATCGGATGGAGCCTGTATAGGTTTATATCCAATGGGTGGCTGGGGTTTATTGTTCACATAATGCCACTCAGGGATGAGTGAGGCTGGTCACTCTCATCTTAAATGTCAGGACCAATTTGCCTAGCCCTGGGCTCTTACACTCCTCATGGGGCAACTAAGGATTGGATGATGGATGGATGGATGAACGAAGAAATGTACAAGAACTATCAACAGTGTCCAGTGAAATGAACCATTCATGTACTCTCAAATGGCAATAATCAGCAACACCCCCCAGTACCTCACTGTGGCAAAACATTGTTAGCCGCAAGGGACAGACCGGAGGGAGCAGCTGCTTGCCTACAGTTCATGGGTCTGCTTAGACAGACTGAGGTTACTCAACAACAACAAAAACTTCTTCCTCCATATATTAATTATGGTTTCAAAACCTTACACTAATGTAATACAGTATATGTCCAAACCAAACCACTTGCTGTTATTGTTGCCACCAACCCACACTCAACTGCATATGAACCCAGTGGACTGCAGGCTGAAGTTCACACTATTAAGTCCACCTTCCTCCTTTTAGGGAACACAACAGAGCTGAGAGATGTTTACAAAACCAGACTGTTCTGCATCATGGCATCTCCCTCAAGTGCCTTACACCTGTTAAACTGCTTACAATGCCTCAGACACGAATAGTGTTGCTCTGTGCAAACCAAATCACTTACAAACCTTTTCTAGGGCCATTGTCCAGCTTCCATGCTGTACCAGGAGCACGCAGGTCCCACCCAACTATTGAACCAAACACTGTGGCATACGTCAAAACACTCTGTGACCCTGATGAGAGAAAAATATAAGAAACTTTACTTATATTGATCTGGAAAAAAGACATATATTATCATCATCATAACCTTGTTTTTTCCTATCTCAGGATGGGGTATGGCAGGATCCAGAAACAATGAGAGAAAAATTTAAAATGTGCATGAACTATCAACAAAATACTGTACCCAGTGAATGGAGCACACAATCATTTACACATCAGTCAAGCCTCTTGTCCTGTGCAGTGAATTGATGTTCCCTTGTGGCTGACAGCACCTCACCACAGCAAGATACACGGAATAGTGTGAAGTTTAGTTCCTGGATGTACACTGAGGTTGCATCTCTCCATGCAGTTAACAGGGGCCCAAAGCTGACTCCATGTCACCCAAACATAACTTAAGATGAAACTTGTTTTCTTTTTTCAACTGAAAATAATCCCCAGACAAAATACAGAAACAGTTTTGTCACTTGCTGTACTTCCTATATTGGTTGCCAATAGCCATCAACATATACATATTTTTTTAAACTGCCGCCACCAGAGTTCAGACATCTGTTAGTACTGGGATTATGGCAGACTTTTAACCAATGAGATTTCTATTAACCTGTTCAGTTCTGTTACACATTTTATATTTTCATCTTACTATCTCTATATTATTTTATTCCCTTTGGTGGAAAGGGGATTGATGAAGGCTGCATCTAACCTTTTTGTAAGTCTCTTCTGAGCTGAATAAACTCATCTGAAAATACAGCCTGTAGTAAGAATTCATTAAAATATAGGTCATGGCTGAAGGGGCTAACCTGAACAACTTAGTCTAGCAGAGGCAAATATAACATCAAATAAACATCACTGCAGCAAGAGTTAATATAATCTGGAATACTCTTTGCCACATGTTTCCAGCATCAAATTATTACACATCATAAAATAATAATAAGGCAATAATTATGGGACTGACTTACCTGTGTCAAAATAGTTCATATCCACCACATACCCATCTTCATCAGTGTTAAGCTGTCTGCTATTTATCAAACTCATCTTATCTATCCTGCAAATAAAAGTAAAAAATACCATACGGACACGTAGGCTACTGTATAAATCTAGGTATTACAGTACCTGTGTTTATAAGGGATATTAATATACAGGATGAACAGCTCACTCTCACAGCTACAGTTATCAACCACCATTTTTTTTTAAGTATTTATTATTTTATTCTGCCTCTGCCATATACATTCTAATCTGATCATTTGTGTTTGATGTTTGGTGGCTGTGTGAGTCAGGACAAGTGTAGATATCGGCAATTTTACACATAAGGTTAGAAGGATTGATATAATTAGAGCATCCATTTTCTGGTTATCTGGTCAACACTCAATGTCATAAACTGTTTCCTGATTAATTTAGCCTTTAATGTCACAAGTAAGTCATATTAATTAATCATGGCTCAGCTTTCAAGTTAAGGGCATAATTCAGCTTTATTGTCAGAATAAATGGAACAGTGTCACAGACAGAGTGCAATACACAGAGTACTCACTTAACAACATGTATAGACCCGTTGCTTGAGGCTGATGCTAGACTTTGGTTGGTGAGACAGGACGCCAGTGATGTAATGGACCCTCCTTGCCGGCTATATGTTACTTTAGATCTGGAACGAAGAGACAATGCAGTAATTTTTCACAACATCCCCACCTTTCATCGAGTGTAATGCTGTATTATACTGGCATATTTTTGCTGTCTTCAGATGATTACATTCATCCAAGGAAGACTTCTGGTAGTGAAGAGATTACTGAAAGCCACAAAAAATGTCTAACCTATGAAGTTTCAAAAACCTCTCCTGAGCTGAATAAATTACTTGAAAACAGCAAAAATAATCTAAAATATGTCACCACACTGAAGGGCTGTGCAATGTACAAAAAAACTGTACCAGTAATGAAGCATTACATCTTTACTGCCCCATCTGACAAACAGGAGCCCAGGCTACTCACTCGGAACATGTAAGGAAATAATGACCAGTTTCAGTGGCATTATGTGAGCAGTGCACACCAGCAATTCCTGATATAAACCTTCAGTGCCAACTACAATGTGAGCACCTTACACCACCTGACCACCAGCCATCTTTTTGCTGGTTATATGGTTATCACTCAACAGTGCACGAAAAAGATTCCTTATGAATGATGAATGAATGAATCAGAGGCACTATTTCTCTACAGGTATTTGGCAGACCAAAACTGCAGTGTGAAACAGCATTCATTACATGAAAGTTCTGGTTCAGTACTTGTATTCACATATAAGTTACAAAGACTGGCATCAGGAAGAGAGTGTACAAGAAAGTTTTTCTATGTTGCAGTTATAATACAGAGTTGGCATTCATTATTACATAACCCCAGTTTGTCTGAGCAAGGAGAGCTGCCAATCCCAGGTAAGCAACTGCTTCTGTAGGGCCATCCTACCAATACAGTACAGTAAATACACTGTAAAGGGAACCAGCACCCCCTTGTGTAGGGTCTTCCTATGGCAAGATGCAGGGAAATATGAGGCGGTTTGGCTCTAGGGTACTTCCCTGGGAAAGGTAAATGGAAATAAAAGGTGTGGTTCCTGAGTGGATGCCACAGCTGCTTAGCTCCACCCAAGGCGGACAGCACTAACATGTGTAAGCTCCGTGTCAGCACCACAGTGTAGAATAACACAATTTCATGATTAGGCAAACCACCCAATTACTGACAGAAAACCTGAACTGATGATGTTTTTATTATACAATGATGATCTTAATGCAGACTTGTGGTACTTAACACTCTCAGGCTCCTATAACTCACTCTAATGGAATCAACTAATCTAGTGTCAGCTGGAACAGCATACTAGAGTTATTTTGACTATGGAAAGATTAATAGTGACAGAATTAACTGGGGGAAATAAATACCACATACATAAGAGTTACATGTGTGAAGTAACACAATTAACTAGAACCTGAAGCCAATGACCCACCTATTAATGGAGAACTTGCGCTCAATGCGGTAACAATCCCACACCTTGACGGTGCCATCAGTAGAGCAGCTGGCATAGATGGAAGAGTCACCAATGGGTATCAGTCTGATGACCACAGAAAGAATAAGTTAAAAATTTTTGTACATAACTTGTTTGTATATACAGCAACTGGGTGTTAAAAAATAAATAAATAAAAGATAAATTCAGAGGATGGATTGACATGGGATCCAGAAACAAGGAATGAGAAAGTATGAAACTGAGAGAACTATCAAGGGCATGCCTAACTACACAGTACGTGCATGCATGCACGTAAACACACACAACCATATATATATATATATATGTATACATACATACATGGCTGGGAGAAGGAGGGAGGTGAGAAGACAGGAAGAAATCAGTAGGATAGAAGTTGTGGAAGCAATGAAGAAAGTTAAATCGGGGAAAGCCCCAGGAATTGATGGAGTGTGTGGTGAAATGCTGAAGCATGGGGGAGAGATAGTAGTAGAATGGATGTGGAAGATGTGCAGATTGGCCTGGGAGGAATGTAGAGTCCTGGAGGATTGGAAGTCAGGTATAATTATTACCCTGTACAAAGGAAAAGGGGAAAAAGAAGTGTGTGGTAATCATACGGGCATTTGTCTTCTTAGTATACTAGGAAAAGTGTATGGTAGGATACTTATAGACAGAGTTAGAGAAAGAACAGAGAAATTAGTTGGAGAAGAACAGGGAGGCTTTAGGAAGGGAAGAGGTTGTGTAGATCAGATATTCATTCTTAGATCTTTAGTGGAAAAGTTTCTAGAGAAGGGAAAGAAGTTGTATGCGGCTTTCATGGATTTGGAGAAAGCATATGACAGGGTGGATAGACAAGGATTGTGGAAAGTGTTAAGAATATATGGAGTAGATGGGAAGTTGCTGAATGCTGTGAAGAGTATGTACGATGGTGCGAAGGCTACAGTGCGTGTGGATGGTGAACTAAGTGAATTTTTCTCTTTGAAAGTTGGTTTGAAACAGGGATGTGTCATGTCTTCATGGTTGTTCAATCTGTACATGGATGGGGTAATAAAAGAGGTACAAGGTAGGGTAGTGGATGTTGGAGTGGCCCTGGTAAGAGAGGATAGTGTTTGGAAACTCCCTGTACTGTTGTTTGCAGATGATACTGTGTTGTTGAGTGAAGACGAAGGGGAGCTGCAAGGCTTGGTGGATGAGTTTGAGAGTGTGTAAGAAACGGAACCTAAAGGTGAATGTAGGGAAGAGTAAAGTGATGGTCTTTGAGAGAGGTGAAGTTAGTGAATGTACAGCGAGGTTGGATGGTGAGGAATTGGAAAATGTGAGTACGTTTAAGTATTTGGGTAGTGTGATGAGTAAGGATGGAGGTTTGGAGGGTGAAGTGCTTGAAAGGGTACAGCAGGGAAGAAAGGTTGCTGGTTCTTTGAAAGCAGTGATAAGAAACAGGGAAGTGAGCATGGAAGTGAAAAAGTTACTACATGACAGTATTGTGATACCAACTCTAACGTACGGAAGTGAAGCTTGGACATTGTTGGAAGGACTCAAGTCAAGAGTGAGAGCAGTGGAAATGAGTTATTTAAGAGGAGCCTGTGGAGTCACGTGGAGAGACAGGCTGACGGATGAGGATATAAAGGAGCGTTGTGGTGTGGATGTGGATGTGATAGGAAGCGTTATGAGGAACACACTGAGGTGGTTTGGCCATGTGGAGAGGATGGAGGGTGAAAGACTGACAAAGAGAGTGTATGTGAGTGAGGTGGAGGGGGGAAGAGGGAGGGGGAGGCCGAGGATGAGATGGAGGGATGGGGTGGAGAGGTATATGAGAGAGGGGGGTGTGAGTTGGGAGCAGGGCAGTGAAATGACGGGGGACAGGGCGACTTGGAGGCGATTTGTTTGTGGCCACCCCAAACGGGATTGAGGCGTCTGGCAATAGATAGATAGATAGACATATATATATATATATATATATATATATATTATATATATACACGAGGTGCTACCCAAAAGTTCCAGTAATTTGAACAGAGGGAGCCAACCGTTTTCAGTTTTGCCTTTTGCTGCTAGGAGGAGTTAGCAGCACCCCGTGTCTGTCAGTGTTGTCCCAGCCGTGTCTGTGAGCAGATGTGTTGTTGAGCTATGCATATTATTGTAACATGGCGTGTAGGTGGTTTGGCGGTTTTGCAATGGCGGACCAATGGCGCAGCAATGTCAAGTTGATGTTGATCGTTTTCTTCGATATCCAAGGGATTGCTCACAAGGAATTCAACCCACCTGGTCAATCTGTCATCGGAAAGTTTTACTGTGATGCTTTGCAGTGTCTGAGAGAGAACATCCACCACAAATGTCCAGAATGGTTGAATAACAAGGACTGGGTCCTGCATCATGACAACACCCCCGCCTAAACATTAATTATTGTCCGGCAGTTCCTGGCTTCCACTAACACGGTAGTCATTCCCCACCCACCCTATTCGCCTGACTTTGCCCCCTGTACTCTTTCCTGTTTCCTAAGCTGAACTTACGACTGAAAGGGCGTCGATTTGACTCGACTGAGGAGATCCTGACAGAATTGCAGGAGGTACTCAAGACCATCATGCCTCAAGCCTTCCAGGGATGCACGGACTCGTGGAAAAACACTGGGACCACTGTACACATGCCCAAGGGGACTACTTCAAAGGCGACAGTGAGAGCTAGGAGATAAGGTAAATTATTTTCCTACAATATTCAGATTACTGGAACTTTTGGGTAGCACCACGTATATCTATCTATCCATCTATCTATATATATATATATAAAGAGAGATAGACAGAGATCCATCCATACATCATCCAATCCTACGTTGCCCCATGAGAAGCGTAGGAGCCCGGGGCTAGGCAAGTTGGTCCTAACATTTACGATGAGAGTGACCAGCCTCACTCATCCCTGAGTGGCATCATGTGAGCAATAAACCCCAACCACCCCTTGGATATAAACCTTCACCGGCTCAATCCGATGAGAGCTCCGTAATTACCCACTAAATCACTAGGCGCCAGAATTTGGTTATATGGTTACCACCCAGCGTCTCATGCAGTATGCATGAGACGTTTAGCCACAGTGCTCATCTCCTTAACTTATACCTCTGAGCCTGTGGTGGGTTATTCATCCAGTACCCTGGGATCCTAGGCCACTGCATGATTCACATTAACACAGTTACCTGCCAGCTCAAAGGGTTGATGGACACCTGAGTCCACAGCTGCCCGCACCAGAATTTAAGCCCTGACACTATCAGGCTGACAACTGTTAGCTGGATCATGAGATGGTTTTGCAATGTGCAGCAAATGAAGAGACTAACCAAAACAGTGTATGAGAGAAAGGAAGAGAAGACCAATGATGTGGAAGACAGACTGGAAAGGAATGTGTGCATAACCTGTTGACAGCGCCGCGATGTTCATGGAGGTGGGCAACCAGGTGTCCTCGAGGCCGCCAGCCTGGGGGAGGTAAGCGGGTATCCCAGGCTAACGTGTCAAGGGCACGCCGCTTCTTTACACACTCCAGGTGCTCCTCACGACGCACCTGCAGTAGGCTCTGCATCTCCTTTTTGCAGCTTGATATACATTCTGGATAATAATATGAAGCTTTTCAAAACAGCATCCGAAACATTCCCCGTAATAAACAAACACAACATAACAATATCAATCAACCTCTTCAAAACAACACCCAACCCATTCTTCAAAACAATATCCAGCTCACTCTTCAAAACAACACGAACCACTACTGAAACAATCCAAACTAAGAACTGTGGTGGACATGTATATAAACATAATGCTTTCATCCCCTCCCTATTTCCAATTAATAAATGGAAAAAAAAAAAGTACTAAGAAGTAGGAAACTGAAACAAATGAGACCCATCAACAGTCTGTTGGGCAATATGAGTCACACATAAAATCATTAACCTCCTCATCCTAAGCTTGTCACCCTTTTTTTACTCTTCTAATCTCCAGATGATTATATTCAGCTTTAGGGATAGACTTTGCAGGGAAGGGGTTCAAAACTGTCTCCTTTAAGCCATTCACAAGCACATTTCTACCTAGGCTGAATAAAAGTGAGTGGAAATGGAAGAATGGAACTTCAAATACATCATCATGCTGCAAGTGTTAACACCTTCAGTTTAGATTATCACTATCCTGATCTCTTTCACACTAAAGGATGAACTGAGGGAAGGTTCAGAAAGCAAGGTAAGAAAAATCATAAGGAAAGAGCTCATGATAAAAAACAACACTTACTTATAACACCTTTCGACTCCATATCTCCAGTGACAACTTTGGTGCTGGGTGCTGTGGATGGGCGGGAGGTTGTCTCAAGATCAGTGGGAGACACAGACCTGCCAACAACAGAGACTGTCATCACACTGAAAGAGTTAATGAATGATACTGTGTCAGACAAAAATTTCTTAGAGGTTCTGAACTAATGATGGAAAAGACCAACCTATTTCATATGCCACAATATCTTTTTCATTCCAGAGACATATCTGTGTTTTTGCTTTATTTTTGCTATCTCCAGACTTATTTCAGTTTAAATTTAACTTTTTGAACTGGAAAGGCCAGACATAGACTTTATTTAACCCTTCAATATGACAGCTCTTTTCAAAATTCAATAACATCACCTGGGGGATGAAAAAAAAAAAAAAAAAAAAAAAAAAAAAAAAAAATCACTGGATTTCATGCAGGACCCTTGCTAACTGCCGATGGTTGCGAGCCATTTGGTTCCTGAGGTTTCAGATTTATGAGCCAAATAAATATTTAGTAGCCAAACTGACTACAAGCCGAAATATTTTAGGAGCAATAAATATATTTATCTATATTTTTACATACTGTGATGATTAGAATCATATAATGAGGTTTTAAACATTCACAATGGTGACAAGGAAAGACTTAATAATCGATCACAACGTGGTTTTTTGTTCATTTAAGTGAGATTTACTTATTTTGTAGTTTACTGGGTTTTGAAGTGGATGTATTTCCTCCTCGCCAAAAGGCGACTTGCATGTAATATTTATTCGCTGAAGGGAAAAATTACTCGCATTTGTGAGCTGTGGCTCACCAAACAAGAGCCCTGTCGAGGGATACTGAGACACCATGAATGAACTACTAACTACAACAATTCAGCACTATCTAGGAGTGGATTAGCTTGAGACACTCTGTACGTTTATTCTACAAAAGCAGTTCACCTGTTGTCTGTGGCTCTGTTGATAGTGACAGGCTCCTCTGCTGTGCCAAACATCGCCTGCCACTCCTCATTCATTGTCGCACTCGGACTCTGTACCAAACCTCGCTGTGATCTGCAATAATATTCTGTAAGTTTTTTTTATAAGTCACCTTTTTGATGTTCTGTTTTAAATGCAACCCTTTCAATCTGATGATGAATTCAGCTTAGGAAAGACTTTAAACTGGATGATGAATGAATGAGTGAATGAATGCATAACCTTATAAATCCCTTTGCAACTACACAACTTTCCTTGGATGAATAAAACTGTCTGGTAGCATCATGAAAAATAAAAATGTACCTCATCTGATTGAACGGATTAACTCTCAGCTTCCCATTCTTGTGTTAACTGGAATAAAACATTAAAGATGACATTGGTTGATGATGATGATGATACTGGTGACATTATAAAGATTCAAGCCATAATGGCTCATTCTCAGTTTAATTAAATCATCAGGTGTTAACTGGAATAGAATACTGTAGTTACTTCAACCATGTAAGGGTTAATGGTAACAGTATTAAAATTCCAGCTCCCATGACTCCTTCTCAGCTGAATTAATCATCTGGCATTAGCTGGAACAGAATGCTACTGCATCTCGAACATGAACTGGGTTCATGTCATCAGCCTATCTATACAGTATCCATACTACATGCAGCACAATTTCAAATTCTTGAATCTGTATCAAATATACTATTTACAAGGAGTTTGTATGTACTGTGAGTCCTTGAAATACGAAAACTCGATGTACGAATTTCTGATGGTAAGAAAGCAAATGAATGTAGGAGAAATTCCACAATAAAAAAGTATCAGTCTCGATGGTACGAAAAGTGATACGAGAGGAAATATGAAAAATTCAAAACTGGCGTGCTGCACAGCACCGCGCTCACTTGCAGCGAGAAAACAAATTAACCCCTCTCTGGTAAACACATTTTCGCGCGCTTCTCAGTCAAGTCACGTCCGTCCTCTCCCCTCAGCTTTGCTGTATGTTACGCAGTTTTTCACTGTTCTTCCGCATTTTGTATTTTCGCCATGATTCCCATGCGCCCTGCATCATCTCCAACATCCGGGGAACCAGCTGCCAAGAAGAAACAGCACCATACTCTGACCATCAACAGCTTCAAAAACACCTGCACCAGTCGAGGAAGTACCAGAGGAGTAATAGGGTCCCACCATGTGACTCAGCACCAAATCAACGACATGACTCTCCAGCTGCAGCACAGGTCTAATTTGACTGTACAGTGTACTAATACTACAGTAACTAGTTGTATGTTTTATTTTTTTATGTCCGTACAACAGTATAGTACTGTATACGTGTACTGCATACTTCTAAACAGGAGGGGTAAAGTTTAAGTGGGGGTCCAATGGGGTCTTGGAACGCATCCCCCCCTTTATATTAAATGGGGAAAATCATTCCAATATACAAAATTTCGGATTACGAAAGTTTTTTTTTTGTCCCTATCCCTTTCTTATTTCGAGGTGTCACTGTATGCATGTATGTGACAAAACTACAAACTGTGAAACAATTTTCAAATAAAACTTTGCACACACAAACAATGGGGGTACAATACTCAACATACCAAGTTTGGCATAGGTTGATGCCATCCACGGGAATGTTTTGACCATTTCAACTTTACCATTATTCCTGCAATTTACAGGAAATCTGACAAGTTGCATGCACAAAGTTTCAAGAGCACAGCAGTTCTGCCACTATGCACCTGGCACGGTAAGCACTAGCAAGCAACAAGAGTGAAGGTACTTGTAGCGTACCAAGATGCAAAATGACTACTGGTGGCAGTATTATATGACTGACAAACTGATTCACTAAACAGATGGCATATCAGGCACTACCAGCAAATTGAACGCAGTTTCAGTACACCATTACTTTCAGTCTCCAACTGTTTGCACGGCAAGGTATCAACTTACAGGTACAGATTTGATATATCTATTGATCCATCTTCTGGTACAAGTTCAGCAAGATGTGTTGGCACAGTTTTCTTGAGGTCTTCCAGGTTGATCTGAGAGAGAGCACATCAGCATCAGGTTATAAAGCACAGAGAACATATCAACATCATATAAAGTACCAGCCAATCCTTTAATACCCTTTTTGGGTGCCCCTGAGAGCTTGAATAATGAGAATGTAATAGATAAAGAATATCATCATCAAAATACAACAGATAATATATCATCATATACTGTATATATCAGAGAATACACTGATATACCAGCATCAAATACAGCAAACAGAACTGCAGCACAAACATCAAGTACACCATAATAATTGTCATCTGTAACCTCCTGCCACTGTTTTACAAAGGGTGGACAGAACCTACAATACAGGTGTATATACCACAGCAAGTTTACCAGCCTCTGTAAGTCCAAGTAGGTAACTCTACTTACAACTCCATTGTGTGTGGGCTGGCGATGTGTGGCTCGTGTGGCTTCTGTGGCCTTCTTCTGCCGTTGGACCCGAGTGAGATGGTCCCGCATCAACACCAGGAGCTCCACATTCTCCTCCGTCAGGCCACCACCAGCCAGACGACGCAATAGCTGAAAAGCAGACCAGTAACTTGGCTTGTATAGGACGTTCTACAAGTTAAAAAGGGGGTCCATTCCTGAAGGCTTTGCTGAAGTTGAAATCTGTATGTCCAATCATTACCTTTTCATATGTGGATAATCAGTGAAAACATAAAGTACTGTACTGTACAGACCTTAATAATACAAATCATCAAACTGTGCCCACTAACAATAAATAAAAGTACAGTACACAATATAATAAAAACTAAAATACAGTAAGTGCTGAACACATGTGGACTTTTCCATAAAGTAAAATTCATAAAAGCTAAGATATCATCATCATCATCATCCAGACCTCCTTTCCCAACCTATGGCAGGGTGAGGAGTAGCACATCCAGACGGCCTAAATTTACCCAATCCAATGGGCCACACTTCTATTCACTCATCATTTAAGCCCCCAGAATCCTGGCTCTATCTATAACAGAAAGAGCATCTACATTTTCTGTAAACATCATCCAGCCAGTACCACATAGTGAGCCACTGTTATAAGTTAACTTTTTTGAATGCCGCATTCTTTTATTCTTTTAACCCCTTCAGTAAGTCGACATCATTTATATCCTATTCTTGTATCCCCATGCTATGATATTCAACAATGCAGAGACCTTTTACAGTGAGGGCATCAATGAAAGCTTTAGTTGACTTCCCTTGCTCAAAGTATCTCCTAAACCGCATAAAATCATCCACTGGTTAAAATAATCCACTGGTAACAAGAATTAAACACAGAACAGGTCCATGCACTGACGGGATTATGTCCACAACAAATTAAAGAAAACCGATCTACTAAAGGTTAATTCCTACCTAAGAAGTTCATCTGCTAATTTCCCTCAATTTGCTCTCAATCATCATGATCACCAGCAGCAGCATCCTGACCCTTTTCCTCAATTAAAAGAAGGTTTAGAACTATCAAAGGCATGCCAAATGAAACAGCCACCAATCATTAACACATCATTTCAGACTTTAAAATCCTTGCTCCACCTCAGAGTCACAAACATCCACTCATACTTGTATTTTCCCTCCCAGGCACCAGCAAGATCAAATAAAAATGAAATACAAAAATATTATAACGGTAGACTAAAGAAGTGGTTAATGTGTACTATGCAATATCTACTGCTAAGGAAGACACTCCAAGGAGCTTCTTACATCTTTTCTCTAATCAACATCATCATCATCATCTGGACCTCCTTTCCCACCCTATGGCAGGGTGAGGAGTAGCACCGTCCAGACTGCCAAAGTTTGCCCAGTTCAATAGGCCAAGCTTCCATTCACTCATCATTCAAGCTCCCAGAATCCTGACTCTATCTGATACGCCAAAAACTTTCACCATATTCTGTAGCTTCACATAAACGTATCCGATTGAGTCAATCCAAACGCGTTCATGTTAAAAGGGGTGCCAAATCCCTGATCATGCACTTCTCCTCACAAAATTCAATCAGCCAGCTCTATCTCTTGTCAGTTCCCTAGCCTCCCCAACTTCCAAATCTCTCTTCCTCACGCACTCATCCACCATATCTCTCCACCTTCTCCTTGGCCTACCTCGCCTCCTCCCTCCTTCTAATTCGCTAAGATATATCTTTTCCACCACTCTGTTGTTATCCATTCTCTCCACACGACCATACCATCTCAGGACACTCTCTTCGATTCTGGTGTCCACTGACTTCCTTACTCCACATTTTTCACGAATCACATTATTTCGTATCCCATCCACTCTCTGTACTCCACATACATTCCTCAGCAGTCCCATCTTCACTACTCTTACTCTTTGACTTTTCATTTTCAAGCCACGCCACAGTCTCACATTCATATGTTAAAGTTGGCACTAACACTCCTACATATAAGCCTCGTGCAGCTGCAACACTCAAGCCTCTGTTTCTCTACTGATGTTTTGTATTTTAATCATGCTACCATCCCTTAACTTTACTCAACTCAGTACCTCTGGTAGTTTGGGGACTAATTAAGTATTACTCTAATCCCCCCACTTTGAAAAGTTTCCAGGGGCACACAAGTGTCTAAAGATAGTAAGGACTGACTTAAAAAAGAAAAAAAAAAATGGAGGAAGTAACCCATTACTATACAATTTTTTTTTTTTTTTTTTTTTATACTGTACACTGCTTATGAATCTGCTTTGTCATGCAATATTCAACACAATGCCATCCAATGCTCTTATACGAAACCAATGATGACAATAATGTACGTCTGGCTTCTCCATACTGAATGCCTTCCACAACAAGGCATGCACATGACCTACACCTAATTCTCACACATACAGTACACCTACTGACTAAAGGAGCTTCCACACTCCATGAGAACACTGCTTCAACTTACATTCCTGGTGGGGTGGTCAAGGTGGGACAAGGTGGATGGCAGCTGATTGAGGGGGACTTGTTGCCTGTGGGCCTCCTGTAGCAGTGACAACACCTGACCCACATCACTGCTCTTCACCAGTGCATCATATACCTCTCGTGCAATGGGGGGACGCAAGCTGGAGAGAAGACACACCTGTAAGAATGAAAATTGTTATCATTACCATCATTCCAAACATATTTAGCACTTTAACCCTTCACTCTGACTATATATTTTTCAATTTATTCTTGTGCCCTCCAGATAAATTAATTTCAATTTAGGAAATACCTCTCTAAATGTTAGAGCTTCTCCTAAGCTGGGTTGCTGTTGTTCGTGTTGATCAACCCCAGTCTGCCTGGCCAAGCAGACCCATCAACAACAAGCAAATAACTGTCCCTGCAAGGGTGTCCCATGAAGTGAACCAATGTTACCTTGTGACTAACAATGCCTTGTCACAGTAAGGAATGGACCAAACTGTGGAGGTTTGGTTCCTGGATGGGTGCCACATTTGCCTCCCCATCCAGTTAACAGGCTGCAGTTCACTCAGTTATGTGATTATATGGTTACATGTTTACCACACAGAGCTGTAAGTAGTTACCTGGGTTAAAGGAAACCATTAGACTTGTCACTCAATATACAGCCACCTGAAGTGGAGAGAGAGAGAGAGAAAAAAAGTAATAACAAGTGACAGCAAAGAAAGGGAGAGGTATAATGGAGGCCAGACAAAAGATGGAATGAGAAGGGGGAAGGAAGATGCAGACAGCACATTATCAAGACAGTGGGTGATGAGTAAAATCATCTACAGACAGCAAAAATGAAATAAACAATACATAGGCTTGAAGGGGCTACTCCTCAGAACTAAGGCGACTCCCCACCTGGTGCTGGTCTGAGTAAGAAAGAAAATTATCTGAAGATCATCAGCATCCTCATCCTCACCTTGTCTTTTTTTTCCCACCTGCAAGTGGCACTGAGGCTGGGTGCAGAAAGCTGGGAAAGAATACAATAGTAGAACTAATCAAGAATATGCCCACTGAAATGGGCTAGCCTACACATGCATTCAATCATCACTGAAGTCCCTGGATTCCTGGCTCCTCTCAGGCCTATGTGTTCTAACTGAAATGTTCTAGTTTCAGATCTCAGCACATTTCCCACTGGCAAGAGAATCACCAGGTTTGCCAACATAAAATACATAAACTGTCCTCCAAGGTTTAAATTCTGTAAGATGGATAAAGTTAATTGTGAAACTTTGAAAGTCAATCCATCAACTATCAAATTACAACAGGTGTCAAAAACTTGTCCCATATGGCACCTTTTTTGTTAACTTAATTCAACTGTAATAAATAACAACAACTATTGTCAGTTTGTTTTAAACTGACAGAACTGAACCACTTTCATAATTTTAATAACACATATTGGCTGTCTGAAATTCATGGTGTTTTAATTATGAGATACAAAATGTCTCCTTGGTTACTAGTTGAACAGACCCTCCAATCAGACTATACTTGGTCATCAACTGATGAGAAAAAGGCTAGATATCTTCATCACGTGGAATAATAATAATAATAAAAAAAGGCATTATAGCCATAGTAATTTCTTGATCAGGCTCTAGCAGTAGCTTGATGAGGATGGGCTGGACTCTGGAGATGTAAACTGTAGTTTATAATATATTTACATATAGATTATGTGAAGCTACTGTACAGAAAGTGGTGAATGTTTTTGGCGTATCCGACAGAGCCAGGATTCCAGGGTCTTGAATGATGAGTGAATGGAAGCGGGGCCCATTGGACTGGGCAAATTTGGCCTGTATGGACATTGCTACCCCTCACCCTGCCCTAGGGTGGGAAATGAGGTCTGGATGATGATGATGATGATGATGGTGATGATATTTTTTAATAAGCAATTTCTGATTAATGTATTGCTTCCTCAAACAAAACCCTTGTGTAAAACTGGGAGCACCTGTAAGTGGATATAATTTTTCCATTTGAAAAATACAAGGTGCTGTAAAATGTATTGTGTTTACCTCTCGATCTAGCTGTAGGAGTGGCTTGATGAGGAAGGGCTGTACTCTGGATACAAGGGTTGTATGGACATCCACCAAACTCAGCAGTCCAGCCACCACACTGACCAGTCCTACCACTGCCTGTCAATCAACAACAATATCAACTCACGATGTACTGCTGGAACAATGTCAATAATCTCAGGCTCTTATGGCTTTATTCTCAGCTGAATAATACTGTCTGACATTAGATGCAATATGGCAATAATAATGTCTGACATTAGATGCAATATGGCAATAATAATGTCTGACATTAGATGCAATATGGCAATAAACTTATCCAAATCACAAGAGTTACTTCAGTTGCTCCTCTACTAACAACTTTATCAGAGACTAATTGTTGGTTTGGGGAGCGAGATCATGACTCAAAATTCACTAATACCTAAGGCGAAATATATAAACTCACAGATGAGCATTATGAACACTGGAAGAAACTGAAATATTGCTGCACCAAATGCTTGAAGTAAATCTGAACATAAATGTACCACTGCCATGTCTCTGCAAGTGTTGTACAATACGGTATACCTACAACATCAAGCAGCAGCTGTCACTGAAAAAATAACTCAATAAATTCTACTAAAAAAAAAGTTATCTCTGAAATTTGTGTGTTCAGTAGTAACTGTGATATCATTATTAGTGTTATCATTATCCATCCATCCATCCAATCTTAACTTGCACCATGAGGAGTGTAAGGGCCTATCATCAGCATAATCATTATCATTTTCTTCATAGCATTACTGCCATCATCATGACTATCAAGCCAGTTTGCATATGACTTTTAGTGAAAGATGACTAGCTGAATGTGTGATGAGAGAGAGAATCATAGCTATTAGAGAGAGAAGAGAGAAAAGCAGGTGAAGATGAGTAAAAAAGTGGCTGGTAAAGACAAGATAAGAGATAAGATGAGGGAGGTGTGAATGAGTATAAAATTATGAGTGAGAAAGTGTCCCAAGCATAAGAAAGCAATCTAACCTGTCGTATCCATAGGTTTGGGTGTACAAGCAGCGGGGCAGCATGTGCAGTGAGGTCACACTGGAGGTGGGTGGGGAAGAGGCCAAGCTCGGTGAGGGCAGTCATGGCTTCTATTGCAGCCACAACCACAGACTCCTCAGCATCATTCAGGCCCTGCAGTCAGAGGAAGTGCATAACCGAGATTCATAACTCAATATAGCTTCCTTCTTGTGACCTACATTTGTTTACATGGACTCACTGGCTTTCTTCAGATTGTGTGGTTAGTGGATACATATTTTAAGTTCTTGCTATATCTTGCCTTTCTTCATGCACTTGTTAATTATTAAATCCCCATCCACATTAAATAAACAAATCTTACTTATTATACCTCTATACCTGCTTATAGAAATGATTTGCCAGTTCCCCCAATTTACAGTACAGTACCAACTGCATGAAAAAATCTGTGATGTTATGGAATACATCCCTGAGTTAACATTAGAACTGCCTGTACATTTATCATGATCATCCTCATGATTCTCTCTCTCTCTCTCTCACACACATATACACACACACACACACACACACACATGCATCTTCCTCTCACCTGAAGTAATAGAGGTTTGAGAATATCGGCACAGTGGCAGCCGATATACGCAGCCACACCCACAATGCTTGTGAAGAAGGACAGGCGAAGGTGCCGGTCTTGTTTATCATTCAAGAACGTTATCATGTGAGACAGCAGCACATCATTGGCTGCAAAAAAATTATATATTAGTGAATATTCTGCATAAAAGCAAATAAAAAACATGAAATAATGAATGAATTGTAGAAGATGTGAGGTGTATGTTATTAATATTAACAATATCATCCCTTTGAACAGAATGACATTAATGAAAACAATTAAAGACAGTGATTACTCAGCCACCCATCATCCAATCCAGCACTGTCCCATCAGGAGCACAGATGCTGGGGGCTGGGCTACTTGGATCAAACATTTATGGTATCAGTGAAGAGTTGCTCACCCCTGGATGGCATTACGTGAGCATGAAATCCCAACCATCCCTCTGACATAAACCCTTACTGGTCATATCCAGTTGCAGTTTCTTAACGCACTAAACCACTAAGGATTAAATAAATAAATCATCATCTGGACCTCCTTTCCCACCCTAGGACAGGGTGATAAATAAATAAATAAACAAAGACTATGACCTCAGGGATATGGGACTGAATAGGGAGGCTGGCAGAGATCGAGCAGCATGGAAAGCCACCATTACATGACTTAGGCCAATGCATGCAACCATGTTGTGGCCTATATAAATTATATGATAAGAAAATGTGCCTTGGTATTAGTGCTGTAGCCTGTTCAATGGAAGAAGTATATCCACATGTGAAAATGCTTACTGACAAGACAACAGTTTTGACCCATTCTGACTGTTGTATCTTCCAAATAAACTTGTCCATACCAATTCGTCTTCTATAAAAAGAATCATCATCACTATGACCTTTCTTTCCATCTTCTAAATGGGATGAGGTCTGACCCAGAAAATAAAGTACACAATACTGGGAAAATTATCAATAATGTACCCATTTAAATGAACCACATACCTAAACGGGTACATCATTCAATCCTCAGGAATCTGGGTTCCACCCCACAGAATAAATCATATGCACATATCTTGAGGGGTACTTTTCTTTATAGATGAGCTCCAGATACATATAAGAACAAATAAAATAAATAAGTAAATAAATACCTATAAAAAGATGAAACAATGATTTGTGGCAGCCATAAGGTGTCTTTGCCATCACCATAATCCTCAAACCTTTTACCACAATTACAAACAAAATGGTACAAAACAATGCCATCTTTCTCATTTAATTTTTGAAAATGCCAAGTGATTTTATTTAACTTCAGACAAACCTCCACTTGTGCAGGAATCTGAAATTATCCCTTTGATTCCATTCATTCACTATCACTGGTCACTTATGACTGCAATAGATTTAAAAGTTTCTCATTCCCACTACTATTGTGACAACTGTAATCCAGAAATACACAAGGTGGCATTTTTGCATCATCAATAAACCCCCCACTTCCCACTAGTAAATGTGGTGGCTAGAATGCATGCGGTGATGCAGAGGGACACCTTCATGCAGTGACACTGATATAACAAAATGTCCATCCAATACCTCCCTTTCCCTGAATGATGGATGGTGGACTCCAGGTGATGGACAACTTTAGCCTTCAATCTACCTGGCTCATGTCCTGCTGAGCCTCTGGCCACAACAACAACAACAACATAAGAATTCATTAACAGGAAGAAGAAAAGATAACAGTGGAAAAATAATCAGCAGTGCCCTGTGAAATGAGTTGTGCATCCATTCACTCATCATTCATCCCAATCTTATTTGCAACTAATAAATCTCAGCATTACACCAAGTTTCACACACATGTAATGACTTACCTTTTTGTTTCCCAAAGAAGATGCACAGCTTGGTGACGGTTTTCTCCATCAGTGTCCTCTTCACCACATTGGACGGATCAGAGAACATAGTAGCAACTTTCTGTTGGATGGCCTCCTGAAGCGTGGTCAACTCAGCTTCATAATTATACGACAGCATCATGCCCTGCAGCTGACTGTACTCCAAGAACCTGATTAGGAATGACAGGAGGTAACAGCTGACTGTAACATGCACAGTAAGATTTTTTTTTTTTGCCACTAAACCCTTCTGTCTAATATACTTTCCATTTTACTTTTGTTAACTTCAGAAAATTCTATTCAGTTTAGGGAGAAAATCAAGCTGTGATGGGGGTTAATGGAGACTACAAAGAATAAACTGTTGGACTGAAGGAGTTTAGCTCCCAGTAAATATCTGAAAACTGTCTATGGAAGTTCTATCATTATGGCTTCATACTTGTAAGACAAGATCATTCCCTATAGCTGACTATACTCTAAAAACCTATACGGAAATGGTAGGTTGTAACAGCAGGTGGTAGTCATACGGTTGGGGAAATGATCTGTTGCTTGAAAGGATGCAAGTTCAACCTCAGGTTGAGGCAGGGAACAGTCTGACACTCTTAATTTTCTAAGAACAAATTTTACTGACTTTTCACAACTCCAATCACCATGTCATAAAAACACCCCCACTATTACCAACACACCAGTCTTCTATGAAACAGCCCTGGCATGTATTCCTTATGGATGATGGATAATGGTGCACAGTTGGTGATATGTGTAGGTGTCCGGCATGCAAGAGGACTGCACGGATTCATGGAACAGACTATTAAATTTATGCCTAAAGACCCTGGCACTTAATTAAGCTAGGCACAGATGCAGCAAAAGGATTATATGGTTAATTACTATCGGTATATAAGACACTGGTCTTGCAGATGTAGAAATAAATGGGGTGAAAAGCAGGCATACTACAGTACAGTACATGCATCGTTAAAATCTTGCTAATCTTCATACTAAACATTTAAACAATATTTCATAATTTTTATCATATTACACTCTATACCAGTTTCACACTTGAAAGGGATCAGTAACACAAAAAGGAAAACACACTAACACAGTTATCAACACTAATGCCTATATTTTGTTCAATTTAGCTTGGTCAAAAATTGCCATCTCCCCACAGTAAATGCTGAGCTAAACACTAAAACACAGCATTAGTCAAGATGATGTGCCATGAAGACGTGGCTGTACTGCCTTATTCTGCCACTGAACTATGAGATACAGGCTAAAACGGCAAAAATATGTGCCAAGATATGGTGAGAGAACAACAGTGATGCTGACCTTACACCAATTCACTCAACATTCAAGCTTTCACAATTCTTGACTCTCACATGGAAAGGCCATCTACAATGTGTTTTACTTACGTGAGTTACTCTTACAACATCCACAGGACAATCACTATGTATACCACACTAAGTTGAACATTTACAGCACAGCAGTTTCTGCTGTCTACTGTCAACCAACAGCCAGATACCTTTATCCTGATGGAGGTACTGTATTCACAGACAAAATGTCTCCAAATATGGAAGGTCTGTCTTTTGCCACCAGGCATCCCTCTCTACCCATTCCATACCACTTTCACCATACATCTCTCCACTGCTCTCTTCCACCTCATCTTTGATCTCCCTCTCCTCTCTCTTTTTCATCTCACTCATATAAAAACTCTTAACAAGTCTCATTCTCTGCTTGCTCCAAATGGCTAATGTACCATTATTTCTCAAAGAAACAACTTATCTGTGTGTTAAATGTTAAATGAACTTATCTCACCTGAGAGCTGTTTCTGCTATAGTTGCGATATTTTCTGCGTAAGCCTGTCGTACTATGACTGCTTCATCATGAGTAATCTGTTGACAGAGATTTCTGGTATAATGAATCCACCATTAACATAATCTAAACAAGCATATCTTTTACATTTTATAGGTATCCTTACATCCACCATATGATTTAACATGGGCTTTTTGAAATGGGGATAATATGTTCAATAACCCCTTCAACAAGAGAGGTCTCCCACACCATGAAAAGAACTGTCTTCCTACAGTTGAAAAAAAAAAAAAAAAAAAAAAAAAAAAAAGACAAAGAGGTTAAAGCACCAAATGCAGTACCAGTAAGTCCTAATTACTGTTTTGTTTTGTTAATTTCTTGGGGGGGGAGCACTATATTAATCCCTTCACTATGATGAGGTTTTCTGTTACATTCTTGCCATATCAAGAAAATTTTCCTCAGTTTTGAATCAACTTACCAAGCATAATTTAGATAAAACCTTCAGTAACTCTTTCAGTATTACAAGTCTCCTCTAAGTTAAACAGAACTGTCGCAAGGTAGCAAAACTAATCTATAAACATGTACCCATACTGAAGGGGTTAAAGTTGCAATGCTGCCTCTAACACTGCGTTTTCACTTTCACCCATACGACAGTACCAGCTCCATACTGCAGCACCAATTGTATGAAAAACTGGTGATACTAAAGTCTAGAATAAGTCCATGACTGATAATGACTGCCTGTAGTTTATCAAAGACTATGCAATACTGTACTCCTTATTTACCCTAACTTACTGGTAGCCTAAATCTGTCATCTCTCTCTCCATTGTGATTGCTGAGTTGTACCAACAGCCTAACACTAGTATATGATGCTGGCCACATTATGGCACTATGGAAAGGATGCAGAGTCAAAGTATTATCTTATTTTGCCAGTGAGTTACCTGTATGTGAAATGAGCTACAAAATAATGAAAATCTGGGCCAGTATAAGGAAGGGGGGAGGGGGGGGGAGTCAGTTATCCCTTGCTTGACATCAGCATCCTGTGAGAGGTGCCACTGACTTAAAGATCTCATCATTTCTGTCCAAGGCAATAGTCAGTACTGAACAATCATCCCATTAGGTAGGGTCTGAGTGGTTAGAGAAGTTGTCTTTTGTCCAAAATGATGCAAGTTTGAACCCAGGCTGAGGCAAGGAAGTCTCATGATTTGGAAGTTCATTAACGCAAATTTTACTGACCTTCCACAGAATACAGTCATGCAGCAGTATAAACAAAATTAAACATATACCATCACAGTGAAGGAATTAAAGCTCATCATCTCAGCTGGTATGGAGATTTTGCAACTACTTTTCCTTGGCAATTTACTCTGCACGTTACATCTCAATATCATCTTGTATGCAACTGATTGAAACTAATGTTAATAATAAAATATTATAAATAACAAGGGAAGTATTTTGGTGCAATGAGCAGGGCATTACTATGGATAATGTGTTACATCTCCAACGCCATTTGAAATAAGACACTGTGAGACGCACACCTCAGACTGAAGAAGTAAAAAAAAAAATTCAATGTTGAGAAATAGTTAGCTCTTACATTTCTTTTTTCAGAACAATTTCCAGCAGATGTGAGAAAGTAATCAGCTAGTTTTGGCACCTGGTTCAGCTTTAAGTCCAGAGAAAACATCAGCTGAGTCATGACCAACCACATTATGAGGATTCCTTGAAAGGGAGCATGGCATCATTCGCACTGACTGAGGTGACTGACTGATGACTTAAACAGTATTTCAAGCTGTGGGGGTGGCACTTTTGTCAGATAAAAACAAACCAACTATACTCACATCGGCCAAACCTGGCAGTATGTACTCTGGGAAGATGTTTGCATCTGAGCGTGGGACAGTGGACACTAAGCTGAGGCAGTGGGTCAGGGTGTGGATGGAACACACTCGCACACGCGGTTCCTTGTCATGAAGCAGGTGGAACTGAAAAATAAATTACCACCACCATCATCACCATTATTTGCCACCTAAGAACAGTATATAACCGTCCCATCAAGAAAATATAATGACTAATTTTTTTTTTTTCTACTTCCAGAATCTGTCCATTCTACTCATCATCACCATTATAACTGGCATCACTATGACTCCTCCCACCCCCCCTTTTTTTTCATCAAACTATGGGGTAAGTAGAATCCAGACAAGTAAGAACCCTTTAATCCCACCAATGACAGTGTGAGGTAGGATCCTGAAAACAAGGAAAGGGAATGTATGAAAGTGGAATTATCATTGAAGAGAGTGTATGTGAGTGAAGTGGAGGGGGGAAGAGGGAGGGGGAGGCCGAGGATGAGATGGAGGGATGGGGTGGAGAGGTATATGAGAGAGGGGGGTGTGAGCTGGGAGCAGGGGGACAGGACGACATGGAGGCGATTTGTTTGTGGCCACCCCAAACGAGATTGAGGCGGCTGGCAATAGATAGATAGATAGATAGAGTTGCACATAATTCAAACCCCCAGATTTTGGCTTCACCTCACAAGCTTTAAGCATCTGCACATATAAATCTGGCATTTTTTCAGACATGTTTTACGTACATCTCAATAGCTAGTCAATCCATCAACTATTAGGTTAAACGTGGAGTGCCACAACCCTGCCGTAAGCTCTTTGGTACATAATTCATCCTGTCAGTTTCCTAGCTTCATCAACTTCCATACCTTGCTTCTTCACATACTCATTTACCATATCCATCCACCATCTTCTCAGCCTTCCATGCATCCTCCCAGCTTCAGACTGTCTCACACATCCACTAATACTCACCACATAAGGCAGAATCCTGTCCAGAATGATTTCATCTGGGACATACTCGGAGACTTTCCCCAGCAATTCCAGAGCATCAAGTTTTGATGGTGTGAAATGTAGAGCCCTGGGAAAAAAAAAAAAAAAAAAGTGGGAGATCAACTGTAAATTGAAGGCACTGATGTGATGTGATGCATAGGGAAAGACTGAGAAAGTTTGGATTTGTGAAAAGAATGGTATACGAAAACTGAGTGAAAAGATCTATGAGAAAGTGGTAGGTAGGGCACCAAGTAGTAGGCCTAAGAAGATTTGGGATTAGGTCCTACAAAATAACATTAGGGTTAATGGAATGAAATGAGAAACTGCCAGAAATAACATAGCATTAAGAGATACCATTAGGTAAATAAGTCTAATACGTGCAAACATACGGCCTACAAAGACTTTCAACATTACTGAAACAAAATGAAACTGAAGTGAATGATGGAGAAAACACAGCACATTCATCATCATCATTAACATCACCATCATCATCTCTCCACTCCAAAAAATATGTTGAGTGAAAGGATAAAAATATAAATACAAACAGCATGCCCAGTGAAATGACCCACGTAATCATTTAACATTATCCACGGAGAAAGCACATCATCACCACCATCATTATGACATTTTTTCCCCACCCAAGGACAGGGTGAGGTAGGGTCCAGTAACAAGGAAACAGAAACCATGAATGAGGGAAAACTGTTGGCAACATGGCAAGTGAAGTAGGCCTGATGCTCATTCACACAATTTATAATTCACCCAACTAATTCACTCCCTTGGCCATCATCATCATCATCATCCAGACCTCTTTTCCCACCTAAGGATAGGGTGTGGTAGAGTCCAGAGGGCATGAAAAACCTAACAGGAGAACTAACAAAACTCTCATTCACTCGCCGTTCAAGCCCCCAAACAATGACGCCATCTAACAGGCACAAGCATCCACACTTGCATGCTTCATACTCTTCATTCCTAATAAATGTCTTACCTTAACGATGAAGTAATGAGAGAGGCAATAATGATCAGTGCCTCACATTTCTTCTCCGGTTTCTCTTCATCACTTTTCTCCATTTCATCTTCATCCTTCCCTTTCACAGAAGCCGCCGTCTCAGCTCCCAAGGCAACAAGAATATCTGTTAAGCTGCTTTTTATTCTGAAACACAAATGGGCATTACTGGTGCTTAAAACTCTTCATCCTGATGCTGATGCTTTACACTGTTTTATTCTTGCTTCCACCAGATGAATGTAACGAACTTAGGAGACACCTATGACGGACAAATGACTGTATTTAAATCCCTGAATTCCCACAACAAAGCTTTTAAGTTTATTGTTGCTGCTACCAGACAATACTGTGCAACTCAGGACAGGCCTCTCATACTGACAGGGTTTATTAAGGTTGTATCTCACTTGTCCAGTTTGAAAAAATATCCTCAGCTGGATAAAATAACCCAGAGGTGAGAAAAATAAATGAAAAAGACATTCCCAGACTCAGGGAGTGAACCTCTCCAGGCTGAAAAATTTCTCACAGTCTAAGTACTGTACAATCACTTGAGGGCAGCACAAAATAAAATAAATACTGTATCACCAGGCTGAAGGGTTGAACAGAGTGAAGATAAAACTTCAATAAACAACATAATGCCCATAAACACCTTAAAACTATCCAACCATCATCCAATCTTTTACTGCCCTCTCAGAAGTAAAGAGACCTGGGGTCAGCCTACTCATTCCAGACATTTAAGGTGTGTATTTAACTGAATTTTTAAGGCCAGAGTGGCTAGTTGCTTGCCCGTAAGTGGCATTGTGTGAGCAAAATGAACCCCAACCACCCTTCAGAATTGTATTCTTCATGGGACACATCTGGCTGTAGTGTAAAAAAAAAATATATATATATTTTTGTTGTTGCTGTTCCAGCCTCAACTGGATGTAAACCTTGTGAACTACAGATTAAATCCCTTTTCTTGCAGTCCACTATCCTCCTTTCAGGATATTGGGAGGGAGATGCACGACATTTGTATGACCAAACAGCAGAACCATCAAGTTTCATTGGTACCACAGTGTGATGGTGTCCTTCACTAGCACAATAAAGACAGTAAATCAAAGAAACAAGACATTAGAAATATAAAAACATAATGTACAGACTTACAGAGCTGTTATAAACAAGATTATACATTAATTACACAGACTGACGGTACAATAACCTCTTCAAATAATAAATCATACATCCTTAGATTTTTTGTTGTTGTTTTAAATAACAGAACGGAGGAAGGAAAAACAAATGGGGAAAAAAAAAAAAAAAAAAAATCCATACACCAGATTACTGGTGTCCTCTGTTCATAAAATATCTGTAACAGTTAGACTTGAACAGTTGTAGGTTGAAATTTGGAGGAAAACAACTCTGGGGAAGCGAGTTCCAGAGAGATGCAGTTCGGGGAATGAAAGAATTCTGATAGGCAGAAGTTCTGCAATATGGTTGAGTGACATTCCAGTCATGAGCGCTACCAGATGCCCGTGTAGCACGAGGGAAGGCATGGAGAGGTGGCACCATGGATGCAACTTCGTCTGAGCATTTGCCAAAAAAATATCTGTAAAATAATGCAAGGGAGGCAACATTCCTTCTTACTTGCAGGGGGAGGTAGTTTATATGTAATGGCAGGGTTGTTAATGATTCTAACAGCTTTATTCTGAATTTTGTCTAGTTGTCTCAATGCAACCTCTCCACAACCATTCCACAAGGGTGAGCAATATTCAAGCTGAGGGCGCACATGACTCTTATAAATTATAGCTAACTGTTCATCGGCGAAGAATTTATGGACTCTGTACAATAATCCAAGTTTCTTTGAGGCGGTTTTAGCAAGTGATCTGACATGAGAGGTCCAGCTGAGGGCACTGTTAAGTGAGACACCAAGAATTTCAATACTTTTAGAGATGGGAATATTAGTAGCACTGAAGGTAATGTACAAATCTGGCAATATCTGTCTATTAGTAAACTGTATATATTTAGTTTTACTAGCATTAAAAGAGACAAGGTTGTTTTGTCCCCATTCACTGATTGTAGCTAGATCTTGATTTATGGAGATGGCTGTACTGAGTTGAGAGGTAGAGATATTAGACTCTGTAAATGGATGTCTGAGTGTGAATGAACTATGTAGTGTTGAGTCATCTGCATATGAGTGAACGGAATTGTGAGTGACAGATAAGAGATCATTAATATGAACCAGAAATAGGGTTGGCACCAGAACTGATCCCTGCGGCACGCCGGCGTTAATTGAGTGGAAATTCGAATATACATCATCTACTTTTACTCTTATTTTCCTGTCACTAAGATAAGAAGAAATCAAAGGAACAAAAGACGTTAGTCCATAGCAAGGGAGTTTGGACAGCAGGGAACGGTGCCATACTCTGTCGAAAGCTTTAGAGATATCAAGAGCTACTGCATGAGTTTCTCCAAAAAGATCAATTGATTGATGGATGGTATGAGTTAAGAGATTGAGTATGTCAATGGTGGATCTTTCGTGGCGAAAACCGTATTGTCTATCACTAATTAAGTTGTTGGATTCAAGATGTTTAACAATGTGCTTATTAATTAAAGTTTCAAATACCTTACCAAGAGAAGATGTGACAGCTATTGGTCTGTAATTGGAGGGGTCAGACGAACTTCCTTTCTTCGGAACTGGGTGGATATTGGTTTCTTCCATGAATTTGGGAATAAAGAAGTACGTATGCATAGTCTGAATAATTTGGCTAGGACAGAGGCAAGTTCAGGGGAACACTTTTTCAAAACAATTGGCGGAATTCCATCTGGGCCTGGAGCTTTGTTGGTAGGTAAATTGTCTAGGATGGATTTTACGAATCTTGTCTGTATTTCAAGTGGGGCACAGTTATACAAATGCTCCTCAACACCCTCCATAATCTCATGAATCAAGGATGGTGGACTCAATAGTAACCTCAGCCAGCATACACCTGGGTTCACAACCAGATAAGCCTGAGGCCATAACAACAACAAAATCACGGCACACTCACTGTTTGATCTTGTCGTCGTGTGGCATAATGGGCGTGACGGCAAACTGCTTGAGGAATGGCCAAAGGAAGGTATAGAAGTGGTGGGGGAAGGTAAGGCCACGTTCCCTCTCCAGGTACTCTGCCACACTGTTGCGGCTCGATGGGTCACGCTGGATCATGTGTTCTACCAGGTCCTGGACATATGCAGAAGGCAATGGTAAGAACTATCTCATAATCCATATTTTGTTTTCGCTATCTTGAGATTATTTTTTCAGCTTAGGAGACTTTCTGACCTGAATGAGACTAGGGATAGTCTTCAAATACCCCTTCACTACTAGAAAGCCTTTGTATGATTATAACCACTGTTTGATGGTGGCAAGATTGAACTATAAAATTATGTCATCACAGTTCAGGGATTAATTTCTTCAATAAAATGGTATCTTTTTTCCACATCATAGGGCAGGTGAAGCAGGGTATTCCTCCAGGACTGAGGAGGAGGAGGATGTAGTTTTCAGGGAATGTGTTTTCTGATAACTGGAAATGCCTACAAAATTTATATTGTGTGCTGTGGTTGACCTCCACCAGGATCAGGTTTTAGATGGGGTAGGACCCCGAGGGCTGCCCACCATGAGGGTGAGACTCTTCTGTCTCCCACAGGAAAGAAGAATTGGTCCCCAGGGAAGGAATAGTTTCTTACCTAAGAACAACAAAATTTGCACAATGGCAGACCTCCACATAGATAAGGTTTCAGGAGAGGGTGGGATCCATAAAGGCCAACCCTCATGTTGGGGGCAGGTCCTGGGCAATGCCAGTGTGCATTTTTTTTTTTTTTTTTTTTTTTTTTTAACCTATTAACACAAAGTTTTACAGAATGGATAACTTCCACCCAAACCTGGTTTCAAATAGGATGGGGCCTCTGAGGGCTACTCCGACTATGGGGCAGCCTCTGAAGCCTCCTACTGTGGAATGGGGCAGCACAGTTTTGTTGAGCAAATTTATTCTATTTATACTGCTACTTTCAGAGAACTGTCTTCAGCATGTACTGAAAAGATAAAACAGTAAGACATCAGCTGCTTTCCTACACAAACCTTGACTCTTGGTTCGTCAATTTTGTCGAGGACTTTGGTTGGGTAGTAATCACCTGCACGGTAAGCAAGAAGTTGTGTCAGGTCAAAGGGGGCATGTCCCTCTGTAAACAACTCCGCCAGACAGCACCTGTAAACCACAGCCATGGATGAAATGGGAGTCTGAATAGTATGTTCTTGTCTTTGGCCACTTTTTAAATTTATTTATTTTTTTGCTATGAGCCTGTAAATCTAGTGGTGTTTTTTTGTTTGTTCTTCTTACTTCCTGGTGATTTTATCCAACATGGGGTAGACCACTAATACTGAAAAAAGTTTAATGAAAATAAATTAGCTGAGTTTAGCATCAGGTATAGCTTTCAATCCATCGAAAACAGTAGCTGCTACCATTATCAACCTGAGTATGACGATTTCTTAAGAGGAAGCATGGCATCATTTGATCTGATTTGATATCTAACTTCTCCACTTTAAAAGCATGAAGATAGTATGAATAAACCTAAAAATCATCTGATACAATGGGTTAATAATACGAAGACATGCAAAGTTTAACCCGTACAGCGTCGCGGTGGTATATATACCACCTGAGCTCCCAGTGACTAGAGTGTCGCGGTGGTATATATACCACCTCATATTCGCGCACTTGTAGTAAGTCTTTACATGTCGTGACAGTGTGAACGCGACCTTCTATGAACACCATTGTTTCATTCCACTGTCTCACTGTACAACCTGACCCCTCCAGGCCTCCCTTACCCCCTCCTTGGCCTACCTAGGCCATCACTCTGAGTTGAGCTTTTACGCTGTCAAGATGTCTCAAGCTCGTCGTTCCGGTCTCTCCCAAGAAGAAATAGACAAAGCTCTAGACGATACTGTATCATCTAAGATGAGTGAAAGTGTGGTATATGCTGATAGCGATGCATCATTAGTGGATAGTGATAGTGAGGATGAGTATTTACCTCATTATTATTTATCACAATAAGTACATTTTTTGAATAGTATACTGTACTTCAAGCGTTTTGGTTGTTTATGTAAGCATTGAATACGAAAATGTAAGCCTAGAATTGTCATAACTGCATTTTTATTTTCCCCCACCAAATATACGTAAAATCTCTGCAGTCTACGGGATGGGAATGAAAAGTAAGCATTCTTATATACGAAAAAAAAAAGTATTTCCTTGTGGATTTGTGTGACGATCTGTGAAACTCATGTTTTTTTTTTATTTTACCTATTTATTAGTATTCCTTTATCCAAATACCTTACTTTTCTGTTACAGTAACTTTTCTCTAATTTCTATACCTTTCATCTGCATTTTATGTTACATTTTTATGCCTACAATATATAATATATCAAGATATGTATATTTTGTGAATAGTTTAGGCTATTGTAAGTATTTTGGTATCTTAGACATGTGTAGTAAATGGATAAGGCTTACGAAAATCGTTGTTGACTAGCCACGACCGAATTACGTAAGGGCTGTAAAACTCTATGGGGGGAAAAAACGTAATTTTCGGCAATGCCCAACATGGGAAAAAAAAACAATCTTCAAGTTGAAAACGAACGTTTTCATGAATGAAACTCATGTTTTTTCAGCATTTCTGACCCATCTAGCCAATAAAATTTTTTTCCATAGTCCCGACGCTGGGCGTGTACATATAAGCCAAATCGGCCGACGCTGTACGGGTTAAGTCAGTGTTCATACCCCACTGAAAATATATCCATTGAAGGAGTAAGGCTGCCTCTGTCCTTCACCTCCAGCATCATATCTTGGGCATCTTTCTGGAGGGTCTTACTCTCCACAAACCTGAGGGAAAATTCATTACATTACAGTAAAAGTAGGTTCTCATTATAAGTCATCCTTTTTGAAAATCTGGAAGTTTTTCAGAGTGGTTGGGGGATGCATGAACCAAATTTTTGCACTGTGGCACCCAAGCAGATCTGGAGTAGGTCTTTGTACTGTCTCCTAATGTAGTGAATTTGGGCCACTGCCCTCAGACAACTTCTAGAAGTCTGGTGGTCTAGTGAGTTGAAGTGTTCCAGCCAAATGTGGTCCACTGGGGTCAAACCATGGGGTGGCTGGGGTTCAATGTTCACATATCATCATGATGCAGCATGCAACTGGTACTTCTTGCCTCTACTTTCTGGAGTGAGTAACCTTGGCCTGTACTCTTGTCTGTTAAGGAAGCTCCCAAACACCTCTTCCTAAGTGATTTATTTGACTTATTATAGCTTACTGTCCTCTCCTGTTTTATATAAATCCCTTTAATACCATCATACTAACCATAAATAACATACAAATGGATATCAACCAGCAATATTAAAAAATACATTGCTAAAGCAGCAGTGTTGCATGGCTTCCTTAACCGACAAGAACACCGCTCCTTGCCCCAGTTCTCTACACTCCTGGTGGGGTAATACTGGGCCAGATGATGAACCTATGGTTGATACACAAGAAGGCATTTCAGGATTGCAACTGGAAAACCCGTTAATAATTAAACATTAATAAGTTAACACTCAGGTTAGGCGGCGGCAGAATCGGTAGAGAGGCGGCCTGCAATCCTAATGGACCCAGGTCCGAATCCCAGCTGGGGCAGGGAACAGCTAAGGATTTGAATTGCTTAAAAAGCAGACTTTTTTGATCTACCAGATGACCCGCCGACATATCATAAAAGTATCCCCGCTAATACCAGTACACCAGTCCTGTATGAGACAGCCCTAGCATGTATTCAATAGGGATGGTGGATGTTAGTGCCGAAGTGGTTACATGTGGAGATGTAGGAGGACTACTGGACCCCAAGGAAGACTACTGGGACTTGGGAATAGGCCCTGAAGCCTTTGCCCAGTAAAAAAAAATAATAATAATAATTTAGCTACATGTCATTTCATTTACTGTTACAAAGATGTGGTTTGGTGTAATCCTCCTCCCTTTCATCCTTTCCGTTTCCTATTTCTGGCTCCTAACTCCCATGTATTAGGGGACAGTACAATGATGATCATGATGTTGATTATGATGATGATTATGATGATGATACAGAAAAAGGAATTGAACAAGAAGGGATGGTCAAGTCATTAGAGAAGTGAAGTGATGTCTGAAAGATGTAAATTTCATCCTAGGCTGGGGAGGGAACAGTCTGATTATTTGAATTTCATTAAGCCAGACTTTACTGATCTACCACAAGCTCTACTGACAAGTACAGTAATCCTGCATTTTTTGCGGATTTTTTGTCTACGGTTTTGCCCTCTCGCGGATTTTCTTAGCATTAATAAGTTCAACAAAAATATCCTTGAATATACAGAAAAAAAAAAAAAAATTGAAATTCCTGCAGCTTCCAATTGTAGCGCGGTAAACTCACGCCACCCTCTGTCCCTTTCCCGTGGCCCCTCTGCCAGTGTTACCATATCTAGCATAATTTTATTCTTTTAGCATAATTTTGATCAAATTTTTCGAGTCTGGAATATTTTTTTAGCATATCAGAAGTTTTAGAATCATTCTAGCATAATTTAGAATGGAATGGAATATTTTTAGAATAATTTTATAAAAGCTACAAATCAGAGAGAGAGAGAGAGAGAGAGAGAGAGAGAGAGAGAGGAATAAGGTAAGAAGATGTTTGAATAGTTGGTTACTTTCAGTTTGGGCTTGGTTGGGTTGGATTAGGTTAGGTTAGGTTAGGTTGGATTAGGTTAGGTTAGGTTTTAGGTTAGGTTCGGTTTGGTTCGGTTAGGTTAGGATAAGTTTGAGCTTTGTACTTTACCCATGAAACCTAGGTTTTTCCGATGGATTTTGGTATGATTCATTCGATTTTCAGCTTCATTTCAGTCGGAAATGACCATTTTCTGTGTTTCCCCCCCTCCCTATAACCCCCGATTCCCCAAAGATCCCTCATTATTTCAGGGGGATGGGGGGAGGTCATATCTCAAAATCTGGTTATTTCCGACGGAAATGATGCTCAAAATCGAACGAATCACATCAAAATCCATCAGAAAAACGTAAGTTTCGTGGAAAAAAGCAGTATGGGTAGATACCGATATTTATCCTCTTACTGTATGTAGGTTCATTTTAATATTTTCATAGTAAACAATACATAATTGATATGTTGCACGAATATGTATAGAATTTTATCATTTAGCTTCAAGTTAGCTTAATTCATTTTTTACTTGGAACAAATATGCTCAATCTAGCATAATTTTGTCATTGCCCTAGCATAATTTCATTGTTTGGATATGGCAACACTGCTCTCTGCCTCGCATTCTTCAGTCCACGCCTGACTGCCTTAAGTGGCTGTTGTGGTTGTAACCACACTATGATATGAGCCTCTTGCCTCCCACTTGCTTTCCACATGACCCCAGGACGTAAGCCAGCCTCACCAAAGGCTAATAATACAATTAGTAAGAACTCCAAAGTGACAAAACGATCAAGAAGTTATGACCTTAGCAGAGAAAATTGTGTTACTGGACAAGCTAAGAAACGACCGTGGGAGTGTTTGCTATCACCAGTTAATGCATCTTTTTATTTTGTAATGTTTTGTTAATAAATGTGTAGATAATTGTGTATTACAGTACGGTGTTTACGTTTTTCCTTCATAATGGAGTATGTGCTTTCAATCTTGTAAGAAGGTATTTCGGGATGAGTATGGAGGTTTCGGGACAATTCGCAGTCACAACAAACACAAAACAATTCGCCTTCATTAATGAAGATAGCTATGGGTGACGCTAGAATATAATTCAAAGGCGACTACAGCGAGGAAGAAACAAGTTAATTATTGACTAAAGGTGCAACTAATAAATAATATCCAGAACCTACGCTACTGAACATAGACTTTGCTGGATCCCCCTGAAATATAGTTATTAAAGTATTGATTAATTAATAAAAAGTATATTGATGAAAGTATTGATTAGTATATTTATAGAATGGCGGGGAATCGTCCAGGGTGCGAATTGTTCTGAAGGGGAATCGTCCATGTTTTGACGGGGAATTGTCTGACGGCGAATTGTCTCGCAATCAGTATGGACATGGACTGTGTGATGGGCAGCATGGTGGACACAAGTGCAAGTTTTCAATTGTTAATAGAGTATTCGCGGAATTGACTTTTCGCGGGGGTTACAAGAACGTAACTACCGCGAAATATGCGGGATTACTGTAATAAAAAGACATCACCTAACACCAACACCACACTAGTTATGAATAAAGATAGTCCAAGCATGATACAAGTGGTACGGTGGATATTAGTGCCTAAGTGGATACATGTGAAAGTGTGGGTACACTAGACAACTACTGAGCCTCATGAAAAACACAAATGAAGGGTGTGGGTGACTGAAGACAACAAAGATTATAATGAAGATGACAAAAATAATGATGACAACGATAATAAAATGACAACGATAATAAAAATTGACCATGATGACGATGGTACTTGACCTCTCGGGTGCAAGGTAGCATGTTCGGCGTCGAGACGTGTCAAAGAAGTAGGTGAAATCGGCTGGGTCATCCTCTGGCAGCAGTGTGGGCTTGATAGTTGCAAAATCTGCTAACAACAGCCAGTTCCATGATGACACCATCACATTCTCAAGCTTGATGTCCCCATGGCAGATCTGTGGTGACAACACCAAGTACCATACATCTATTCCTTGTTATAATAAACCTTTTCCAAAACTGTACTCTTACTTTGCTATTACACACACACACACACACACAAAATGAAAATGTTCCATCACAGTGTGAGCAGCTGATATGGTAGTCAGCCCCAGCTTAGAGTTAGAATTGAGAGGAACACAGTGTGATATTTTGGAAACCAACCTTGAGTTATAATATGGACTGACTGTTCTGTACTATACTGGTACTCTTTTTACTCTAACTTGGACTAAAACTGCTATCTCTCAATCTTCAATGCTGAGTTTTAAAAACAGATTAACACTAGATTATGATTCTAGTCTGATCATGAAGATGTGCTACGGAAAGAACGTAGAGCCACTGTCTTTTTATCACTGAGCCATGTGAAATAAGCAACAGAAGGACAAAAGTCTGGACCAAGTTATGGTGAGAGAACTATAGTACTCATCACTGAGAATCCCATAGAAAGCTGGGTGAAGTTACCTTTCACCTGCTGTCAACCATTATCCTCCATCTGGGAGACGGGGTGAGTTGATGGAAGTTTGTATTACAAGGCAGATCCTTCACTCATATATCAGTGCCACCACATGAAGGCATCCCTCTGCTGCACCCTGTTCTGTACTTGAAACTCTTGTTAGCAGTCAGGGATGTGTTCTACAATATCAAATCTTTTTCCATAAAACTGGTACTGTACTTCAAACTGGGAGGAAGCTGGCATATTAGCTTATAAATAAAATATGAACTACAAAAGGCAATATTCTGCAGTATATACATACTTCCAAAACACATAAGAAGGCAAATTACAGTATACAGATAACTAATATTCAACCCTTTTAATCCAGTGACATCCACCTCAGTTAATTCTTGCTTATCTACATGTGATTTTATTCAGCTTAAGGGAGACTTTCTGAACTACCAGTGTTAGATATATCCACCAATTTTCCTTTCAGAAATACAGTTCCTTCCTAAGCTGAACAAAGTCACCTGAAAGCAGCAAAAGTAAAACAGGAAATACTGGTACATCACCAGACTGAAGGGGTAAGCATAGTTAGCTGCAAGAGAAAAGCATTGTTTCATAATGTTACTCATTACTGAACTTGGTAACAGGAGATTCCAGTAGAGGATATTTACGTGGAATTCAAATTAAATGAGTGTTCTGAATACCTCCACACTTGCATAATAACAGCCAGACATTTGGAAAAATGTATTTGACCCAAAACATTACCTATCAGATGTGTGAGCAGTAGCAAGATCTAGTATCTTATTTCAGTGTCCTTACTGTATGCCAAACTTCTCAAATACAACAAAATTTCCACTTACAGACTACACGTGAAACATCATCAAAGGTCAGTTCACAGGAAGACTTTGTATGGTACAATGCACATTTTAAGTTCTAATTAGGCTTGTCTAATTGTTATAATCAAGTGCAACTTCAACATACCATATACTGAACCCTCTTTATGCACAGGCTCAGTATGCACAGATTCACAGTGCAAGGTGACTGCAAGCTCAACCAGCAACACCATATACATGGAAAAAGGATGCAGGGTGTGTGCTTCCAAGCCAGGTGTTAAACCCATTGTGCATCCCAGATGGGGGTTTTGCACATACCATATTTTATGGGATACAAGGAACACACCAATTTTGGCATGCATACTTAACAAACAAGAAAAAATTAATAAAACTAAAAATAAAAATAAAATACAGTGCTTGCTAGACGTACTGTTGTGAGCTGAAGGCCAGTTGTAAGTAAATGATGTCCAGCTTTTTACACCAACCATATAAACTAGTTTCTAAAGTAAGAATTTTATTATAATCTTTAATACTTCAAACTGAGATGCTTTGCATCCAGTGAACCAAACTGGAAAAAAAAAAAAAAAAAAAAAAAAAAAAAAAAGTTATTTACTGCAAAGACAATGAAACATCACAGAACTCCACCATCCCCCATGTTTGTATATACAAACAACTGGTGGTAGCATGAAAAGACAGGTCAACATCAGGTGCAAGAAGTTTACTGATTATTACAGCTGAACATTTTTTTGTAAGAAATCAGAGCTTTCTTTAAATATAAAAATATATTTTTAGCTGTTGTACAACTCTATTACTTTGAGGAACTGTCTGTCTTTTACTGCTGTCTGTCACACCACCACCAACCTCACAAATAAACATCTACTATACTTCACTGGATACTGATCACTTTAAAATAATAAGAAGGTTTGCAAGGGGGGTGCTTGGAGTTCCATTCATTATCAAAGTGCAGACAGAGAAAGCAGCACTGGAGACCCAAGAAATGCTATCACTGCCACAGCCAGTGGCATCAATACCACTTATTGCTTTAAGCCTCTCTTAAATATCATTGTCTTGTCTGTTTTACTCTAAAATATGGGCTACGTGCAGGGGAAGCATATCTGTAATCTAGTCTGCATTATGGAGGGTGTTTAGTAGGCAGGCTAGGGTCAGGCCAGAGATCTAGTTAACACACAGTATTAGAGTTATTACAATGGGTTAAAGGTGCTTCTATATGTAGGCTCCACATGCACAGAGGCCTAGGTTGACACCTTGCCCTGCATTTATGCAGAGGCCACTGTATATCTTACCCCCTGTTGGTGTGCCTGGTTGAGAGCACACAGCAGCTGAAATGCCAGCCACTTTTTCTCAATGGAAGTTAGGAAAGGCCTTGTAGAAATACGATCATATAAGTTGCTCTTCACATACTGTCTGATCATGAACCCAGCCTTCTCTGTTAGCTGTAAGACGGAGAGAGAAAAAAAGTTATAATCTGCTTTTAATAAAATACCTAACTAAAAAAATAAATAAATCAATCAATAAAAAAAGCCAACCCCATAATACTCTCCTCATGGTGTAAGATGCCAAAGTCAGGCTACTATAATTCAGGGCATTAAAAGGCATATGACCAACCAACTTCCTCTGATGGCACTGTATGATGAAATATCCTCCAGTCACCTATTAGCAATCAAACCTATGCATAGCCATTACTCTGACTGAGGAATCTACTTACTACATCACCAGACACCTTCAAAACATATCAAGTACAACCTGCTGTACAGTATCAGGAGATGTCTTTTCTATTCTGCTACCTCCAAATGGTTTTATTCAGTTTATGACTTCCGAACACAATGCATTACACAAGTCTTAAGTTGTTCAGTACCTAAAGATTAAATAATAAATTGAAAGGGACATGAATGCAATGAAGGGGATAATTTGATATCTTCAATGAACATCATTCCATCAGAAAATGAGATTCCATGAAACTCACCACACTCATCAAAAACTAACCAAGCCAAAATCAACACTACCTCAACCTATCTGATCTTAAGTGAAACTGTACAAACCATTGTAACCTATGCATTGTTAATCAAATTATAGGTGGCAGGTGGTGGTGACCATCATCCACTCACTTGCTGTCATACTGCCTACTTCTTCCTTCACCTTTACCATTGCTTTTCTGTGTCTGCCCTCCCCTCTTCCTATTTCTCCCATCTTTCCTGTCACTTTTATAAATCTTCTTTCCTTTTCAGGTGGCTTTACACTAAGTGACAAGCCCACTGGTTTCCTGTAAGCCAGGAAACCATTTACAATGCTGGGTGGTAAGCAGATAACCAACCCATACATGTTTCCTATGTGTCAACAAGTGGGTTGGCAGAGAGTTAGTACCCCTCCCCGTAAAAAACTAACTCAAAGACAAACAGCCACCCCTTATGGGATTATGGTGTCTGGCTATGGATATATGGATAGATCTTGAACTCTCCTAACTTTTCTAAACTTGTATCTCTCTCATCTACTTGTTTATTGTCCCATATGGAGTGTAGGGACCCAGGGCCGGGATTATCATTCCCAAAATTTAAAATGAGAATGACCAGCCACTCACTCAAGTGGAATTAAGTGTAAATAAATTCCAACCACTCATCTCACTAACCTTTATGAATCAGACACTGAACACAAGAACGACCAGTCACTCACCCTTAAATGGTAGGCAATAAACCCCTATCATCCTTTAACAGCCCAACACACATTAAGATGGCCAGACTGTCTGGCTGCCTGAATGTGGTCTGCATAGGTAGCCTCAACCATGGATGAGAGATCTAGCCTAAACAAGACACACACACCTCAATTCTGCTTGAACAAGCTGGTTTGTGCAGGTGACCAAACAGATCAACCTGAGTGTGTATGGGACTCTTTAAACTTAATAGGCTGTATCTGGCTGGACACCCTTAACCCAAGCATCACACGTACAATCATTATTACATACCTTTAAATAATGAAACTGGAGACAATTGGTAGCAGTCATTAATTTGGTGGATACATCCTCCACTCTCTTCTTGTAAAATGAGAGCTGCATTGATCCATTGTGAATAACAAACACCTTCACTACCACCAAGCCTTCCCATGTACGGCATTTGGCTACCTTTAAAAAACGTGTACTGCCTAGACTGTAAGGAGAGAGGGGAAAATTTTTAAAATCAGTAAATACTGTACCTATGGCTGTAAAATTATTCATATTTGGTTGCCTTTAAAAAGTGAGTGCTACCAAGAGTACAGAGAAGAGGATAATTATTAATCTTTTCATAGTGGTAGGTGGTGGCAACCATCACCTACTCACTGGATGTAGTGCTGCCTACTTCTGCCTTCACTTTTATCATTCTTTTTCTGTGTCTGCCCTCCTCTCTTCCCATTTCTCTCATCTATCCTGTCACTTTTAATTAATCTTCTTTCCTTTTCAGGTGGCTTTACACTGAGTGACATGCATAATGGTTTCCTGCAAGCCAGGAAACCATTTACAATGCTGGGTGGTAACCATATAACCAACCCATACCTGTTCTGTATGTGTCAACAAGTGGATTGGTGGAGGGTTAGTGCCCCTCCCTGTAAAACAACTACCAGTAACTCAAAGACAAATGGCCACCACTTACAGGATTATGGCATCTAGCTATAGATAGATAGATAAATTATCATGTTTGGGAAAATTGCATTATTCTAGTGCAGCTGATACCAGATGAATTTATTTAGATGTGATTGAGTATGGAAGCCTGAAAATGCTAATAATGACAATAAACCTTCTCACGATCAACACAGCTCTAATATTCTACTGGCCTGATTTTAAGAATATATTGTATTTACTGGAGGGGGCTTAAAACACTCAGCTGTAAATGGTTTCTTCCACTCACCAGTCACCTCGCTCCCCTGTCAACCCCCTTCTCCAGTTTGGAGGGCTGCCACTATCAAAACTGATACCCCCCCCCCACTGACCAATTTCAAACACTATTCTATTGCATGTGTGATCATTTCACAACTGTAGCATACATAACACGTTGCTGATACTGTTGTCGCCTTAGGCTCATCCACACATGAACCCAGTGAACTTCAGTCTGAAACTGGCCTTTTCTTGCAGTCCATCCTCCTTTAGGCGAAGAGGGAGGGAGCTGATGGACATTTACTATCACATGAAAGTGTCCTATTCCAGCACCATAACATGAGAGAATAACACACTATATGAAGAAATAAACTGGTATGGAAAAGGTGCACCCTACGCTGATGGGAATACAACACCAGACTCATACTATACAAGGAATGGTTACAAAACTGTTATTTGGACTCACTGGACATGTGATGGTTGTGAGTGTTGTCTGAGATCATACTGGACATAAAATGGTTGTGAAAAAGTTATGCGGACTCATGCTGGGGACAGAATAATTGTGGAAGTATGGTTTACCTAATCTCATAGTCTACTGAATACTGGATGGTTGTGAAAATGTTATATGGAAAGGTATTGGACATAAAATGGTTGTGAATATGTTATCAAGACTCTTACAGGGCTCAAGATGGCTGTGAATAAATTACTGTAGTTATCTGGATTCATAATGGACACTGGATGGTTGTTAAATGTTATCTGGATCCATACTTCACATACAGTAAGTGTGATGGATTACCGTACCTAGACGCATGCTGAACACAAGGTGCTTGTGAAAATGTTACCTAGAAACATATTAGACTTTGGATGTTTGCAAAAATAAAACTTACTTAGACTCATACAGAACACAACTTGAAGCCTTGGATGGTTGTCAAAATATGGCTTACCTAGATTCATACTGGACATCCTGCAGATCTGACAGATAGGTTTCAACAGGGAAGATTTGGGACGGAGCAATACCAGCCAGTTGGTTCCCCATTGTGTATCATTTCTGAAATACTGTGAAAGCAAGCAAGATTAATAATGTGTTGAAACAGGTTTGCAGTCTATGAGTCCTTTTCAAAGTGACTCAGGAGATTTCATAACACCTCTGCCTCGATGGCAAATTATTCTGTACCTTGTACAGTATTTCAACATCCTCTTGTATTTCACTGGTACAACCTTTGGCAAGTAAATACTGTATTACTGTACTATTAACATCGTCATGTGTCGTTTATACTGGCTCCAACAAGCTTTGGCCTTGGTCACCCAATGATGGCTCTCCATGCTGCTCAATCTCTGGCAGCCTTCCTACTTAGTCTCTAATCCTTGAGGATACACTTTATGACCTTTTTGGTCTGCCTCTGACAACCCTACCCCCAACATTCACACTTCTCACTTTCCACACCCAACTGTCATCTTCCATCCTCTTCATGTGCCAAAACCATTTCAATCTGACCCATCTCATCACAAAACCAATGACTAGTCTCATTCTTCCTCTCAACTCTTCAACAGTAAACCTAGCCCCCCCAGGCCTTACATTCAAGGATGCACTACACATCGAAACTAATCATAGTCATTTCTGTACATCTGACAAATAACATTTTACAAAGTGTTAATGTGAAACACCTGTATGCAACATTAAATTGCTATGGAAGTGGTGCTACAAAGTCTCCTACACCACTCAGAATATGGCCCTAACTGACAACATTATGTAGCCATAATTCCCAACTGACACAGAATATGCAGCAGCTCCCAAACAGCATAAACTAACTGAACATATAAAAACCAATTTCATCCCTTCAGTCTGGTGATGTCAAGGTGGGTGATGTATGTAACTGTAGTCTGTTCCTGCTATTATCAGACACCTTCATTCCATTTTTGTGAGGCTTCCTGTTGTGAAGGGGTACTCTCTGATTTGAAAGTTTCATCAAAGCCAAATTAAAGTCTGGAAATAGCAAGATAAAATTCAAAACATGTCAACAGACAGAAGGTGCTTGATATCCAATTGTTCCCCAATGTTTGCAGGAGCAAACTACTGGGCTGCAAAGCACTTGCTTCCACACTGACACATAAATCATTGGTTTTGAGCAAAGTGAAGAATGGTTCAGAAGCAGCTCTCATTTGAGCATGTGCTGAGTGGCCCGATAGGACCATGAAATGTTTGCTACCAGCAGTAAACATGAACACAGGTATTCAACATGTGTCACACACCCTCCACTAATATCCATGGAATGACATTTGACAAGGAATTCATCTTCACAGGCCATGTGAAAGATATCGAGGTAGTGCACCCCCAGACTCAATGCACTCTGGACAACTACAGGGTCAGACTTTGGGCAACAAAAAGATACGCTCTAGTTACTCAACGTTTGATACAAAAATCAGTGATGTCCTGTGCCTTTCCAGCATGGACTCTGAGCCTAATTAACACTCACTACAACAACTTGCAAACCATACAGAACAGTGCCCTATGCATCACCACTAACTGCACCAAAATTACTCCCACAGCTTGAAACAAAAATCCTCCTTGTCGGAGATTATCTTGATACAAGAACCACACAATTCCATGCAGCAGCCTGTAACAATAGCTACACAACACCCCTGTCATTACAAGATACAGAGACATGACTAGGAACATAAAGCAATCACCACACAAACATTATCAAGACCTTTACAACAATATCCAACCTCCAGACATTCCAACATTAGCAAATGAAGAAACACCCTGATGCTCACTTCTCATGAAGGATAATACAGTTTCTCAATCAGGACAGTGTACAGTATTACCCACAGACCCTCCTGACATCCACACTTCAGAGATGTCCTTAAATAGATCAGACTGACTTCATCTAGCCAGGTTTAGAGCAGGTCATCACCAATTCCTCCTCAGCTACCACCTTTGATTTAGGATGGGTGGAATCACTGATGACACGTGTCCAGCTTGTAGAAAAGGCTCATACAACAAAATACACATAGTTATGAAGCACTGCACAACCCATGCCACACTAAGAAGTGGATACAACATAAACAATTTAAAAAATTTAGGGCAACCCTATAATAGCAGCTGCTTACCTGCAGTCAATGGGTCTGCTTAATCAGATGGACCGCAAGAGGAATGATCTAAATTACCACACTATTAGGACTTGAACTTGAATGACTATAAATTCCATGAGAGTTATTGCTCAGTGAATCTACAGAAATACCTATTCTCTGAATTTTAAAACTTCACTGTACTTTTTGCACCAGAAGCACAGTACCGGTACTTCACAAATTGAAATCTCCTTGTTTCCTATTGGATGGGGAGGCCATGGATGAGATGGAGGGATGGGGTAGAGGGGTATATGAGAGAGGGAGGTGTGAGCTGGGAGCAGGGTACTGAAATGGTGGGGGACAGAGTGACATGGAGGCGATTTGTTTGTGGCCACCCCTTACGGGATTAAGGCATCTGGCAATAGACAGATAGACAGATTTTCTCTTCTCCCTTTTTTCTCTACTGACAATTGGTCTGCCCCATACTGACAGTTTCATCGTATTTTTTCCTTTACTGTTGATGGCTACTGATCATCTTACAACAGCTTCACTATATGCAATTAGTTTCTTCTGCCAACATCTGCACTGAAAGTAAAACTTGGCAAAACAGGAATGATGCTGGGTGCTGGTCTACACTGGTTGATACAGGTAATGGGGAGTTTCTAAGTTCAGCTTACTGGCAATCCTAGGTGGTTAAAATTATGAGGTATCTGAGGGCCAAAGGTTAGGCTTGGATGTAGTGATCCATTCAGTCTGTGGTATCATAAGAAAACATGCTGCCGCACGCATCTGATGCAGATATAAAGTGATAATAACCTTTTTCTTTATCAAGAACCTGTTTTTTTTTTTTTTTTTTTTTTTTTTTTTTAAATACTCTGACAACCTGGCCCTACATTACTTTGTGCCTGCTCTACAAATTCTCCCCCCCGCCCTTTTTTTAAAGGAATCTTCTTCATGGCAGTTCTTTCACTTATGTCCTTATAGGGCTGCTATTTTTACCGTGAAAAATTATGTCACCTAAGTATGATGATGTCTGAGAAATGCTCCTCCCCACCATTTTGGTATTCCATTTTTTTTCTCATGGGTTTTGCGTGTTTTGATAGGGGAAAAAAATAATCCCATATGGGGTGATCACAAACCAATTGCCTTCATGCTGCCCTGTCCCCTGCCGTTACACTGCCCTCCCTGCAACTTACATGCCTCCCCACCTCACTCACTGCACTCTCCTTGTGAGTCTCTCTCTCCATCCTCTCGCTCTTGATAATATGAATGTGTTCATGTAAAAAAAATTCCCCTGTTTCCAGGTACAGTATCAGTGTTGTCCCAGTAACTGCATTTTCCCATTTATCCTTCTCAGATATACTCTTCTCTGTGCATTATATCAAAGGTGTAGTAATAAGTACAAGAGACTCTCCTATCAATTTATCTGACTTCTATCTATCTATTGCCAGACACCTTAATCCCGTACGGGGTGGCCACAAACAAATCGCCTCCATGTCGCCCTGTACCCCGCCACTTCACTGCCCTGTTCCCAACGCACATCCCACTCTCTCATATACCACTCCACTCCATCCCTTCATCTCATCCTCAGCCTCCCCCTCCCTCTCCCCCCCTCCACCTCACTCACATACACTCTCCTCATCAGTCTCTCACCCTCCATCCTCTCCACATGGCCAAACCACCTCAGTGTGTTCCTCCTAACGCTTCCTATCACATCCACATCCACACCACAATGCTCCTTTATATCTTCATTTGTCAGCCTGTCTCTCCATGTGACTCCACAGGCTCCTCTTAAATAACTCATTTCCACTGCTCTCACTCTTGACTTGTGTCCTTCCAACAATGTCCAAGCTTCACTTCCATATGTCAGAGCTGGTATCACAATACTGTCATGTAGTAACTTTTTCACTTCCATGCTCACTTTCCTGTTTCTTCTCACTGCATTCAAGGAACCAGCAACCTTTCTTCCTTGTTGTACCCTTTCAAGCACTTCACCCTCCAAACCTCCATCCCTACTCATCACACTACCCAAGTACTTAAACATACTCACATTTTCCAATTCCTCACCATCCAACCTCACTGTACATTCACTGAGTTCACCTCTCTCAAAGACGATCACTTTACTCTTCCCTACATTCACCTTTAGATTCCGTTTCTTACACACTCGCCCAAACTCATCCACCGAGCCTTGCAGCTCCCCTTCTTCACTTAACAACACAGTATCATCTGCAAACAACAGTACAGGGAGTTCCCAAACACTACCCTCTCTCACTAGGGACACTCCAACATCCACTGCCCTACCTAGTACCTCTTTTGTTACCCCATTCATGTACAGACTGAACAGCCATGGAGACATGACACATCCCTGTTTCAACCCAACCATCAAAGAGAAAAACTCACTCAGATCACCATCCACACGCACTGCAGCCTTCGCACCATCATGCATACTCTTCACAGCATTCAACAACTTCCCATCTACTCCATATGTTCTTAATACTTTCCACAATCCTTGTCTATCCACCCTGTCATATGCTTTCTCCAAATCCATGAAGGCCGCATACAACTTCTTTCCCTTCTATAGAAACTTTTCCACTAAAGATCTAAGAATGAATATCTGATATACACAACCTCTTCCCTTCCTAAAGCCTCCCTGTTCTTCTCCTACTAATTCCTCTATTATTTCCCTAACTCTGTCAAAAAAGTATCCTACCATACACTTTTCCTATTACAGCAAGAAGACAAATGCCCCTATGATTACCACACACTTCTTTTTCCCCTTTTCCTTTGTACATGGGAATAATTATACCTGACTTCCAATCCTCTGGGACTCTACCTTCCTCCCAGGCCAATCTGCACATCTTCCACATCCATTCTACTACTATCTCTCCCCCATGCTTCAGCATTTCACCACACACTCCATCAATTCCTGGGGCTTTCCCCAATTTAACTTTGTTCATTGCTTCCACAACTTCTATCCTACTGATTTCTTCCTGTCTTCTCACCTCTCTCCTTCTCCCAGCCATTCCCCAGCCACTTATACTCACATTACCGGTACTTCCATTCTCTATGTTCAACAATTCCTTAAAGTGTTCTCTCCATCTGCTCACTTTTTCTCCCTTCTCCACTAGAAATCTATCATTTTTATCTTTCACTCCCTACTAACTTCCCTTCCACCCTGTCTTACTCTCTTCACCTCTTTCCAGAATATTTTCTTACAGTCCCTCCACTTTGCACTCAAATTCCTTCCAAATTCCCCATCCACTCTCTTCTTACTCCTCTCTTATTAATCTTTTCACCTCTCTCTTCCTTTCTACATATAACTCTCTCTTCCGCCTCTCAACTTCGTCCACGCCCCTATTTCTCATTCATTCATTGTATGCTTTCTTCTTTTGTGCCACAGCCTGTCTCACCTCATTCCACCATACCGTTCCTTGCACCCCCTTCCGTTTTCGCTTCACCCCACACACCACATCACATGCTGCACATATTTCTTCTGTGAATATCTTGCGCACATCTTCCTCGTCCCCCAACTGCTCCAATTCATATTTACCCAATCGTTTCTCCACTTCTCTCTTGTATTCTGCCTTTTTCTCATCCTCTTGTAACCTTTCCACTCTCCTTGCAACTACTCCTTCCTCCTGTCCTTCCCTTCTTCTTTCTCCATCTTACTTGGATCTTGATTCTGGCCACCACCAAGCAGTGGTCAGAAAGTCCACCCCCCCAACCTCTATAAGCTCTTGAATCCATTACACATCTTCGCATCCTTTCATCCACACACACATAATCAATCATTGCCTTCCTTTCATTCAGTTCACCACCCACCCTTCTCATCACTCGCCATGTATACCTGTGGATCATTTTGTCCCTGAAGAGGGTATTGGCTATCGCCAACCCCCTCCTGGCACAAATGTCCACTAACGCACTCCCATTCTCATCTATCTCAGCAGGCACATCCCACTCACCAACTATTCCATCTACCGTACCTTCACATTCCCTACTTTACCATTCGTATCACTGATCAAAAACACTCTCTCATTCCTTCCAAACTTTTCCATGCACACTTCCGCATTTGGTGGCGACCATCATCCACTCACTTTATGTAGTGCTGCCTACTTCTTCCTTAGCCTTTATCATTCTTTTTCTGTGCCTGTCTTCCTCTTTCTCCCATCTTTCCTGTCACTTCTTATTGCTTTTCTTTCCTTTACAGGTGGCTTTACATTGAGTGACAAGCCAAATGGTTTCCTGTAAGCCAGGAAACCATTTACAAAGCTGGGTGGTAACCATATAACCAAACTATACGTGCTCCCTACGTGTCAACAAGTGGGTTGGTGGAGGGTTAGTGCCCCTCCCCGTAAAACAAATAACTCAAAGTCAAATGGCCACCCTGTACGGGATTATGGCGTCTGGCAATAGATAGATAGATAGACTTCCGCTTTTGTCCAGAACTCTTCTCTCACTCTGCTTGCACAATCTTGCATTGGCGCATACACACACACAATCGCCCACATTGTACTCTGACTTACTGTTGCATAATCAGACTGAAATAGGCCTAAGTTAGGTCAAAATATGTCTTGGTTAGCCTAACTTTGGTTAGATTTGGTCTTAGCCTCTGTCATTACACAGAGGAAATGAAGCATGCAAGTAGAAATCATGCAAAAACATCTTACATTCACCTTACAAAATAACTTCAAAGCACGAGAAAAATACATGTACCGGTACACAAAAAGTCAACTGGCAAAGTTTCTACTGCAACTACCTGAAACTACCATGATAAAGATCTTGATTTTTAAGATCATTCATTCATTCAGTGCCAGACGCCATGTATCCCAGACAGGGTGGCCAAGGGCTTAGAGTTAATTGTTTTACAGGGAGGGGCACTAATCCTCCACCAACCCCACTTGACGTAGGGATGCCAACAGCATCTGGTGTTCCCAGGCGGTCACCCATCCAAGTACTAACCAGACCCAACGTTGCTTAAGAGTGTGCCAGTAAGCATGCAACTGGTGCTTATGTTCAATAATTTTGGCTAAAGTTGTAACATGCAAAGTTCCGCGACACAAACTGTACAGCAACAATACATCACTCTCAGCCAAGTGGCCTGTTGTTTTCAAAACCAAATCATGACTTATACACTGCTTATTTCTGGTAATAACAATGTTCAAGAGTACTCGATCACAAAGTCAAGCGACTGCACACAACGGGAAACCTGCCACTGGAACCAGCTGATACAGCAAATCATATTTGAATAAGCCTAGTAAGAACGGATTGATGGCCCTTTTACTAGTCTGCACTGTGCTGCATAACTGTCTTTCATAAAAGGTCAATGTATATAAGTACAAACCCAAACTATGCCAACAGCGTCATCAACCACTGTGACGCGATCAGCTGACTTTGTTGCGTTCACTATAACGCACGAACGAGTCCAGAAACTGTATAAAAACGCCCCTCACCCAATCACTGAAAATGAATTGAAAAAGTTTATTAGTGACTTTATTCTCGTAAAACTATATACAGCAGATATACGTATAACATGTGATGAGTAGTTTGAGTGCTTAAACTGAATGGGTATAGCTGTTTGCTGAATAGGTGTGGCAAGGCCCACCACCTTTTTGCTGGACTCTGTATTTATTGTTGTAATGGTTTACGGAGTACTTATACAACAAAAGAAGGCGGTGGGTCTTGCCATACACCTTCAGAAAACACTTCGTCACGCTAAGGCTCATTCATATTTACTTAAACTGAATTAAGTTCATTTTGAATAGGCTACTCGAGTCGAAGAACTTGCTCACACCACGCGTTCGTCAGCTAGCATATAATAATACTAGAGGATGATAAACCACACACACAAAACACTAATGACTAGTAATACTGTAATACGTAAGGCTGAAGTAACCAAAGAATGAGAATGGGAAAGAAGACTAAAGGAGCGACTAACTGCATTTCCCGGACCCTAAAAATGATTTTTTTTTGGTTTTTGTTTATACGCATCATTTAATAGGGATTAGTGAAGGAAGGCAGGTACAGCGACGAAAGGCGATTGCCTACACCTTCATGGATCTATCTGTCTATTGCCAGACGCTTTAATCCCGTAACAGGTGGCCGGCCACAAACAAATCGCTTCCATGTCGCCCTATCTCCCACCACTTCGCTGCCCTACCCCCAGTTCACACATACCCTCTCTCATATACCACTCCATCCCATCCTCGGCCTCCCCCTCCCTCTCACTTTCCTATTTCTTATCACTGCTTTCACAGAACCAGCAAATTTTCTTCCCTATTGTAACCTTTCAAGCACTTCATCTTCCAAACTTCCATCCTTTCTCATCACACTACCCAAGTACAGCACTTAAATGCATTCAGTTTTTATTTCATCACCCAACCTCACTGTACTGTACATTCACTAACTTCATTTCTTTCAATGATCATAACTTTATCCTTTCTTACATTCATCTTTAGATTCTGCATCATACACACTCTCTCAAACTCATTCACCAAGCCCTGCAGTTCCCCTTCATCTTCACTTAACAATACAGTATCATCTGCAAACAGAAAAAGAAGTTTCCAAATGCTGCCCTATCTCATTAGGGCTTCTACATCCACTGTCCTACCTTGTATCTCTTTTATAACCCCATCCAAATACAGACAGAACAACCATGGAGACATGACACATCCTTGTTTCAATCCCTCATGGATACATTGCTAAATTGACGACTGAAAAATTTGACGTATTTGTTAGTAATCACTACTTTTATTTAGTTATACTTTTTAGTGTCGTGTATAAGTATCATTTATATATCATGAGGAGTCAATGGGGCTCAAATGACAGCTTCAGTCTTACAGTACAACAGAAGTATAACCTGCACTGAGCCCCAGCTTAGTCACTGAGCTGGCTGCTGTACGATTGTGTGACATTACAAGTGACTCCATTTCTAGGCTAACCTGCGGGAAGATATGATAATGAGAATGGGGATGCACAATCCCTTTAAGAGGTTTACTTAACATAATGAGACTCAGCCACAGACTGTCTAACAGGTGTGGGAGCAAAACAAGGCCGAGGCACAGCAAAGAGACTTGGTAGAAGGTAGAGAAGAGGAAAGAGCAGAAGTCAGAAAAGACAAGTATGCGGGTACACGGTACATATACAGTACAACAAAAGGTGGCATAATCCGACCTCGCCAAAGGGACTTTTGGAAAAGGGAAATGGAGAGACAAAAGGGGAGAAGGCTCCGGGGAGAGGTGCAAAGATGAATATAGAGGGAAGATGGCCCACAGGAGAGGTGGAATGATGAGTATAGAGGGGAGAAGGCCCACAGGAGGGTTGCAAAGATGAATATTGAGGGGAGAAGGCCCAAAGGAGAGGTGCAAAGATGAATATAGAGGAGAGAAGGCCCAAAGGAGAGGTGCAAAAATGAACATAGAGGGAAGAAGGCCCAATGGAAAGGTGGAAAAATGAACAGGCTATAGATGGAAGAAGGCCCAAAAGAGGGCTGTCATATCCAATTCCATAAAGCTGTTCGTCAAAACCCAAACCACTATTACGGATTTACGGCACTTCAGGGAGCACCAGATGAGCCAGCTATGGCTTACTTCTCCAGTCATCTCACTAACCAGTGGGGTGGCACTGGTAAGAAATAATGATAAGAAAAGGAGATGGAAAGAGGGATGAAATAGCAGAAGTGATGGAGACCAGAAGGGAAGGAGAAGCAACCAAGGGCATTACTTAAGAATCAGATGAAGAGACACAAGTAGATTACCTTATGGGGGTCACAGGGAAGGTAGAAGCAGGAGATGGTTGAGGTGGTTGGGGACAATGGAGTGAGGAACATCAGATCCGGGGAAGCCATGCTGGTGAACCTCTCTCCAAGCCTCATACACAGATAGGCCCAATTGAGCTCACAACAGTGCAGCTTCACATCCAAACTGGTAAACTGGACACCCTTTATAGTAAGCTGAATGTGAAATGTGGCAATTGGAAAGCATCTTGTGGTGGAAGAGCAAGCATCCTGTCATGACCGATTTTAATACAGAGGGGAAAGGTCAGAGCAGCCATACAGAACCTTACAGGGAGACCAAAACACTAAGATTGTCACTGGTGTGTGGTAGGTAAATGCCCCTTAACAGAAGAATGAACACCAGCATTAATAACAAAAGCCGAGAAATACACGCATCAACCTTACCTGCCTTTCCCATCACAATAATTATCCACCCAGTCCAGCAATGTCCCACACCCAAATGCCCTCAGTAACAAAGACACCTGCTCCATTGCACATCAGAAAACATCGCACCAACTTGAAAGACGTCATATCCCTAGCCCCTCTGACCTCCACCCACAAACAGCATAATATAGCAGAGGCCTCCCCTCCACCTGGAGACACCAAGCACAGCAAACCCACCACAAAATGCCAATCAGTCACCCCTAACAAATGTTTTTCCCAAGCACAGAACACAGCCCTACAGTCATCCAAATCTTTTGCAAATCTGCTGTTAGTGGCCATCTTATAACAGTCCAGATCCTCAGATAGAAATAGTTAAGCACTTCTGGCCTTGTCTGCTGTCCCTCCTGTTGATACAATGATGGATAATCTAATACACTATAGTCCTGGGTGTGTCTGCATGTGTACCAAAAAGGATTTTGATGAAACTTGGAAGGATGGTTGTAACTGGGTCACAGATGGGACAGTTTCAATTTCAAGGCTCCTTGCATGCTTCCCTCAACAATCAGTCCTGTGGCTATCCTCTATCAATCATATTTCTCCCTCCTCTCACTATGCTGTATTTTCATTCTTTCTACCACCTGACACATTTACTGTATTTGGCTTTGTGAGGGCCTTTCATCTGGAGGAGCTTGAGAGATTACTTAACTTCTTCACTGCGAGAGGGTTACCCAAAGTTAACTAGTCATCTGGAGCCAGGATATCATAATTTCAATGACATACTTAGGATGAAGAGGTTACCTGCCTCATTGCTGTGATCTCAGGTTCATGTGGACATGCAGAAATTCAATTTCAGCACAGCACTCCCACTGATCTTTTGGTTATGGTTATGCTGAAGGATTGTCTGTGTTGTGAGAAACAAATGCATTAGGCAAGTACATGCGGTGTATTGTGAGGGGCACGTTTGAGTGGCAGCAGAGTGGTTTGTTTGTATTGTATGGAAGGCAATAAGTTCCCTGAGCTAGACCTTGAGAGATCATATAGCCCACCTAGGTGACGGGAGACCGCTACCGCTCACAGCGAGGCAGCTACCCAGGCAGGGTGGGAACTATCGACCCTATGGTCTAGAGCAGGGGTGGGGAACGTCCGGCCTCCTCGCCATATAAAGCCCACAAGACCATTTGATCAGGCCTGTGAGGCAATTCATAAATGCAATTTCATAAACTCATGAACAAATATATATAAATAATTATATATATATATATATATATATATATATATATATATATATATAATGTACTAGGCTATAGGCTACAGTTGATTTTAAGTTGATAAATTTGTATGGGAAGTGAATGATGTTAAAAATATTCTATCTATCTATCTATTACCAGACGCCTCAATCCCGTTCGGGGTGGCCACAAACAAATGGCCTCCACGTCGCCCTGTCCCCCGCCATTTCACTGCCCCGCTCCCAACTCACACCCCCCTCTCTCGTATACCTCTCCACCCCATCTCTCCATCTCATCCTCGGCCTCCCCCTCCCTCTTCCCCCCTCCACCTCACTCACCTCCACAATCTCTTTCTCAGACTTTCATCCTCCATCCTCTCCACATGGCCAAACCACCTCAGTGTATTCCTCCTAACGCTTCCTATCACATCCACATCCACACCACAACGCTCGTTTATATCCTCATTTGTCAGCCTGTCTCTCCATGTGACTCCACAGGCTCCTCTTAAATAACTCATTTCCACTGCTCTCACTCTTGACTTGTGTCCTTCCAGCAATGTCCAAGCTTCACTTCCATACGTTAGAGTTGGTATCACAATACTGTCATGTAGTAACTTTTTCACTTCCATGCTCACTTCCCTGTTTCTTATCATTGCTTTCAAGGAACCAGCAACCTTTCTTCCCTGCTGTACCCTTTCAAGCACTTCACCCTCCAAACCTCCATCCTTACTCATCACACTACCCAAGTACTTAAACATAATCACACTTTCCAATTCCTCACCATCCAACCTCACTGTACATTCACTGACTTCACCTCTCTCAAAGACGATCACTTTACTCTTCCCTACATTCACCTTTAGATTCTGTTTCTTACACACTCTCCCAAACTCATCCACCAAGCCTTGCAGCTCCCCTTCGTCTTCACTCAACAACACAGTATCATCTGCAAACAACAGTACAGGGAGTTTCCAAACACTACCCTCTCTCACCAGGGCCACTCCAACATCCACTACCCTACCTATTCTAATGGCTCTTAACAGGAGAAAGGTTCCCCACCCCTTGTCTAGAGCCAAGTGCGCTACCACTGAGCCACCTTGCCCTGATTGTAGTGCATGGATGGATCCAGGAATGTGTGTTGTCCCAGTTGCCTGGACACTATCCTTGTTTTTTGACACTAACATTAGTACTGTACTGTCATACAGTATTTTACAAACGAAGACATCTTTTGTTTTTCCCAAATATGAAACAAACCATTCTTGCCTGCATTGCTTATCTGAGAGAAATAGGGTACAGTACCTTGGAAAGTGATGTAGCAACACCTTCTGAATATTCCTAGATACTTCCCTCTATTGTGATGGGCAGCATTGGAGGAAGGGTTGAGTAAATTGTCTCAATCAGGATGATAAACTGCCGTTAGAAAAGAAAAATGTTTAATTCTTTTAAGAAAATAAAATCCATTATCATTTAACCTCTTCAATCTGAGGGCTCTCAGCTAGGCTGAAAAAAATATCTTAATATTGAAACTATTAGTCCTTTCTCCATTAAATAGTATGCACAATAGCAGACAATGAAATTCCTGCAATTACTAAATGAACACTTTTGAAACTTTGCCATAATATTTTGAAAAGATTGTTGGGCTCTGGGGATCACATTACAATACTATACTGCTTTTACTCTAATTTGGCCTAAATCTTTCAAGTCTCCATCTTCCATACAGAGTTATTATAATAAAGTAACAATAAACTATGATGCTAGTCACAAAAAAGTGTACTGAAAAGGATGGTGATTCACAGTACTGTAGAGTCTTTTTCTGCCGATGATGTAAATGGAATAAACAGCAAAGAAAAAAGAAATCTGGGCCAAGTTAGTGTAAAAAGGGAAGTTTTGAAAATTATAGTTATATTATTTACCATAATGCAGTACAACAATATATATATATATATAATTAGAATAACTGCTATGAAGTACTGCTTCTTTTAAAATAAAATAAACTGTGCTTTATTCCTCAATGTAAAACATGTCATACACCATCACAAGTAACTAAAAAACAATAAAAACATTTGATTTTCATAGGTAATGCTGTATTTGTTTCCTATTAATCCCTCCACTATAATGATCCATTTTTGTAGTTTATTCCTGCTTCTACCCGGTGATTTTACTCAGCTTACAAGAAACACCTTCAGGGATTAATAAAGGCAGTACAGTATATACCTAACTTCTCCAATTCAAAATGCTAATCCTAAGCTAGATAAAATAATCAGATGATATTAGGAATACACAAGAATTGCAACTTTTGGAATTTTCCTTCCAGGATACAGCACTTGGTAGACTAATGCTGCGTTTTGCTGATGTCTGTGAGCGTCGTGCCTTGAGATTAAATGTAGAAAGGAGTGAAGTGATGGTTACTTACAGAGAAGGTGACTCCCAGTGTGATGTTAGAGTGAATGGAGACTGGAATTGGTGAGAGTTCAAATACCTGGGTACAGTGATAGAAAAGAGAGGAAAATGTGCAGAAGTGGAATGCAGAGAGACACAAGGAAGGAAACTGGCTGGTGCAATGAAGGCCATGATAAGAAACAGTGGTTTGAGTGTTGCAGCTGCATGAGGCTTACATGGTGTTGGTGCCAACTTTAACAAATGGATGTAAGACTATGGTGTGGCATGAAAATGAAAAGTCAAAGGGTGAAAGCAGTGGAGATGGGACTGCTGAGGAATGTATATGGAGTACAAAGGGTGGATAGGATATGAAATAAAGTGTATGGTTGGTTAATATCCTTTTGCATGTTATGTATATAAAGTGAGGCAATATAAGAAGAATTTACATAACACAGAATAGGATGGCAAGGTGCAATTAAGCAAAATAAATTGCTAAGGAAAAGGGGTTTGAGTGCTTCCTTTCCTGCCAAGAATGTGGCCCAAGATGCTGGAGATTTTATAACACTTTTCCTTAGTGATGTATTCTATGCATTACACAAGTCTATTCTTACACAGTGCCTTATATATATATAAAAGATGGCAATATCAAAACAATATAAATACCATGCAAGAGACTGTTACTGTGTAATTCACAAAATAAATTGCTACAGAAGTGGTAATACAAAGCAGTCTGTGTCACAATACAGTCCAAGGCTTCTTGTGGCTGCTACTACAATGCTACTTCACTTCCTGCAAAACATCATTGTGATGTTGAATAAAATCACCTAGAGGCAGCATGAATTAAAGGAAAAATACTTATTATAGTGAAGGGGCAGAGAATCCATTAAAAATAATAATACATACCTGTATAGAGATACAAATGAACTCAATCACCACCTGTCACCTGTATTTCATTTGTGCTACTTCACAGCCATTTTATTCAGTTTAAAAAGAGATTTTCTGAATTGCAGGGATTACATATACAGCCTTTCTTGGCTGAACAAAATCACTGGAAAAAGCAAGAGTAAAACAAAACAATATCATAATGTAGGATTATTCAACAGAGAACAATATACAGTGGCTGGAGCTACTAGGCATTAAATTCATCATTATGGGGATTTTTTTTTTTTTCTCCCCATGTTATATCCAAACAATTTTTTCATCTTTATGAAGACCTTGCTGCTTGGAAGTTTAAATTTTACCCCCACATAGCCTTACAATAAAAGCAAATTTTCCTAAGATAAATAAAATCATTGCAACTAGAATAAAAAAAATTTAAAAGTCCTGAAAAAAGAACATAATAATATACCTGACGTAAAGAAACACAAATTTAGACTTCCTTAGCTCTAGGCAATCTCTTCAGCCTGTACCATGATGTACAGTACAGTATATTATTTTTCACTCACCTATCAGGTCAAAATTGTGTATTAACTGCTATTTTGAGGATTTAGTACAATAAAAGATTATTATGGCACTGAAAAAACAAAAGAGCTTATTTTTGTTGTGGTATTAAATGCACTGATAGATGCTTATAGTTATCAAAGTAGCATATATACCAGTAATTCTTTCTTGTTTTAGCACTTTCACTGCAAGGAGGAGTGCAGTATTCTGGATGCTCCCTATGGTTTTCCTCAGAGTTCTTCATAGCTTAAATGTAATTGAAGCAATTCTACCCCAATTATTGATAGCAATGTACTATATTTCTTTATAAGTCTGTGATCATGAAAAACTACAATATCAAAACAGCAATCAAGGAGTTTGACAGAAAACTTATAAGTGATGGTGTTTGCATGAGGGAATATGTGCAAGTATGGAAGGGTGTGAATTACGGCTGGGTGTAATTCTAATTTGGAATGGACTACAGAGTATGGACCTAAGTCTCCATTATAACCTCTGGGTAGAGTGCATCAGTTGAATCTTTTGGGAGTTGCATTTGGGTCGTTCCAGTGCTAGTAATGGTTAGCTTACTACCTCGACTGTTCAGCTGCTCTTGTAAAATCTTCAGTGATGTGTCCATAGTTGGACTGGGTGTAGAGACCTTCTCCTGTGTGTGAGAGCTGCTGTGTTTGGTCTTAATGCCCCTTTGAATGTTGGGTGTTGTGAGGTGCTGATAATTCACAGGCCATTGAGGTCTCTGGTATGGCAGCAAGTGGTGGAATACAGAGCCTGAAAAATGAAATCACAGTATATTAACCCACTGAGCTTGAGGGTGTCTTATTGTTTTTCCCCTCTCCAAATGATTTTATTCAACTTAAGATAGTTCCCCCCCCCCTCGGAGGGGTTCGATATAACCTCAGTAATCTCAGCATGAGACACCTTTTCTAAGCTGAGTAAAATCATCTTGTACCTGCAAGAATAGACTAAAAAGGATCACCTGGATGCAGAGGTTAAAAGCTATAATGTAGGTGGCATACAGTTTAATGGCTCCTCTTCCTTAGCGATTTATGCTGATTACACTGTATCATTCTTATGTATGGTACCTATACTGGTTTAATATCAGCAGCTTGCTTCAGCGACATGAATGAGGATACTGTTTTAATATCAACATAGTCTGTTTGTGGCATACAGGATGAGGTGATATGTGCAGAACAATTTACTAAGGAAGGGCATATATTTATATAATCTGAGAATATGAAGATGTAGTATTCAAAATTAACTGATAAAGAAATAGATGCAACGAGCCTCATAAGCTGACAAAAACACACTGTTCTCTCTTGTTCTACATCACAGATGTGTTCCAAAACATCACAGCATTTTCTGTACAACAAGTACACAGTATTGTAAACTGAAGCAACATGGTTAGATTCAGGGATGTTGCCCAGGTTGTCTCAGCAACATCACTAGCTTCTCTCACTGAAATTAGTGGGCAGTATTTTCCATCTATGGACTGTTTCTTTTACTAGCTATTATGTCTATTTATCCCACACAACTATAATACTGTATAGGGCATCCATGTCTGACAAACATTGGTCTGGAAAAATGGGTGACAAGTCCATATTGTTTTAGAAAGTGATAAGGACAAAAACTTTGAAATATTCCAGGACCCACCTTGGAGTAAACTGGTAAAGCTTAAAAGTAGCAATGGAACTTTAGTGGGCAATTTTTCCTTAATTTACTGAACACCAAGCAGTAAGTTATAAAAAAAAAATAAATAAATAAAAATAAAAGGGCAACTTATAACAAAGGCTGATCATAAGATATACTGGGAGAATGAGTGAAGGCTTTACAGGTACAGTGGGTTTTTATACTGTATATACTGTAAACTGCATGTAAAATCATCATCATTGTCATCATGATTTTTTCTCCCATCAAGGCTATTAGAATGGGACAAAGTAGGATCCAGAACACAAGAGAATGCATAAATGATGGAGAATCATTAACCACCTAAATCTTCAAAATCCTGGGGCCACTTTGAAGACCAAACTTTTTTTTTTTTTTTTTTTTTTTTTTTTTTTTTAACCGAAGCATTTTACATTACTAGTTTTGAGGGGTATCCTGGGAAATTTATGGCAAACTTCAGGATGGAGAAAGAGAGAGAGAGAGAGAGAATCAATATGGTCTCTCAGGCATAGAGAGCTAAAATCACTGATGACTCCAAGTGGAGACCATTTTTGTCCATATGGCCAGCAGCTGAGAATTAGACCCATGTTAATATAGCACATTCAAAATAAGTCTAAGAAAAACCTTCTAACATTACTCGTTCATTTCTGAGTAACCCAGTGTAAATATAACTTACTGTATGTCCGTATATAGGGTCCCTGAAAACTGTTTGCAGCCTGCAGCCTCCACAACTCCTGTTGAGGCAGCAATACCATTTCTTTCTTAGCTTGCATGACACCACCAGGGTTATTCTCGCCTTTCCTGTCCACTGAGGGAATGCAGCCATGCAGCTTTGCCAGCTCACAAAACACTGTCAGTAATTTATCCTCAGTGTCATTTTGCAGGTGAGTGGGGAAGGTAATTTTAATGCACGTTCTCTTCCTGGTGGTCTTGCGTTCTCGGGTTGAGCTGGGTACATCCTTTAAGCTAGGGGAGGAGTACCGTATCGGTATCTGTCTGACTTCCCTAAGGTTATATTTCTGGCTCTGCTGCTTGTTGTTTCTCTTAGACTGATCATCCATTAATATCTGCTTTCCCTCACTGGCTTTCCCTGGAACCTCAGAAGAATATAAATCAACCAAAGGCACAGAACAAGGCATCATATTGGTAGTGCTGATTTGAGGACATGCATTTTGAAATGCATCCTGTTCTCCAGACTGTGATCCTGAGATGGTGGTCTGAGGATATGTGTTTTCAAACATGTCCCCTTCCCTAGACTGAGGTCTAGAGGTAGTGGCATGAGGATATGTATTTTCATATGTAGTCCCTTCCCTGAACTGAGGCAATGGGATGGTTGAGTCTTGGACATCAGCACTCCTCTCAAGAGACAACTCTCTAGAACCAGAAGCTGGAGAAAGAGAATCTCCTTCACCATCAGAACTTTTATCCTTGGGCCGAGGAGTTGAAGTTTTTGGACCTGAATCAATTAAGTGAGTAGAAGCATTTGGTGTTGTAGCACGGGGGGGAGCACCTCCACTTGGGCATATCTTTTTGCCTGATTCAACTGTGGGTTTGCTCTGCAATCCTTGCTCACTGCACACTTTGATGGGCGATAAGTTTGGGACAGCGATAGTTCCTTTCAATAAAAGCATTTTGTCACTCGTGCAACTTTCTGGGATGGAAGTTTCAGCTGCTGTATCTTCCTCTGTACCAGTTTCCTTGCTTGTTGGGATGGTGTCCTTGCATTTGTCCACAGCCTTAACTTTGTCCCCTGGCACAACAAATACTGAGAGAGACTGGCTGTCAGACAGCCTCTCCTTCAACTGACGAAGTACCTCCCAGTTGGCCTCAGACATGGCTGGTTCTGTCATGTCCTTCAGTCTACCACACAACTGCAAGAACACAAATTGGTAGTGATTAAAAATGATAACTTTCTCAATACTGAAAGAACTGTACTACTGCATTTTATTTCAGTTAATGCCAATTACCAGTGCTGTATTGTACTCTACTCAGCCGATGTGGGTCATATAAAAGTCTGGGTTAATTCTGTCATTGTCAACTCCCTTACAGAAACAAGTAAATTCCAATTAACACCAAATAATTATCTTCTGCTGAAAGTGGTCACAGCATCCTGAGAGAGGTGAGTATCATGATTAACTCCTATGGCTGTGATAACGTTAGTGCAGTGGAATCTCCTACATCACGCAGTTCTAAACAGTGGATTCATAATATGTGGCAACATCATGCAACAGTTTGCAATATCAGTTGTTTACCAACCACCTCGCCGACTTGAGGCACCAGTGTAACATGCATTCTAAATCCTCATTTATAGATTTCACAGGTATGTTTATAATATGCCCAGTAGCTGTGGTAATCCAGGAATAATAAAAAGTAACCCGTGAACGACTCATTTCAATAGAAAATAGGGAAAGGCCGTGCTCATCTGATAAGGAATGAACGGATTAATTCATTGCTAGACAGTCGCGGCAATTTCACCTACTCTATATGATAACAAATTCACAATCTCAAGTTAAGTAACTTTGGTACATATGTAACACACATAGTTAACTGCTGAATCATGACTGTAAGAAGTGAGAGGGAAAAAAACAAAACTGGGATATTCAAGGAAGCTGGCAGGTCGTCATCGGCAGCGTTTACAAACAATCTCTCCAACTGGTCGCTTTGTTTACAAATCACCATTCTGACTGAAAGCATTACTGTATTATGCATGCTAAATCCTCATTTAGAGCTTTCTGAGGTAGGCCTAAGTTTATTCAAATGCCCAGTAGCTGTGGTAATCCAGGAATAAGAAGTAACTCATGAAAGACTTATTTCAATAGAATACATGGAAAGGCTGCGCCCGTTCGATAAAGAATTAAGCTCAACGAGTCGATGGCTCTTATGGATGACATGGAGTCAGCTGAGGGTGATGATGACACTGCTTCTGTTGCCTCCACACTGAACTCTGAGGGGTTCCTGAGGGAGGTTGATGAGGAGGAAGCGGCAGAGAGGTGGCAGCATGGGGCAGCACCACTCAGCTTGTGCTGAGAGGCTGTAGTCCACCTCCAGCCATGGAACTCCTCCTTCCTCCATTCAGGTCATGTCATCAGTCAGTGTCTGGTAAGAATCTTACAATACTGTTCATGTCCATTAAATATGCTTTACTCATTTCTTTTCCAGGTTGTTAGCATTCACTGGTGACCAGCTTGATGTGGGTTTGGGGGTAAAGGGGGCAACTTTTCCAAGATGACAGACTCATAAGTAATTTTGCCCATATCATTAATTACTACATTTCTATCTCGCAGAATTCTCAAATGGTGGCCTGTACCCAGTCTCGTAAGACTGCGATTTAGGAGATTCCACTGTACAGTACTGTATTCTGTTCTGACAACACTAAGCTTCTTGAATTAGCTGAGTGACTAAAGCTTATGTTAATATTGTCACTATTAACTCTCTCATGACCAGGACAACTATAGTTTTCTCTTCCAGCTAACGCCAAATTAGTCTATTCTGCTGAATCTGTCACAGGAACTTGGGTGTATACTTTCACAATTAACTCTCTCAAGATCAAGCAACTCTAGTACAGTACTAGTATTACCAGTATACTCCAGGTGCATTCTGCTTTCTTATAATGTGCTCTCATAATTCTTGATCATATACTGGTAAAAGGCAGAAGGCACTCGTTCAGGTCCTCAAAGTTAACGCAACATAGTTATATCCACTAAAACAAACCTCTACCTTAAATAAGTCCAAATACTGTATTGCCTAATTCGCCACAACCAAGTTACTGTAGTGCATGGCACCTGACTGTGACTGCTCAGCATGAGAGTGCAAAGCCCCTCAGAGTTCATCTTCAGGAATTCACACTCTTTCGGTTCTACCAATGGAACAGAAATACTCTGACAAACACACCGAATAACATCTACAATAATGCACTCTAACTGTCACCTGCGATGAGGAGGGGCATATTTCAATGGCTGGCTGTAGTTTTATTGTTTGTGGTTTTATATTGTGTATCTAATCATTCATCCCTACGTGTCAAGTGGGGTTGGTAGATGATTAGTGCCCCTCCCTGTAAAACAATTAACTCTATGCCCTTGGCCACTCTGTTTGGGATACATGGCGTCTGGCAATGAATGAAAAATGATCTAATCGTTCTGCATGAAGCTTAATGTGCTGGGGCTGTTCTTCTAATCTACAAATAATTTATTCTTGGTGTGAAACAGTGACAACTTTTGATGTTACACTGCCAGGACAAGGTATTGTAATAATCAGTAGCTCAACTTACACATATCTTACTCTCAATCTTTTCCCTCTGTCTTTCATCTTGACTTCATTCTTGTAGCCTATATGAGGCCCCTAATAACATAGTGTACCAAGCGCCACTGCAAGTGAAACCGAGTTAAGTATACCAGTATATAGCCCAAACCCTCTTTGATCTGGAAAGCAACCACGAGGTACAGAAAGCAACTGGCATTAGGGTCCAAATTCCCCTTCTGTAACATAGTCTCACTGCCTGCTTCACTTCAGTGCGTCGACAAGCCTTCATGCTGGTCACAGAATGTACCAAGTGCCTCCCAGCAATGTGTTGTCTGGTGTTACCAGATACTAGCATTTCTTTATGCTCACAGTCATGCATTATTTTTATAGCAATATTAACCCCTTAACCGCGGGGCGTCACTTTCGTGACATTTGGGAGCAAAGGATCATACCGCAGGGCGTCGCTTTTGTGATTCTGTGTTATTTTGAATTCACCCGAGCTTCCAAGTGGGGGCTTGTATCATCTATCAGTACTGCCAATGTCCAACACTAATCAGCACTCCTAATCTCATCTGTACTCCCATCCACTGTTGACAATTTAGCCATTTCTCCCCGTTCTTGACTCCCCTCTCTACCCCCCCTCCATTACCCTATCCTCTCGCCTGCCCGGCCGTGCTATGCTAAGTAAATCTTCCCTAGAATTTTTTACTGATTTCATCCATTGAAATAAGCCCTATGCCCTATTCTTATACCAAATAATATATACAAGAAAGAAATAAGGTAAGTGAGAGTGCCATACACCTGGAACTGGCTAATTATCACCTGACAACACCTCACGTGCACTCGTTCGCCAGTTTTCGCTGTTTATTTCCCCTTGAAATATGCCGTATAATCTATTTTCGTAATAAATATACATATAAGGAGGGAAGAGAGAAGCCTAAGTGATATTTACATTCACCTGGAACTACCTAATTTATAATGTATTATCTAGATTTCTTGCCAATCATTTTTCGCTGTTTATTTCCCCTTGAAATATGCCGTATAATCTATTTTCGTAATAAATATACATATAAGGAGGGAAGGGAGAAGCCTAAGTGATATTTACATTCACCTGGAACTACCTAATTTATAATGTATTATCTAGATTTCTTGCCAATCATTTCACTGCTATATATTAGCTGTGTCAAGAGGCTAAGGATGGCAGTAATGCATTTCCCTAGGTAGGCCACCACCCCGGCCCACCCTTATCAGTTCACTCTCATCTTCCAATGTGGAGGTATGTCTGTTCGCTCTTGCTAGCTTCAGGGACTTTTCACCCCCAAGCAAAGGGCCCTGTGACCTTTACCCCCTACTAAACCTCGTGTGGAGAGAGGTAAAGGGCTGACAATTGATAAAAGAGTGACTACGATCTTTCTATTGAGTAAAACAGTGCAAGTGGAACTGTAAATAATGTGTAAACAGCAAGTGAAAGTAATGAATGTACATATACGTGAACAGTGGAAAATAGTTTTATAAGTTACTTCAAGTGACACTGCATAACACAGTGTAAATAAAATAGAAATGTAAATAACATAAATAAAATAGAGAACGTAAATAGAAATGTAAATGAGTAGTATTATAAGAATACGAGTATATACCCTAGGAGTAATGAAAGTGAAAGTTTCACTCTAGCATGTCTGAATACTGTGAGTTATGAGAGTGAAGGTGAAAGTGACATTCACTCTCAATGCTAGTATACAGGACGAGAAAGTGAATGCTACGTATTTTACTGAAAGAAATTGAATCCCTACAGTGACAATAAACTAATACTACTGAAGGAAACTTATGGATAAAGATTGTAGATATATATAAGTGTTATATAGTAATAGAAATATAAAGTGTGAGGGGTTTTATGAATAGTAAATGACAGAGTACCAAGAGCGAACTAGCGCAAGTGCGACGGTCAGACAGACGCGCTCATAATTTTCATTGCTTTCACAGTGTTTTTTTTTTTGGAGTATGCATCCCAAACTACATGGAAATCATAGAGTAGTGTTTATAGTGTTAATATCTGGCTGTGGTAATCATATTACGGGTTGTCGGGAAGTGTAAAGTGGAGACTTCGTTACCCAACTTCAGAGGTCTCCACAAGTCCTACGGTAACCGACGAAGGCTCAACAAACATTCCAGGAGAAAGCTGAAGGTATGTGCCATAAGCATATATAATTTTAATATTTTAGGACTAATAACTGATTTTTGGCAAATATTTTTTGAGTCGTTCGGAGCCCGAATAACCCTGCGGCACACGCAAAACATTGGTAAACATGTCCGCGGTGTAGGAGTTAATTATTGTACCATTATTCTAACATAATGGAATATTTTAGCATAAACTTGCATGATTTTAAGGGTAAGTTAGCCATAATGTACAGAAAATGGGAAAGGCAGAGAGCTCAGCAAGACATTGGCAACTGTGATCTGGGAATTTGTCACCATGTGATGCAGTTTTTTGTTTACCAGCCGGCCTAGAACACTGCCTGGATTAACTTGCTATTTTCAGACCTATTTTAGTGTTTTTTCTCATTGTCTCAAGAACATGAGTGACTCTAATAGTGAGCAAAAAGCTGCTGGTCCTTCTCATAACAGAAAAAGAGTGAGGAGGCCAGAGATGTGGGCACAAAACATTAGTAAGAAGCTCAGGAACACTTCAAGCTATATATATATATATATATAAAAGCACTAAAAAATATTCACTAGTTCCAAAGTTATGGCATTTTGAAACTTATGCAACTTTAACTGCGTTTTTCTCCGTTTTCAACATGTGGCGTTCGGTAAACTATGTTATTAGGGGCCTCATATAGTCCAACTACTTTTCGCTTTTCTTCCATCAATCTTTCAACACCCACAATCCACCAAACTGTTCCTTCTTACTAGATGATACTCTTGCAACACCAGACGCAGCTTTAACATTTCTAACCAAACAATCTCTGTATGCAATCATCACTCTTGCAACACCATACGCAGCTTTAGCATTTCTAACCAAACAACCTCTGTATGCAATCATCATCTATTCAAACCTCATCTCCCACCTCATGATGGGGATGAGGTAGGGTCCAGAAAAAAAAACAGGAAGACAATTCAAAAGTGAAACATCACCAGCATGGCCAAAGAGATAGGTCAAACCCTCAATCACAAATCACTGAAGCCCCAGAATCTTGGTTCCACCTAACATACATAACCATCTGCACATACCTGGGTGTATTTTTTTGATAGATGCATTTCACATACACCTGCCATATACTGTCAGCTCACTGGTTATCAAGTAAAAAAAAAAAAAAAATGTCACTCCCTGTACATAATGCATCCACTCATTCACAAATTTTCTATTAATCTGTTCCCTGCTCATCTACCCAAACTCCTCTAACGTACTGCCTTCTACAAATAATCATCTGCCACTGCTTTTTTATTCAATTTTACCACTTCTCTGAGTCCTCCTGTCACACTTGATCTTCAATGTTCCAGGTACCAATTTCATCCTGCACTACTATCTAAAATACAAATTCAATCCCAATGGCCACAGACTGTACTAAATACAATGTCATCACAGTTTAGGAATAAGCATAATATTGTTGTACTAACCCTTTCAATCCAGTGAGTTAATAGTCTTGCAATCTTTGGACAATTTTAATAATATCATCTGTTTCCTTGTTCAATCCAATATCATACCACTATTTTACGGTGAAGTACAGTATATACTGTATTACTCTTGCTACACTGACAACTTTATTAAGCTTAGAGAAAGAAATCAGGCTGTGAAGGAGTTTATGAAGACTGTTTCTAACCCTGACACTATATATGGTTTCTCCAGAGCTTAAGATGGGGGAATATGGAAGGACTGAGGGACATCTGTGTGACCTGGCAGTGGAGTCATCTGGGGCCGTATTCTCCGCAGGTGACGAAGCTCCCTAACACCTCTTCCTCACCAATTTACTTTTAGATACAGCTAGCTAATGTCGTTTTGTATGTTATTTATGCAGAGTATATTAGAATGACTTAAGTAACACTGAAGAGGTCGGCAGACACCAAGGTGCAATTAGCATTTTATATAACATAGGAAGAGGTGTTAAGGAGCCTTGTTAACCATGAATAATATGGGCCCTGATCATATCAATGCCACCATGTGAAGGCATCCCTCTCCTGCACCAGTCCTTATTATAACAACTTTCCCACACAGTTTGTGCTGTAATGTAAAGTGAAGGAATTTGGTAAACCATCATCACAGGTAACAATGGCATTGTAACAGGTAGTTTCTGAGTAATTCAAAAAGGATTTAACTAATCTCCTAGAGAAATTTTACTAAAATTAGATAACACCTGTATTATTGAAAGATGAAGCTAATCTCTATAGTCCGAAAGGTCTCCCTAGAAAAATAAAACAGATTTTATATTGCTAGACTGAAAGGGTTAAGTCAATTTTGTAATTATTATTCATAAAGGACTTAGGGTTGTAAGTTTAAACCTCAAACTGAAAACTGAAATGCAAACTATCCATTTGTTTCTAATAATTCCTGATGTACACAACAAAGATGGAGCATATTTAGCCTTCCTGTATATATGCTTATGGCATCCTGTAGTCTGTACTGTGGGATGCAGGTTAACCATATCTAATAACCATGGGCATTCTCCAAATGATCATCAAAATTAAGGGTTTTCGATTCCACTTTGTGAATTAATGTTTAAGCTATGATCCTTAGCAGCAAAAATGTATGCAAAGAATATTTACAATGAGATCTTACAATATAAAAATGGGACATGCTTAACTCAAAGCTTGGAACAGTAAAGATGTCACCATAACACTCAATCCTAGCCTAACACAGTCCATAATATATAAGGGTAGACCACCAGCCCACTCACCTATGTGACATTACATAACAAAAAGCCTCCAGTCACCTCTTGTGGACTGAACCTATGCATGGCTATCACTCTGACTGGGGTACTCTAATCAGTAGATCACATGGCCACAAGACTGTATAAAATTGAATCATGTGGCATCAGCCTAAACACAGATCTCAGGTGCACCAAGAGTAAGGCAGGGCTATTATTATTACAGTATTATTATTTTTTAATGTAAGGAAGAAGGAATCAAAGGCCAGAAGCCCATAAGATTGTTCCCTCTTAGAAAAAAACAAAAACATGACAAGAGGGCCAAATTCAAGATCTGTTCGAGATGCCTGGACACACTGCATTTGAAAGACTTGGGGTCACAGACAGTAGGGATACAGATAAAGGAGGACAGTTCCAGAGCTCACCTGTTGCACACATGAAGGACTGGGAGTAACGGTTAACTCTTGAGTTAGAGAGTTGGGCAGAAAAGGGATAAGAGTTTGTTGCTAGACGGGTGCTATGCACCCTTCGTAGAGGTGGAGGGATGCAAGCAGATTCAGAGGGGCATTGACTGTTGAGGTAGCGATTGAAAAGCGATAAAAATGCAACAATGTGGTGAAAAGTCGAAGTTGAAGGGAGCCAGTAAGAGGAGGAGAGTTAATGAGATGAAATGAGAGTATCTTTGGGTTGCAACAGTTACCAAAAGTTTTTTCATATTCACTGTTTTCATGTGAACTCATAAGAATATTCCAAGATGCCATTTATTGCTACAGTACCTTTTGGCTTAGCATCAAGAAATACTGCTCTTTCAAACTGAGTCCACAATAACTCGAGAAGCATACTTCTCATCAGTGTACTGTATATTACCAAGTCTCTTCCTTGTCCTCCAATACCTTTATCTTTGGCCAGTTATTAGAAGTGGGTAATAATCATCTTCAGTGCCATCACCAGGTACGGTACCTACATTTTTCTCTTCTTTCTCACTGTCTCCGATTCTCATTTACTTTACTGGTATTTGATACGACATAGTGACAGGTGTTTTAACCCCCTGAATCTGTGCGGTGTTCTTTTTAGTTCACTCTTGCAACAATCAGACGATAATTTTTAACCAGGGAAAGACCTTTCATGATGACAGGGTTTACTAAGGCTATACCTGACCCATTCAGTTTGAGGGGGGGGGGGGAATCCTAAACTCAATGAAACTGAATGATGGCAAGAATAAAATGAAAAAGACATCTCTGGCCTATCTTCTTCAGGGATGCATTTTGCTTATTACATCTTAACTCCTTCAATCCACTGACATAATTTTCATATCACAACAGCAGACACTTTTCAAACTTACTTCATTCACCTCTTCAGTACTAGGGTGCTCTCTTAATCCGAATAAGTGAGTGAATGAATGAAATCCAAGTGCCACTAACAAAGACCATATTGCACTTCTATCTATCTATCTATCTACTGCCAGGCGCCTCAATCCCGTCTGGGGTGGCCACAAACAAATCGCCTCCAAGCAGCCCTGTCCCCCGCCATTTCACTGCCCTGCTACCAACCCACACCCCCCTCTCTCATATACCTCTCCACCCCATCCCTCCATCTCATCCTCGGCCTCCCCCTCCCTCTTCCCCCCTCAACCTCACTCACATACACTCTCTTCGTCAGTCTTTCACCCTCCATCCTCTCCACATGGCCAAACCACCTCAGTGTGTTCCTCATAACGCTTCCTATCACATCCACATCAACACCACAATGCTCCTTGATATCCTCATTCGTCAGCCTGTCTCTCCATGTGACTCCACAGGCTCCTCTTAAATAACTCATTTCCACTGCTCTCACTCTTGACTTGTGTCCTTCCAACAACGTCCAAGCTTCACTTCCGTACGTTAGAGTTGGTATCACAATACTGTCATGTAGTAACTTTTTCACTTCCATGCTCACTTCCCTGTTTCTTATCACTGCTTTCAAAGAACCAGCAACCTTTCTTCCCTGCTGTACCCTTTCAAGCACTTCACCCTCCAAACCTCCATCCTTACTCATCACACTATCCAAGTACTTAAACGTACTCACATTTTCCAATTCCTCACCATCCAACCTCGCTGTACATTCACTGACTTCACCTCTCTCAAAGACCATCACTTTACTCTTCCCTACATTCACCTTTAGATTCCGTTTCTTACACACTCTCCCAAACTCATCCACCAAGCCTTGCAGCTCCCCTTCGTCTTCACTCAACAACACAGTATCATCTGCAAACAACAGTACAGGGAGTTTCCAAACACTATCCTCTCTCACCAGGGCCACTCCAACATCCACTACCCTACCTTGTACCTCTTTTATTACCCCATCCATGTACAGATTGAACAACCATGGAGACATGACACATCCCTGTTTCAACCCAACTTTCAAAGAGAAAAACTCACTTAGTTCACCATCCACATGCACTGCAGCCTTCGCACCATCGTACATACTCTTCACAGCATTCAACAACGTCCCATCTACTCCATATATACTTGAACACTTTCCACAATCCTTGTCTATCCACCCTGTCATATGCTTTCTCCAAATCCATGAACGCCGCATACAACTTCTTTCCCTTCTCTAGAAACTTTTCCACTAAAGATCTAAGAATGAATATCTGATGTACACAACCTCTTCCCTTCCTAAAGCCTCCCTGTTCTTCTCCAACTAATTTCTCTGTTCTTTCTCTCTGTCAATAAGCATCCTACCATACACTTTTCCTATTATACAAAGAAGACAAATGCCCCTATAATTACCACACACTTCTTTTTCCCCTTTTCCTTTGTCTATCTATCTACAGTATCTATCTATTGCCAGACGCCTCAATCCCGTTTGGGGTGGCCACAAGCAAATCGCCTCCAAGTCGCCCTGTCCCCCGCCATTTCACTGCCCTGCTCCCAACTCACACCCCCCTCTCTCATATACCTCTCCACCCCATCCCTCCATCTCATCCTCAGCCTCCCACTCCCTCTTCCCCCCTCCACCACACTCACATACACTCTCTTCGTCAGTCTTTCACCCTCCATCCTCTCCACATGCCCAAACCACCTCAGTGTGTTCCTCATAACGCTTCCTATCACATCCACATCAACACCACAACGCTCCTTTATATCCTCATTCGTCTGCCTGTACAAGGGAATAATTATACCTGACTTCCAATCCTCCGGGACTCTACCTTCCTCCCACGCCAATCTGCACATCTTCCACATCCATTCTACTACTATCTCTCCCCCATGCTTCAGCATTTCACCACACACTCCATCAATTCCTAGGGCTTTCCCCAATTTAACTTTCTTCATTGATTCCACAACTTCTATCCTACTGATTTCTTCCTGTCTTCTCACCTCCCTCCTCCCAGCCATTCCCCAGCCACTTATACTCGCTTTACTTCCATCCTCTACGTTCAACAATTCCTTAAAGTGTTTTCTCCATCTGCTCACTTTTTCTCCCTTCTCCACTAGTAATCTACCATTTTTATCTTTCACTCCCCTGCTAACTTCACTTCAACCCTGTCTTACTCTTTTCACCTCTTTCCAGAACATTTTCTTACAGTCCCTCCACTTTACACTCAAATTCCTTCCAAATTCCTCATCCACTCTCTTCTTACTCTCTCTTACTAATCTTTTCATCTCTCTCTTTCTTTCTACATATAACTCTCTCTTCCGCCTCTCAATTTCTTCCACCTCCCTATTTCTCATCCATTCCTTGTATATTGCACTTAATCTGAATAAAATCATCTGGTGGCAGGAAGCATAAAATACCCAATACAAAAATACAGTATACTGTATATCATCATGTAGAAGAGGTTAACATCCTTCAATATACAGTAATACCGATGCAAAACACTATGTGTCAAGGTGCTGATGAGGAGCCAACACATGGTGGCCCTGTGTGCCCTGGGTGGAGAGAAGCAGCTGCAGTGTATGCCCAGAAGTTAAACCTCCTCATATTTTCTGGAATCTAACCATGGGAAAAGACCTTGGTCCAACCCTGGCATGGTGCTGTGTGCCCGTCCCAACATGATGCATGTACTGTACTGTACCTGCAGGGCAGCACCACAGAAGCAGTTAACTACCTGTGGTCAAAGGGCCTGCTCAGTTAGACACACCAGGGTTAGGCAACAACAAATATATGTCAATATGAAAAGGATTCAAGTAACACATGAGATTAGATATGGGTACAATGCTGTATACAAAAATAGGTCAATAAGGAAGAAATGTAATGACCGCATCCTGTAAGAACAGCTGGCAGTCCAAAGTATTAGAGTCAGCAGTCAGCTTAAAGGATATAGCTTTCACTGTCAGGTTAGTCCCCCCTTCCCCAAGGATGCCCAATTGGATTTTGAGGATGATATGATTACGTGAAAAGATGTCAATAAGATTTAAGACCCTGGCATTCCAAGGTTAAGTCTGACAGATGTCAAGGTTAGGTCCACAACCCCCAGGCATGCCAAGGTTAGATTCAAAGCATGCTAAGGTTTGATCTAAAGGATGTCAAGAGTAGGTCTGAAGGATGCCAAAGTTAAGTTTGACTGATGCCATGATTTGGTCTTAAGGATACCAAGAGTAGGTCAGAAGAATGATAAGGTTAGGTCATCAAAGTTACTGTAGGTCTGAAGAGGTGCAAAGGATGCTAAGTTGGATGCAAAGGATGCTTAAGCTGGATGCAGAGGATGCCAAGGTCAGGTCCAAAGGATGCCAAAGCTAGGTCTGAAGGATGTCGGTATTGGGTACGGTAAGCCACAAGAATTCTGACATGAGGTTAGAAGGATGCTGAGGTTAGGAAAGAAGTATGCATTTTATCATAATTACTCAAAATTGGGCATCTCCTAAAAAAAATACTGGAAATGAGAATTTAAACTTGTCAAAGAGATTGTCTTCTAGTCAGTAATTATCAACTCCAAATATAAAAGGTTTAATGATGGCTAAATCAAAATCCTCAAGCTTGAAAAGCCTTTTCAGCTGAATAGTAATTTCAAGACCTCAAGCACGAAAAAAAAAAAAAAAAAAAAAAAAAAATCAGGGTTGTTCACGGAGACAGGAGCCTTTGGTAAAACAAGCTTCTTAACCTGCCAGGCTCTGACCTGGGTAAGCTGATATTCTGAAACTTAAAAATAAATAAATCCTGAATAATATATATACAAAACTTAACTTCGTTATTTTACTTTGTGCTATCCACAGATGCAACTTCAGACTTTAAATCTGTGAGGTTAAAAATGGTCATCATTTTCATTACTATTGGTCCTTCCAAACTTCCACAAAACTTTGTGAAATATAAGAGATAAGAAAACATCATTGTGGTGAAAGGGTTAAATATCAGAGGGGTAGTATTCACAAACTTTTTTGAGCTGTTTCACACCAAGTCGTTTTGTACTCTTACCCTAAATGGCCTGCGAAAAAAAAAAAAAAAAAAATCGTCGCCATGGAGCCTATTGCCGTAAAATGTGGTTCAGGTAATTCATGAATATAAGTCCCTGGTTCGTACAGTAGCCCACAGTAATACAGTACAGTATGTCAGTCTACGATACCAGGGTGATGTCCTACTGAAGATACCCGCTATGAAGCCTGTGTTTAAAGGATCATCCTTGAATTCGGATGCAAACCACGTACAATTCTGCACGGATTCCACTGATACTACGGGAAACATGAATTAACTCACCTTGATCCGAAATAAATGATAATGAAGGGTGAAAGGCCCACCACCCTCCCGCGCTTTCACGTGGTGTCTCCCCGATGGGCACCTGCCGTTCTTTCGAATTTGATGAAATATTTCATATTTTGTTCATGATTATTAATCTGGCAATTATTTGTTATTCATCTGTCATAATACTCATTGTGTATGAAAGACCCATATTTACTTTTCCTTAACTACATGAACAATAATTTTAGAATTCACCAATAAGTAATGAATGGGCAGAAGAGATGGACAAATAAACATATTGACTGAGAGATAATAATGGCTACACCCCATCATAAGCGTAGGGTCTCAGGGCTAGGCGCACTTATCCAGACAATAAATCTTTTGACTGCAAATTATCAGCTTGGCATTTTATTTTGGCTGTTATCAGATTGTCTATCTATATTTAAGGAAACTCTAGAGCACTAAAAGTACAAAAAACATCATAATCAACAGTTTGGTATACAAAGATCACGCATTTTTCTGCCACCTTGCGACGATTTCATTCTATACATAGAAACTCCCCTCAAGCAAAATACCGACCTCAAAATGACCAGGGCAGGGATGTACAAAACTCTGTTAGAAGGCAGCCTTAAGGCTAGCCTTTTGTGAAGTATTTGAGGCCGCCCTACGGCTGCCTCTAAGGCCCATGCACAACGACCCCTGTAGATGCTAATCCTTGAGTAGTGTTTTGTGAGTAATGAACCCCAACCCTTCCTCGGAATTAAACTCTGTAACCTATGTGCCACATATACAGAACATGGAACGCCTTCCGAGGGTCATGTTGTGGAGTTGTACCTCAAAAATACATTTTCTCTGAAAACGCATTAAAAGAAAATGTCAGGCATCTACAACTTTATGGTACACTATTATACTTCTTGCCACAGTAAATGCATTACCGTTTTCTCAGGATTTTTGAAGTGCTATACACGTGATATTAAAATGGCTTGGGACAGGCTTACTCACTGGCCCTTACTGTAACTACATATTACATTTATAGTATGGAAAAAAAAAAAAAAACTAAAATAAAGCGCGCGCGCACACACACACATTGACAGTTTAATATATCACCCTCCACTCGGCAAAAGCGATCATGCAGTACTAAATTATAACTTCAGGATAGCATATGACATAGTAAACAGCAATGACAGTTACAAAATGAGCCTAAACTATAAAAAGGGAAATTATCAAGACCTAAAGAAGCATTTCTTAGAAGTTGATTGGGAAAATGAGATTAGAGGACAAGATTTAAATGCTGTATATAAAACTTTTTGTGAATTTTATGAAATAGGAGTCCAGAAGTACATCCCACAGCACCAAGAAGCAGATAAAAAAATACAGAAATGGTTCAATACAGAATGTAAAAAATCAAAAGAAAGAAGAGATTTGTTGTGGAATAGATACAGAAGACACAATAGTGAAAGGGCGTATAATAATTACAAACAGGCAAGAAACGACTATACAAGAATAAGGAGGGAAGCCCAAAAACAGTTCGAGGAGGATATAATAAATAAAAATAGTGATCAACCAAAGCTGTTTTACAGCTATATCAGAAGCAAAACCAAAGTAAAAGATATAATACAATCCACTACGGACGAGGGAATCACTTATACACAAGAGAAAGATACGAGGGGTGATTAGAAAGAAATGACAGTGAGTCCATAAACTTTTATTAGCATGAAGAACTATCAAACTATGACTCACATTCCTTCAAAGTACTCCCCTCCAACCTCTATGCAGCGTTTCATTCTCTTTCTCCACTTCATGAAGCAAATGTGGTACTCTGAAGACGGTATACTTCGGAGTTCTGAATTGACGGTCCGTACCAAGTCTTGGATGCCAAGAAATTGCTTCCCAGCGATGGCAGATTTAATTTTTGGAAACAACCAAAAGTCACAGGAAGCCAGGTCAGGGGAGTAGGGTGGGTGGGGGAGCAGAGTTATACCTTGTTGTTCCAGGTACTGCATAGTGAGGCGAGCTTTGTGGGGTGCAGCATTGTCGTGGTGCAGCAAAAGGCGAGACTGACGGCGGGTTGGTGAGGTGTTGGCCTTGTGTTCCAAGACTTGTGGAAGGACCTGGTCTGTGTAGTATTGGGCTGTGATAGTGGACTTTTCAGGCATCACATCCACGCATATTGGTCCTTGAGAATTGAAAAAGATGGTGAAAAGGCGCTTCCGCCTTCCTTCAAAATCTGAGGTCCAGGGTCTTCATCGCCCAACCACACCATGTTTGACTGCTTGTCACGGGTTGTGAAGAATGAAATCCAACACTCATCTCCAGTAGCAACATCTGAGAACCGTTTTGGACCATTTGGTTCAAATTCAGCAAGCCAGACACGACAAATCCTCACCCGTTCAGCCTTTTGCTCATCAGTCAACAAATGGGGTATCCATCGACAACACTTCTTCCTCAGGTGTAATTGTTCATGCACGATGTCATATGCACTCCCATAACTGATATCAAGCTCCAAGGCTAAGAATCTAAGAGTTACAGTTGGATCCTCGTCAATGATGGACCGTGCACGGACAGTTGTTGCTTCGGTCACGGATGTCCAGAGCGTTGTTCATCTTTCAATTCAGTTTTTCCTGCTGTGAAAGCACGAATCCAGCGGGAAACAGTTTCCAGGGAAGGAGTAGTGTCTGGATAAACTTGTAATAATTCCCCTCGAATCTCTGTTGCTTTCTTTCCCAGTTTCCACCTCGTAAAAATGTAGAACCTGCAGCCTTCTCTCGAGTAATCCATGTTTCTGGCCAGAGAGCAAAAACAAGAGTGAAGCATTCACTCACAACAATAAAACAAGAAAAGTCAGGCATACGGCGACAAGTTCAAACTCGTAAGGACAGGCAACTCTGCACTCTCCTTGCTCCCCTACCTCCCATCATTCAAGGCTTTCATGTTATAGCACGAACTGTCATTACTTTCTGATCACCCTTCGTATTTGTGAAGCACTAAATAAGAATTTCCAATTAAATTTTACAGAAGAAAAAAATTTTGAGAGGGACTATGTGGTACACGCATGTCCACACATACTACCAGATATACAAATAGCAGAAAAAGTAATACAGGAGGAGTTAAGTAGATTAGACAGAGGAAAAGCATGTGGTCCTGATGAAATTTCATGTTGGGTATTACGAGAATGTGCAAAGGAGTTAAGTAAACCATTATTTTTAATTTTCAAGAAATCCTTGAGTCAAGGGAAACTACCTGATATTTGGAAAAAAGCAAATATAGTCCCCTTATTCAAGAAAGGAAATAGACAAAATCCTCTCAACTACCGACCAGTATCACTGACCAGTGTTGTATGCAAGGTATTAGAAAAACTTATAAGAAAAGCTTGGGTAAATCATCTAGAAGAACACAGTATGATAACAGAAAGACAGTTTGGATACAGAAAAGGAAAATCATGTGTTACTAATCTGTTGAGCTACTATGACAGAGTAACAAACACATTACAGGAAAGGGAAGGATGGGTGGACAGTATCTATTTAGATTTCAAGAAAGCTTTTGACACAGTACCACACCAAAGACTTTTATGGAAACTGTACCATCATGGAGGAATTCGAGGCAAACTGTTTTGCTGGATGCAAGACTTTCTCATAAAAAGAGAAATGAGGACAGTACTAAGAGGAAACTACTCATCATGGAAAGAAGTGACTTGTGGAGTACCACAGGGTTCGGTGCTGGCACCAATCATGTTTTTAGTGTATATAAATGATATAAACAGTAACACTGGAAATGAGAGCTATCTGAATATGTTTGCAGATGATGCAAAAATACAAAGGAGAATTACTAGCACAGACCCTTCTAGGGAGCTCCAAGAAGAATTAAATAAACTTCATGAATGGAGTAGTACATGGCAAATGGAATTCAATGTGGACAAGTGTCATGTAATCAAGTTTGGTAAAAGTGGAAAAAGACCAGATTGGGATTATAAGTTAGGAAATAAAACCCTATACACATCAGAAAGAGAGAAAGACCTAGTTGTGATTATCAATAACAGACTATCTCCGGCTGACCACATCAGCGAGAAGGTACGGAACATGTATACACTGCTTGCAAATATGAGAATAGCATTCACATACATAAATGAAGACATGCTAAGAAGGATAATAGCATCATTCATTAGACCAACCCTGGAATATGCATCAGTAGTCTGGAGTCCTCATCTCAAAAAGCATATAGACAAGATTGAAAAAGTTCAAAGGGCCGCTACAAGATGGATAGGCTACCAAGCTTAAGGGACCTAAGCTACGAAGAAAGACTAAATAAACTGAATCTACCAACACTACAGGAGAGAAGGAAAAGAGGTGACATGATAATGCTATATAAGTGCATATCAGGAAAGGAGAAAATAGACATAAATGATTACTTAACATATGGAGAAGCATCAACAAGACAACACTGCAAAAAACTGCATAAGAAGTGAGGTGATAAAGACGTAAGGAAATTCAGTTTCCCAAACAAAGCAATTGATCAATGGAATGCACTACCGAATGAAATAGTGTGTGTCAAAACAATTCACAAATTTAAGGATATGTACGATAAATATGGTTTAAGACACGGGACAGTAGGATCTTGACTCATTCCTGTAAAGATACAATTAGGTAAGAACACACACACACACACTGATGTATATAGTTGTATTTGCTTATCATTATCGAGAGAAGGTAGTGTTTAGCTTGGTTGGTATCATGTTCTTGACGTAGGTGATGAGACCTCTATGTCTGATATAGGAGTCTATCTATCTATCTATCTATTGCCAGACGCCTCAATCCCGTTTGGGGTGGCCACAAACAAATCGCCTCCTAGTCGCCCTGTCCCCCGCCATTTCACTGCCCTGCTCCCAACTCACACCCCCCTCTCTCATATACCTCTCCACCCCATCCCTCCATCTCATCCTCGGCCTCCCCCTCCCTCTTCCTCCCTCCACCTCACTCACATACACTCTCTTCGTCGTCAGTCTTTCACCCTCCATTCTCTTCACATGGCCAAACCACCTCAGTGTGTTCCTCATAACGCTTCCTATCACATCCACATCCACACTACAACGCTCCTTTATATCCTCATTCGTCAGCCTGTCTCTCCATGTGACTCCACAGGCACCTCCTAAATAACTCATTTCTACTGCTCTCACTCTTGACTTGTGTCCTTCCAACAACGTTCAAGCTTCACTTTCATACGTTAGAGTTGGTATCACAATACTGTCATGTAGTAACTTTTTCACTTCCATGCTCACTTCCCTGTTTCTTATCATTGCTTTCAAAGAACCAGCAACCTTTCTTCCCTGCTGTACCCTTTCAAGCACTTCACCCTCCAAACCTCCATCCTTACTCATCACACTACCCAAGTACTTAAACGTACTCACATTTTCCAATTCCTCACCATCCAACCTCGCTGTACATTTACTGACTTCACCCCTCTCAAAGACCATCACTTTACTTTTCCCTACATTCACCTTTAGATTCCGTTTCTTACACACTCTCCCAAACTCATCCACCAAGCCTTGCAGCTCCCCTTCGTCTTCACTCAACAACACAGTATCATCTGCAAACAACAGTACAGGGAGTTTCCAAACACTATCCTCTCTCACCAGGGCCACTCCAACATCCACTACCCTACCTTGTACCTCTTTTATTACCCCATCCATGTACAGATTGAACAACCATGGAGACATGACACATCCCTGTTTCAACCCAACTTTCAAAGAGAAAAATTCACTTAGTTCACCATCCACACGCACTGCAGCCTTCACACCATCGTACATACTCTTCACAGCATTCAACAACTTCCCATCTACTCCATATATTCTTAACACTTTCCACAATCCTTGTCTATCCACCCTGTCATATGCTTTCTCCAAATCCATGAAAGCCGCATACAACTTCTTTCCCTTCTACAGAAACTTTTCCACTAAAGATCTAAGAATGAATATCTGATGTACACAACCTCTTCCCTTCCTAAAGCCTCCCTGTTTTTCTCCAACTAATTTCTCTGTTCTTTCTCTAACTCTGTCAATAAGTATTCTACCATACACTTTTCCTATTATACTAAGAAGACAAATGCCCCTATGATTACCACACACTTCTTTTTCCCCTTTTCCTTTGTACAAGGGAATAATTATACCTGACTTCCAATCCTCCGGGACTCTACCTTCCTCCCACGCCAATCTGCACATCTTCCACATCCATTCTACTACTATCTCTCCCCCATGCTTCAGCATTTCACCACACACTCCATCAATTCCTGGGGCTTTCCCCGATTTAACTTTCTTCATTGCTTCCACAACTTCTATCCTACTGATTTCTTCCTGTCTTCTCACCTCCCTCCTTCTCCCAGCCATTCCCCAGCCACTTATACTCGCATTACTTCCATCCTCTATGTTCAACAATCCCTTAAAGTGTTCTCTCCATCTGCTCACTTTTTCTCCCTTCTCCACTAGTAATCTACCATTTTTATCTTTCACTCCCCTGCTAACTTCACTTCAACCCTGTCTTACTCTTTTCACCTCTTTCCAGAACATTTTCTTACAGTCCCTCCACTTTACACTCAGATTCCTTCAAAATTCCTCATCCACTCTCTTCTTACTCTCTCTTACTAATCTTTTCACCTCTCTCTTTCTTTCTACATATAACTCTCTCTTCCGCCTCTCAACTTCTTCCACGCCCCTATTTCTCATCCATTCATTGTATGCTTTCTTCTTTTGTGCCACAGCCTGTCTCACCTCTTCAGTCCACCACGCTGTTCCTTGCTGCACTCCCCCTCCGTCTTCTCTTCCTTCCACACACCACATCACATGCTGCACATATTTCTTCTGTAAATATCCTACACACACCTTCCATGTCTCCCATCTGCTCCAGTTCATATTTGCCTAATCGTTCCTCCACTTCTCTCTTATACTCTGCCTTTTTCTCATCCTCTTGTAACCTCTCCACTCTCCTTGCAACTACTTCCTCTCGTCTTTCCCTTCTTCTATTCCTCCATCTTATTTGAATCATAATTCTGGCCACCACCAAGTAGTGGCCGATACACAATCTCACGAAACGACCGATAGTGAACTGCTGGTAGCCAGACAGGTGTAGCGTGTCGTCCTTTGCGTGTTTGGTTTCCTGAACAGACAATATCAATTCTGTTTTCTAGTGCAAACTGTTGTAGTTCCATGTACAGTGCCTGTGCTTTACTCCGTTGGTGTTCCATGTCAGTATCTTGAGTGGGACGTTACTGGTAATTGTCATCCTCTGTCTGATGTATTTCAAGTGCTGCATAAGTTAGTTCCTTGGGCTTGTCCATTGCTTCTGCCTACTTGGTGAATGCTATGGCATATTCTGAGTCTGGTTCTTGTGATCACTTCTTTACCACACTTCACACATCCTTGATTAAAAAGTCTTTTAGTCAAGGCATGCCTCTTGTTGGCCAGAAACACTATAACTCATTACCTATTGATAAAGGTATCGTGTATCCCAGGTGTAGTTACGATAATAGAGCTGAAGAGGGGCGCCTTCAAGTGGTGGTACAAATATAACCATACGGCTCTACTGCTCGGTCAGACAAGCTTCCTTCAACTACTTCCCTATCCCCTGAAAGTAGGATAGTGGACTGCTGGAGAAGGGCAACTTACCACTGGGTTCACTTTTCAGATGAGCTTGTGGTGGTCACTCTACTACTACTACTACTACTATTATTACTACTGCTACAGCGATGTCTCAGGTGTGCTCAGGTTAATTACATGCTAAAAGATCTACAGGTAACAGGTGGTGTGGCTAATAAAGACAGGTGTTTGAGTGCTTTAGGAGGTCATTACTTCAATATAAAATAGGGTTTTGTTGGTATCCTCACTTGTTAGGCTCAGATGATTATATCCAGCATAAAAGAGGGAGGGGAGGAAGGAGGAGGAGGCCAAGGATGAGATGAAGGGATGGAGTGGAAAGGTATATAATGAGAAAGGGGAGTGTGATCGGGGACCAGGGCAGTGAAATGGCGGGGGACACGGCGACATGGAGGCGATTTGTTTGTGGCCACCCCTTACGGGATTAAGGCGCTTGGCAATAGATAGATAGATAGATAAAAAACAGATGAGGTGGGAGTATAGGTGCTAGATGTGGGTTTCAAGAGGTGTAGATATTGGCCATGTGGAGAGGATGGAGTATGTGAGACTGATTAGGAGAGTGTGTGACTGAGGTGGTGGGGAGTGGGAGACCATGGTTGATGTGGAGGTATGGGGTGGAGGCATATATGAAATGTGGGTATGAGCTGGAGAGAGGGCAGCCTGTCAGCAGAAGACTGAAACATGGAGGTGATTTGTTTATGGCTACCACTTACGGGATTCAGGTGTCTGACGATAGATAGATAAATATTAAAAGTACTGTAAAAGGAATCACACACACACAAACACACACACACACAGAGGGAGTCAATCTAGGCGGACGTGCGACACCGGCGCTCTGTACCAAATCATCACGGCCAGTGGCATTACCTAAATAGTATCTTTGTATGAGTCAAGCTCAGTACCAGGTTAGACTAAATGATTGTTCATTATTAAAAGGAAAAAAAAAAATAAGTTTAAACAAGACTTTTGTTCAAGCAGGAAATAGAACCAAGACGAAAGAATACGCTGAGTCATCTCTGAAGTTTGTTTAGACTACAACAACACGGAGATTGTAAGTACATGCTTTGCACTTTAAGTATTGCAAAATGGATACATACTTCAGTAAAACAAATTTGGAAAAGAAAAGGGATAAAGGTAAAAAGCAAAATGATGATTTCTACCAAGAACTGGTTGAAGTAGAGACTCACAACAGACTGGTTGAACGTGTAAACAAACTAGAAATGGCTTTCAAAAATGAAACTGATGAAATAAAGAAGCAGATGCACTTGCAAAAGGAAGAAATAGAAAAACTAGGAAGGGAGGCCAATAAGAAAGACACAACCATCAGTGAACTAACAGTGGAATTGAGTACACTTAGGAAGAAAATGAGTGAAATGGCAAGTACAGTAGTCAATCACGAGAGTGTTATGGAAGAGTTCAAAAATGACACAGAGACAATTAGGCAAGTTAGCAGTCTTATTGACCAGAGCAGTGATATTGAGGTGAAGATGACACAAGTGAATGAAGCTGTGCAAAGCTACAAAAATGATGCAGAAACCATGTATGCTGAAATGGTGAAAGTAAAGAAAGACTTAGAAACAAGGGTGGAGGAAAAAAACATTAAAAAGGTGAAAAGAATAATCCAAAACAATCCAAAGTTAGTCAGAGATTCAGTAGAGATAAACAAATCAATAGTAATCACTGGTATACAAGAGGAAGAAGTTAAACACAAAGATCACAAGAGACAAAAAGGAGATGGCAAATGTAATGAGCTTACTGAAAGAAGTATCAGAGGAAATCTGTAGTGAAGACATTGAGGAACACAAAAGGTTAGGGAAATACGAGAAAAGCAAGACAAGACCTCTAAAGGTGACTTTCCAGAGTGTAAACACTGTGGAAGAGATACTAAAAAATGCAAAAGAATCTTAAGGAAAAAGAGGAGTTCAAAAATGTATGAATAAAAAGATGCCTAACACAAGAGGAACTGGAATTACTGAAAGAGAAAAGGGAGGAAGCAAAAACAAAAAATGAGGGAAGATCAGAAGAGGAGAAGAAGAAATTTTTTTACAAAGTAATAGGATTGCAGGTACGAAAGTGGTACACAAACAGGATGGAAGAAAAAGGAGGAAGGTAGTAGAACCATGTCATGACAAGTATATAAACAAGATGATAAAATTTATGTACTCAAATGTGGATGGAATGGTATCTAAATTACTAGAGATGAATGATTATGTCAGAGAAAATGAACCACAAATAATATGCCTAACTGAAACAAAATCAATACCAAGGATATCAAATGACATACTAAACTTAGAGGAATACAATATATGGTGAAGAGACAGATATTTAAAAAAAAGGAGGAGGAATTATAATATTAACTAAGAAAAATCTAAAAGTCAAGGAAATAAAACTAGATATACCATCACAAGTACAACTGATTGCAGTAAAGATCGACACATCTGAAGGTAAAGTAATTGTAGCCACCCAGATCAAACACATGGGAAAAAGACTAATATGAGGACCTGGCAGAGAGTACAATTCAGAGTGTAAGGTCATTGCTACATAAAATGGAAGAGAAATCGGAAAGAATTACACTAACTGGGGACTTCAATACAAATATAAATTGGAATACTCTAGATATAAATAGCCAAGAAAGCTGTTGGAACCAAAAGCTCCTGGATCTCGTACAAGAGTTTTTCTTAACGCAACATGTGAGGGAAACCACCAGAAAAAGAGGACTTGATGTACCTTCAGTGCTAGATCTAATATTTACAAGGCAAGAAAATGATATTGACAGTTTAATGTATCACCCTCCACTCGGCAAAAGAGATCATGCAGTACTAAATTATAACTTCAGGATAGCATATGACATAGTAAACAGCAATGATAGTTACAAAAAGAGCCTAAACTATAAAAAGGGAAATTATCAAGACCTAAAGAAGTATTTCTTAGAAGTTGATTGGGAAAATGAGCTTAGAGGACAAAATTTAAATGCTGTATATAAAATTTTTTGTCAATTTTATGAAATAGGAGTCCAGAAGTACATCCCACAGCACAAAGAAGCAGATAAGAAAATACAGAAATGGTTCAATACAGAATGTAAAAAATCAAAAGAAAGAAGAGATTTGTTGTGGAATAGATACATAAGACACAATAGTGAAAGGGCGTATAATAATTACAAACAGGCAAGAAACGACTATACAAGAATAAGGAGGGAAGCCCAAAAACAGTTTGAGGATATAAAAAATAAAAGTAGTGATCAACCAAAGCTGTTTTACAACTATATCAGAAGCAAAACTAAAGTAAAAGATATAATACAATCCATTACGGACGAGGGAATCACTTATACACAAGAGAAAGATATTTGTGAAGCACTAAATAAGAATTTCCAATTAGTTTTTACAGAAGAAAAAAATTTTGAGAGGGACTATGTGGAACACGCATGTCCACACATACTACCAGATATACTGTACAAATAGCAGAAAGGTAATACAGGAGGAGTTAAGTAGATTAGACAGAGGAAAAGCAAGTGGTCCTGATGAAATTTCATGTTGGGTATTACGAGAATGTGCAAAGGAGTTAAGTAAACCATTATTTTTAATTTTCAAGAAATCCTTGAGTCAAGGGAAACTACCTGATATTTGGAAAAAAGCAAATATTGTCCCCATATTCAAGAAAGGAAATAGACAAAATCCTCTCAACTACCGACCAGTATCACTGACCAGTGTTGTAAGCAAGGTATTAGAAAAACTTATAAGAAAAGCTTGGGTAAATCATCTAGAAGTACACAGTATGATAACAGAAAGACAGTTTGGTTTCAGAAAAGGAAAATCATGTTACTAATCTGTTGAGCTACTATGACAGAGTAACAAACACAATACAGGAAAGGGAAAGATGGGTGGATAGTATCTATTTAGATTTCAAGAAAGCTTTTGACACAGTACCACACCAAAGACTTTTATGGAAACTGTACCATCAAGGAGGAATTCGAGGCAAACTGTTTTGTTGGATGCAAGACTTTCTCATAAAAAGAGAAATGAGGACAGTACTAAGAGGAAACTACTCATCATGGAAAGAAGTGACTAGTGGAGTACCACAGGGTTCAGTGCTGGCACCAATCATGTTTTTAGTGTATATAAATGATATAAACAGTAACACTGGAAATGAGAGCTATCTGAATATGTTTGCAGATGATGCAAAAATACAAAGGAGAATTACTAACACTGACTCTTGTAAAGAGCTACAAGAAGAATTAAATAAACTTCATGAATGGAGTAGTTCATGGCAAATGGAATTCAATGTGGACAAGTGTCATGTAATCAAGTTTGGTAAAAGTGGAAAAAGACCTGATTGGGATTATAAGTTAGGAAATAAAACCCTATACACATCAGAAAGAGAGAAAGACCTAGGTATGATTATCAATAACAGACTATCTCAGGCTGACCACATCAGCGAGAAGGTGCGGAACATGTATACACTGCTTGCAAATATGAGAATAGCATTCACATACATAAATGAAGACATGCTAAGAAGGATAATAACATCATTCATTAGACCAACCCTGGAATATGCATCAGTAGTCTGGAGTCCTCATCTCAAAAAGCATATAGACAAGATTGAAAAAGTTCAAAGGGCCGCTACAAGATGGATACCAAGCTTAAGGGACCTAAGCTACTAAGAAAGACTAAATAAACTGAATCTACCAACACTACAGGAGAGAAGGAAAAGAGGTGACATGATAATGCTATATAAGTGCATATCAGGAAAGGAGAAAATAGACATAAATGATTACTTAACATATGGAGAAGCATCAGCAAGAGGACACTGCAAAAAACTGCATAAGAAGAGAGGTGATAAAGACGTAAGGAAATTCAGTTTAACAAACAGAGCAATTGATCAACGGAATGCACTACCGAATGAAATAGTGTGTGCCAAAACAATTCACAAATTTAAGGATATGTACGATAAATATGGTTTAAGACACGGGACAGTACGAGCTTGACTCCTTCCTGTAAAGATACAATTAGGTAAGAACAATTAGGTAAGAACATACACTGTTATGGAAACTCAAAAGACATTTATGGAAACTGTACCATCAAGGAGGTATCCCAGGTAATCTGTTCGACTGGATGCAGGATTTTCTCAGTAAAAGGCTAAGGAAAAATTACTCATCACGGTGAGAAGTGACAAGCGGAGTTCCACAGGGCTCGGTGCTGGCACCAATTATGTTTTTAGTATATATAAATGACATAGACAACAACATTGGAAATGGAAGCTACCTAAATATGTTTGCTGATGATGTAAAAATACAAATGAAAATCACAAACACAGACTCTTGCATAGAGCTACAAGAGGAATTAAATATGATTTATGAATGGAGCAATAGATGGCAAATGGAATTAAGTGTGGACAAGTGTCATGTAATAAAATTTGGTAAAGGTGAAAAAAGACCAGACTGGGACTATAAGTTAGGAAGTTCAACCCCACACACACCAGAAAGGGAAAACGATATAGGAGTGATTATCAATAACAGACCATCACCGGCTGACCACATAAATGGTCAAAGTAAGGAACATGTATACACTGCTTGCTAATATGAAGGTAGCATTCAATATATATACATATATGAAGACATGCTGCGAAAGATAATAACATCGTTCATCAGACCAACTCTGAAGTATGCGTCAGTAGTCTGGAATCCACATCTCAAAAAGCACAGATAAGACTAACAAGGTACAAAGGGCAGCTACAAGATGGGGACCAAGTTTAAGGGGCCTAAGCTATGAAGAAAGATTTGAAAAATTAAATCTGCCAACATTACAGGAGAGAAGGAAAAGAAGAGACATGATTATGTTATACAAATGCATCACAGGAAAAGAGAAAATAGATGTGAATGAGTATATAACCTATGGGCAAGCAATACTAAGAGGACACTGCAGAAAACTGTACAAAAAGAAAGGAAACTCAGCTTCCTAAATAGGGCAATTGGTCAGTGGAATGCATTATCTGAAATAGTATGTGCCAAAACTATTCATAAATTTAAGGATATGTATGATAAACATGGGCCAAAACAAGGGACAGTACGAGCTTGACTCATTCCTGTAAAGATACAATTAGGTAAGCACACACACACACACACACACACACACACACACACACACACACACACACACACACACACACACACAGAGAGAGAGAGAGGAGTTCTTTCATCAGCCACTTCACTGTTCATATCTTTCCTTTTCAGTTTCCACGTCTATGATATTCTCATTTCAGTTCTTTTTCTATAAGCTGTTTTGTGCGTGTATGTATGCATGTATATATGTATGTATGTATGGATGCGCTCGAGCGCGTTTGTGATAATCATCCTCTTACATAGATAAATTTGTGCGTTGTTAGGTGAAGCAAGGGGTGGGCGTTTTAGTTGTTTTACGGGTAGGGGCACTAACTCTCCGCCGACCCACTTGTTGACACGTAGTACACACACCCCTTACAGGATTATGGCGTCTGGTTATAGATAGACAGATAAAGTGCAGCAAGGGAGAAACAAGGAAAGAAGGTAATTGAGAAGGAAGAAGGGAGGGATTAAAGGTTAAAAGAGGTCACATCTGTCATTAGGTGGGGAGAGGCTGGAAAGGCATTACAGTAGAGTCAAAGAAATTAAAAATATGGCGTGTAACTGGAATAGTTTCTTTGACTGTATTTAACTGAATAAAGTGTAGATTGAGTAGATTTCAATTTGCTTGCTCTCTAAAAATTCCATAATCATGTTCATCTCCTCCACTCCTCCCCTCTCTTTCCCTCCTCTCACTTCTTCCACCCCCTCCCCCTCTCATAGGCACAAGGGGACAGACCGCCTAATCTTTTCCCCTCTGAGCTTTGAAACCCTTACAGGTCTTCCACCACAACGCGCCTGTTTACGTTGTTAAGTGAGGCAAGGGGTGGCCGTTTGACTCTGAGTTAGTTGTTTTACGGGCAGGGGCATTAACCCTCCACCGACCCACTTATTGGCACGTAGGGAACACATCCCTTACACTTACAAGATTATGGCGTCTTGACAGGCGAAAGCTTACCTCAAACACGTTAACGCAGGCAGGGCGGCCTGAGCGCGCGCGCGCGCGCGTGTGTGTGTGTGTGTGTGTGTGTGTGTGTGTGTGTGTGTGTGTGTGTATTTACCTAATTGTGATATACAGGGAAATGAGCTACGCTCGTGGGGTCCCGTCTCTATTCCTCAATAAGTCAAATTTAGCTTTAAACTCGTTTAAGTTTTTAGACTGGACGATCTCTTTGTCCAGGTTATTCCACAGGTCTATACATCTGTAAGGAAAACTATATTTCTTGATATCCTTCAAGCAGCTTGGTTTCTTCAGTTTCATTCCGTGTCCTCTTGTTACTCTCTTATCCCATAAAAACAGATCTTCTTTGTCAATTTTATCTACACCCACCATGGTCCTGAACACTGCAATCATGTCGCCTCTCTTTCTCCTTTCTTCTAAGGAAGGCAAATCCAGCTTTTCCAGCCTCTCTCTGTACGACAGATCTGCCAGACTGAGGACCATTTTGGTTGTTCTTTGTATTCTCTCAATCTTGTTTATATCTTTTGTGTGTGTGTGTGTGTGTGGGGACCACACTACTGCTGCATACTCTAACCTGGGGCGAATCATGGCCACTATCCATTTTTTCATCATCTCCTCGTCCATGTACTGAAAAGTTACTCTTATATTAATCAGGAGTTTATACGTCTCTCTAACTGCCTTGTTAATGTGTTTTTCAGGTGACAAACTGTCCTGGACCAGCACTCCCAAATCTTTCTCTTCTCTCACGTTTGTGATTGGTTCATTACCCACCAAATAATTCAATGATGGCCTCTTGGTACTTTTACCCATTTCCAGTATTTTACATTTCTTTGCACTGAATTTCATTTCCCACATCCGGCTCCAATCGTGTATCCTATCCAGATCCTCCTGCAGCATTTCACAATCCTCCTCAAACTCTACCTTCCTCAAGATCTTTGCATCATCAGCAAACAGACTTGCATAACTGTTCACCCCATCTACCATATCATTTACATAAATCAGGAACATTACTGGAGCCAACACTGAGCCTTGAGGGACTCCACTTGTTACTTCCCTCCATCCAGACATCCTATCCTTTATTACTGTCCTCATTTGTCTGTCTCTCTAAAAGTCTCTCATCCATTCCAGGAGGTTCCCCTTCAGTCCTCCTATATGTTCTAGTTTCCACATTAGTCTCTTATGGGGTACCTTGTCGAAGGCCTTCTCCAAATCTAAATACACATAATCCACCCAACCATCTCTCTCCTGCAGCACATCAATCGCTCTTGAGTAAAAACTCAACAGGTTGGAAACACACGACCTTCCACTTCTAAATCCAAACTGACTATCAGCCAAAATATTCATCTCTTCCAGATATTTTATCCATCTATCTTTCAGAATTCTTTCGCACAATTTTGCGACCATGCTGGTTAGGGACATTGGTCTATAATTCAGGGGTTCTTCCCTGTTTTCTCCTATATAAACTGGTACCACATTTGCCCTCTTCCATTCTTGAGGCACTTTTTCCTCTTCCAGTGAACAATTAAACTGTGAATCTTATCCGCCAGTTGTTTTCTGCATTCCTTGAGTACCCAATTAGAGATTCTATGTGGTCCTGGGGCTTTCCTTACATACTGAGTTTCCAGTAATTTATACACTTCCTGTACTTCCACTTTTATATCTTTCATCACTACATTTCTAGTCACTCCCTCCCCTTCCACAAACTTCTTTTCATTAGTGAAAACTGATTGGAAACATTTGTTCATTATTTCTGCTTGCATTGCTGCATCTTTACAGACCTCTCCTTCTACTTTCAGTTTGGTGATTCCTTCTTTTTGTTTCAGTGTATGTGTGTGTGTGTGTGTGTGTGTGTGTATTTCTGGTGCTACTATTGCCTATGAAAAATCACCATTCCTTCCTCTCTCTCTCTCTCTCTCTCTCTCTCGTGTGCTGTATCAGAACATAAAAAAGAAAATAAACTATTAACCACATACCAGTAAGTTTTAGTCAGCCTCTTCTCGTTTCTTTCACATATTTGGTCTCAGTGTCAATAATGCCCTTTAAAACATATGTAGTGTTTATCTCAATCCAGCTGGAGGTTACCCCGCCACTTTACCTACCCGCCGCTCCTCACCTATCTCCTACCTGGGTGATTTCAGTGTCTCTCATTTGTCACTTGGTGGTTCCCGTATTTCTCCCGTTGGTCATCACCTTCATAATTTGTTACTAAGCATCACCTGCATCTTTTCCCCATTCCTCATACCACTCATGTTGAAGGTGGCTGTCTCGAACTTGATTTCGGTTGCAGCGTGGTACAACATCTCAATATAAGTGCAAGTTCCTTATCACGCACCACGCTCGGTACCAATTCTGTGCGATTAGCAAAGATCACTGAACCGTATATAAAATGTATGTTGCCAGACACTCTCGAGTACCACATTTTCTCTTACGTATCCATGAGTTATGTGGTGTGGATGATTTTCAGGAGTGAAGGATTGCAGCTGCTTGTGACTCAACTCTGCCTGTGTCCACCTACCGCCTTCCATGACAGGACTGCCCCACATTCTTGTCACACAGTAGTACACATTAATTTATGCCATAAAGGAATCAAGCTTGGTGTTAGTATAGTTTTTCATTGATTCGTTACCAAACACACAAAGCAGCTTTTTCATACTTTTAATTGAAATAAGTTTTTCATAGGTTACTTGTTATTTTTCCCAGATTGCCAGAGCTACTGTCGGCTACGTGCACTTAGAATGCATATTCTGCCGACGTCTGCCAGTATGATTCATTTATATGATGCTCTGCCATATACAGTGGGTGGGGGGGGGGGATCAATGGACTCAGGCCCATAATGTGGCTTTCAGTGCCTGTTGCTAGTTATTTGTATAAGTAGGAAAGGACAGCTACAGCCTCTCAAGTCTGAAATGTGCATTTGTCCACAACCTGTCCTTGCAAAACTTAAGAATTTCTCGCTCAGTTTTCACCAGGCATGACCAAGTATGAACGATGTGAGAAGAATGATATACGTTGGAAGGTATGGAAAAAGCAAAGCCTTCCATTCAAGTTTTTGTGTCCCTCAGATCATGGCACTTTTGTCAGACTGTTAAAGTCGTCTGTAAATAAGTGTGCTGCAGTTGATCAGTTCGATTGTGATGAATACCAACGAAATTCCGAAATTCTGCGTTGCTGATATGGGACCCCCATCCTTGGCTGGAAGTGACCTCTGATAATGTTATTGTTATCCGTTGAGAAATGCATAAACACTAAAGGTTGACAATCTACGTCAGCATAGTTCCTAATTTAGCTCTAATTTTCCTAGACCCAGATATTTCAGTTACTGAAAATTTATAACAATCAGCCGCCAGAAATTTAGTGCTATCATGGATACTTCTTCAGTGTTAACACTGTTATAGAACTTTAAAGCATTTTTATTGATATTTTCTGCATTATTTGTACCTGGCGACATTCTAGCGCTTCTTTGGTGCAAGGTTAGCGCCGCTTGCAAAGTTGGACTTGGCAGCACTGAAACTACGTCAGTAAAACACTTCCTTGGCTGATAAAGGAAATCTTGACAGCAATGGTTATCTTACCAGGGGCTCGAGGCAGTTTTCGGGGCAAGTGGTGCTTGTAAGGTGCTAGATAAGAACCAAAGCAACGCAGAAAAAAATGTTTCTGCCACTGAAATGCCAATTAATTAAGTTCCTGGAAGCTTGTGTTGTGGTTTGGATTTTGGTGATCGTTCAAGCAGATGCACACAAATGGAAACCTGGAAAAAATTATCCACAGGTTCTACATGTACAGAATTACGACCAGTTGAGAAATGGGGTGAGACATAATAAATCTGACACAATTAAGAGCCACATAAATGCCATTCAAAGCCATGATTCTGAAATTACAAGATATGACGCTCTGGAAATCCCCACAAACGCCATTCAGAGCCATGATTCTGGCAGTGCAAGAGATCAAGCTCAGGTTTTTGGCATAAGGCAATATGAAAACAATCACCTAAGAAAGAAAATCCACAAATTAAAGCACGATACAATACTGCCATGGGAGAATTCAGGCCACAAAGAACGCTCTGGGGTTCGGGGGACCCTAGTGCGTGCCCTGTCTACCTCGAAGATCAGTCCAGAGAATGTCATTAACTCTATTGTCATCGAAGGGAAGTTTGGAGAAAAAATAACAGAGTACATTAACAAGACTGCAGAGTACTTGATCGAGTTTGTTTACAATGCATCAGAATTAGAGGTAAATTTATATTACACTGCTTGGTAAGTAACATTAGAGCTTCAGAAAATAAAAACTTTTTTTTTTTTTAAATTAGCAGAAACTACAACTTAATTATTTTCTGTTTATATCTCATCATTTGCTAACAATTTTCTTCTATGACACTTGTTAATTCTCCCCATCCCTCCTTGAGGTCATTAATCCTCCCTGGGGGTTATTAATATCCCTAAGGGTCATTCACAAAGGAAGTATCATAGAAGAAAAGGGCTACCGGTAGTAGATGATGATATAAATAGAAAACACTTCAAAACGCTTGAATTCCAGTTGTGGCTTGTTAAACACTATCCCCTTTTTTATTTTGTGATGTTATTATTTTCTCGTGTTAAAATAAGTTAAGACGCAAGTATGCTGTGGTTATATTTTTTCACCTAATGGAACTGGGTCTCCCACAACTTCAATACCAAGTTGCTGTATGAAATTTAATGATCCTTAGGTACCTCATAATGCAAGTTATTTTCAGAGTAGCAAACGCTGTTAAGTGATGGGACACAGTACATGGACTACCTTGTATCATGCTACACCTGTTTTCAAATATCTATCTATCTGTCTGTCTATCCATATACTTAGGCTGTTTCCCCTCCAACAGGGGGTAGTCAAGACAGAATGACACACTCACCAAAATCCTCATCCAAACACACACATTTACTCGTATCGTAGCTTAAAATATAGACAATTAAAAAATAGGGGTGCACAATTTATGGACCACCCTGTATCATGCTACAACTATTTTCAAAGACAGCAGTTCAAAGATAGGGGGGCACAGCATATGGGTGGTGAAATAGGCACTTTTTTTTTTTTTTTTTTTTCTTATGCAAGGAAAAAGGAACCAAAGACCAGGAGCCCACAAACCATTCCTTCAAAAAAAAAAAAAAAAAAAAAAAGCCAAATTCAAGATCCGTTCATTTTGAGATGCCTGGACACACTGCGTTTGCAAGACTGGAGATCATGGGAAGTAGGAAATACAGACAGAGGGAGGCAGTTCCAGAGTTGACCTGTTGCATAAATGAAGGAGTATGGTTAACTCTTGCATTAAAGAGTTGGACAGAAAAGGGATGAGAGTTTGTTGCTAGACGGGTGGTACGCACCGGTTGTAGAGGTGGAGGGATGCAGGCAGACAGTTCAGAGGAGCAATGACCATTGAAGTAGCGATAAAAAAGAGATAAAGATGCAACAATGCGGTGAAGAGACAGAGTTAAAGGATAGGGGGCACAACATATGGGCCATGCTATCATCCAACACTTATTTTCAGAGTAATGCTGTTCGTGTGACGGTGGCCATCAGTCCCATGAAGGGCTACACCTACCCTCTGCTTGTGGTGGCCCGGCAGCAGCGAGGGGTTCTGTCTTGGCAGCTGCCCCTCGAACCTCCACCTAATACTCAAATACTGTGAGTTTTACCCTCTACTACGGTATTTTGAGTAGCGCTGTCCTCATTGTCCTCCCTTCCTTCCTTTCCTTTTCTGTCTGGGCCTCCAGCCATCCTTTCTTTGCTTCATCCATCCACCCATCCATCCCTCCATCCATCCCTCCATATCCCTCCCTCCATCCATCCATCCTTCCTTTCTTCCTTCCATCCTTCGTGCCTTCATTCCTTCCTACCTTTTCATCCATCCTTCCTTCCTACCTTTTCTTCCTTCCTTCCTTCCTTTTCATCCATCCATCCATCCATCCATCATTGCATGCTTACTTGCTTCTTTCTTTCCTTGCTTGCTTGCTTGCTTCCTTTCCATCTATCCATCCATCCATCTATCCATCCATCCATCCATCCATCCATCCATCCTTCCTTCCTTCCTTCCTTCCATCCATCAGGAGTATAGGATTACAGTGTAAATGGTAATAATATTAACTCTGTCAGGCTGTTATGACTCACTCAGCTGAATAAAATTGTCTGGTATTAATTGGTGTATAATACTAGAGTTGTTTTGACCATGAGAAGGTTTAATCGGGGGGAGGTGGTTGCACTGTGCCATACTGTCTTTTTAGTCCTAGTGCTACTGTTGATCTTCATTCAGGTTTGTTTCAGTGTATGGTATTTGATTTTAAGTTGCTGATGAGGTACGGTATCCCTTGTGTTTCATGTAAAGCTGCACATGATTCAGTAGCCTATAAAGTTATCTTGAAGTCAGAAATTATTGATTTTTATTTTATGTCGACATGTTTTCAACCCCTCAGCCTTGAACCGGAAGCATGCTTATTGTATGAGTACAGTACAGTAGTTTCATTACAAGTAACATTTTACTCACAGCCATTCTCAACTATCTGCCCTGTATCTGTTCACTCATTGTCATAGTGATTATATACTGAATACTAAACCAAATGGTTTCTTGTAGCATAAGAAACCATTTACTGTACTGGATGGTAATCATCTAACCAAGTGGATCCTTGGTGGGCTAGTGGGTTAAACACATCATAATGCCATTCAGGGGAATAGTGACTGGTCATGCTTGCCTCAGGTATCTGGGCTCAGAAGTCCTGGACTCCTGATATGATAATAGAGAATTGGGATACCGTAGATAGAATAGATAGTAATGAAGAATTACCATATCCTCAGGGAGGAATACTACACTGTGTCCCATACCTTATGCCCCGTCACAAACTACAAAGTGTCTTTAAGAGGGGATTTGGACCCAACGCAGCGCCTCTTTGTTGATGTGTCAACGTCATCCAAAACCAACATCAGTTTTAACGTCATTGCTGAGTTTGAGAGGAAGTTTCTGACTGAGTAAGTATTTTTTGGAAGAGTTCTTGCTTTACCGATGTAAAAATGGCTGTGGCAAGTGTACATGAAGTGCATCAGTGAAGAAAATTGAAACATATGACAATGACATGGTTAAGCCTGTGAGGTGGAGCCAAGATTCTGGGGACTTCAGTGATTGTGAATGAGTGTCTGGCCCATTTCACTGGCCATGTAGTTGATAATTCTCCCATTTTTGTACTTTCTCTTCCCTTGTTTTCTGAATCCTACCTGACCGCATCCTTAGCTGGAAAAAAGAAGTCAGGATTATGATGCAAAGGAATTATTGACCTCAGTTACATATACCCACAACATTCTTTGCTAATTGGCTTTCAATTTCCAGATTACATTCATCAAGGGTGTTTGATGTAACACCTTCACAACCAATGTTCTATGAGTTCCGGTTCCCCAAGGATGTGGATATGGTGCTGGTGAAGGCAGATGCTGAAGACGATTTCTGTGCTATGGTAGCCATACAAAACATCAGTGTAAGTAGTAGCAGTAGTACAGTAGTAGTTGTTCCCTAAGCAGTCTGGCTGAACAGCCCCGAGTCCCTAAGGAAGGCCATGGCCGAAACCAGGCTTTCCCACAGAGCTCTCAAGGAGTGTGTGTTGTGTTGTTGGCGTAGGTGATTGTGTGCAATGCAGTCTTCCATAATGTGCTTAATAGTATGGGGTGCTGTATTACATTCTGGACAGGCATCAGCGACGGAGTCGTCCAGCCTCGTTTGGTAACTTAAGAGGGCTGGATGATGCCCATATCTCAGCCTGGCCAGGTGGACCCTGTCCTCACAGGGGAGATAGGATTTGGAGGGGTGGATATCAGGAGGCCTTGCATGCAGCTGTGTGTTGTCTTTAAGTGACTGAATGGAGCGGCGAGTGATTTGAGTATGGATATGGTTTTGGAGGCTGGTCTGAGGCAGGTGAGGGGGGGAGAGATGACAGTATTTGTGTATGATATCGTGTGCTGGGTGTTGTTTTGATGCTCCTTGGTGTGTGTGGGTGTGCTGCCATGTAGTGTAGTGGATGTTGTGGGTTTGTGGAGGCTGCAGTGAGAATTTGGGTGCCTCTCATGTCTAGGTGATCCTTGACTTTAAGGACTTTGGTTTCTTGATGTAGGTGGTTTGTGGGTGTAGTAGCTGGGCAGCCTGTGATTATTTTTAAGGCCTTGTTCTGTATGGTCTGTAGAGTGTTGTAGTGTGTTTTGGTCAGGTTAGAAGCCCAAGCAGGGCTTGCATAGTTTGTCACTGAACATATATATTGTTTGTATACTGTGGTGGTGATTTCTTTGTTGTGTCCAAGTGTTGTGTGGGGAAGTGACTTCAGGGCGTTGAGTCTTGGTGTTATTTTATTTATAATGTTTGTGATGTATTGTTTAAAAGACATTGATGTATTGTATGTTACACCAAGGATTTTGGGTGTGTGTATGTGGTAGAGGAGGTGTTGTTTATGGTGGGATGTGGAATGTGACTGTGTTCTGTTGTCCAGTTTGAGAGATGGGTCACTGTAGATTTGGCGGGGGCTATTTTGAGCCTGTTTGTGGTAAACCATTCGTGTAGTGTGTTGAGGTAGGGTTGGAGGATGTGTGCAGCTGTGTTGAGGTAGGGTTGGAGGATGTGTGCAGCTGTGTTTGCATTTTGGTGTGTACATGAGTGTTATATCATTTGCATAGGAAGCTATGTGTATCCGTGGTATGTGGGGTGTGGGTATGTCGTGCATGTGTAGGTTAACGAGTGTAGGGGACGAAACAGATCCTTGGGGGACGCCATTTGTGAAGTTTCTGATGTTCGAAGACTGACCGGCAAATGTAACATGTGCACATCTGCCTGCTAAGTAGTTTGCCAGCCATCTTTTTGTGTTATTGTGCATGTTTGTGTTGAGTATTTTGTTTGTGAGGTTGTGGCGGTGGATGGCATCAAAAGCTTTGCTAATGTCTAGTGTGACTAGGAGTGTTCTGTGTGGTGGCCTAGCTGAATTCATGCCATCAAAAACTCTCTGTGTAAGTTTCTGTAAGAAGGGTGTTTGTGGAGTGCAGCAGCCTAAAGCCATGTTGTGATGGGGCTAGGGGTGTGTGAGGTGTAACTAGTTGTAGTATCAGTCGTTCAGTGTAAGTTACAGTGAATGGTGATAAATTAGTAAAATGATGGGCTCTCTTTGGAAGTGGGCTCAGTTAAAGTTGTTAGTGAATACCCTGCTCTTAATTTATAGTAGTGTAGGAGGGTATATAGCACATCATGTGGAGTAGACTGTAGCACCAGTCGAGCAGGGCAGTACTCGCAAGGTGGATGGAAATGATGACAGGGAGAGCTGGAGCTCCCGTTTCATCAGCCCTCGGGACTAGGTCCCGACCATCCCCCTTTGCTGAACTTTTTCAGTGTCTCAGTAGCACAGAGAGTAGACCAGCATGCTCTCCAATACAAGTTTCTCCAAATATCAACACCAAACTACATGCATAGTACACTCCACACTTCCTTTTCAAAATTTTCAAAAATGGCGTTGAAAAACATAGCCTCGGAGTCCCCAGGGGGGGGGGGGACCATAAATATCCCCACCTTCAGCCCCTCTCCCGGTGATGACTCAAGGTGCCTGGAACCACTGTCTGACTCTCTTCTTCTTCATTTCTGCAACATTCGTGGCCTTTCCTCTAACTTTCGCTCTGTTGAGCACCACCTCTCCTTCTCTAAACCTCACCTTCTTTTCCTAACTGAGACTCAGCTGTCTGAGGCAACTGACAGCAAACCCTTTTCTGTATCCTCCTACTTTCTCTATACTCATTTCAAAGCCAAAGGTGCTGTTGTGTACATATACGCAACAACTTATCTTGCTCTCGTGTTCCTGAACTCGATTCTTCTGAATTCTCTACACTCTGGCTTCGGCTTTCCTGTCATTCTCTGACTAAATATATCTGTGCTGTTTACTTATCTCCTAATTCTACTGACTATCAAAAATTCTTTGACTATCTTACTTCTACGATGGAACACATTCTATCTATCTCTCCTTTCTCTGAAATCTCCATTCTTGGAGATTTCAATGTTCACCACCACCTTTGGCTCTCCTCTCCTTTCACTGATCCACCTGGTGAACAAGCGTACACCTTTTCTATCCTTAATGACCTAGAGCAGCTTGTACAGCACCCTACCCGTATCCCTGACCGCCTTGGAGAGAGCTCCAACATACTTGATCTCTTCCTTACAACTAATCCTTCTGCTTACACTGTTAATCTTTCCTATCCGTTGGGCTCCTCCGATCATAACCTTATCACCTTAACCTGTCCTATTGCTCCAGTACGGCCTGCGGACCCTCCTAAAAAACGTCGTCTCTGGCACTTTGGAGCTTCGGATTGGGAGGCCCTCAGGCAGTACTTCTTTGATTTTCCCTGGAATGATTATTGCTTTCATGGCCATGAGCCATCTGGGTGTGCCTTGCACATTACGGAGGTTATTCTCTCGGGGATGGAAGCATACGTTCCTTTCTCATATCCTTTGACTAACGCAAGAAAGCCTTGGTTTAATCACGCTTGTTCTAATGCTGTCCGCAACAAGGAGAGGGCTTATAAAAGGTACTGGAGCCAACCCACCCCTGAATCACATCTTTTATACATTTCTGCCCGGAATCGTGCTAAGTCTGTTCTTAGCTCTGCTAAAAATAATTTCATCCGTACAAAATGTTCTCAACTCTCCAACTCAAACTCTTCCCGCTTCTTCTGGCACCTTGCCAAAAACCTTTCTAACAACTTTACCTCATCATCCTTCCCTCCTCTTTTCTACTCTGATGGCTCTGTAGCTATTTCTACTACTGATAAAGCAGATCTCTTCGCTCAGACTTTCTCCTCCAATTCCACCTTAGACGATTCCGGTGCTGTTCCTCCATCACTTCCCCCCTCTGACTTCCTCATGGCTAACATTAAAATTTCTTCAGGTGACGTATTTTCTGCCATTGCTGGCCTCAGTACTAATAAGGCATATGGGCCTGATGGGGTCCCTCCTGTTGTTCTCAAGAACTGTGCTTACACCCTGCCTAGGCAAACTCTTGCCTTTGTCTCTCAGCTTGTACCTTTCCTTCTTGCTGGAAGTTGCTCTCATTCAGCCAGTCCCAAAGAAGGGTGACCATTCCCAACCTTCTAACTATCTCCCAATTGCTTTAACATCCTGTATCTCAAAAGTTTTTGAGTCTATTCTTAATAGAAAAATTTTAAAGCATCTTTCCTATCACAACCTTCTTTCTGATCGTCAGTATGGGTTCCATCAAGGACGCTCCACAGGCGATCTTCTCACCTACCTTTCAGACTCCTGGTCATCCTCCTTTCGGGACTTTGGTGAAAACTTTGCCACTGCACTTGACATCTCAAAGGCTTTCAATCGAGTCTGGCATAAATCTTTAATTTCCAAACTGCCCTCTTACGGTTTCTATCCTTCTTTCTGTGCCTTTATCTCTAGCTTCCTTTCTGGTTGTTCTATAGCTGCTGTTGTAGATGGCTATTGTTCTTCTCCTAGATCTATTAACAGTGGCGTTCCTCAGGGCTCTGTCCTATCACCAACTCTCTTCCTTTTATTCATCAATGACCTTCTAAGCTGTACATCTAATCCTATCCACTCATACGCTGATGACTCCACCCTTCACCTTTCCATTCGATTCCCACAACGTCCATCTCAGCAGTTACTTCAGCAGGCAAGGGATGAGGCTATGGCACACCTAATGTCTGACTTGGCTTGTATCTCTGACTGGGGTAAAAATAATCTGGTTGTTTTTAATGCATCAAAGACTCAGTTTTTGCACCTATCAACCCGACAAAATCTTCCACAGGTGTACCCACTTATGTTTAATAATACTCAACTTAATCCTGCACCATCCTTGAACATGCTTGGGGTTTCATTTGCTTGGGACTTGTCTTGGAAAGATCATATTACATCTCTTGTAAAATCTGCTTCCAAACGATTGGGTGTGCTAAGCCGACTCTGTTCCTTCTTTGCCCCTGCACAATTGTTGACTCTATACAGGGGTTTTATCTGCCCCTGTGTGGAGTACAACTCTCATGTGTGGGAAGGCTCCCCACATACAGCTCGTCTCAATAGGGTGGAGTCAAAGGCTTTTCGTCTCATTAACTCTCCCCCTCGTCGGATCTGGTTAGTACTTGGATGGGTGACCGCCTGGGAACACCAGACGCTGTTGGCATAACGTTCTCCCTACGTGTCAAGTGGGGTTGGTGGAGGATTAGTGCCCCTCCCTGTAAAACAATTAACTCTAAGCCCTTGGCCACCCCGTTTGGGATACATGGCGTCTGGCAATGAATGAATGAAAACTCTCCCCCTCTTACTGACTCCCTTCAACCTCTGTCTCTTCGCCGCAATGTTGCATCTTTACCTCTTTTCTATCGCTACTTCAATGGTCACTGTTCCTCTGAACTGTCTGCATGCATTCCTCCACTTCTACGACGGGCGTGTAGCACCCGTCTAGCAGCAAACTCTCACCCCTTTTCTGTCCAACTCTCTCATGCAAGAGTTAACCGTTACTCCCAGTCCTTCATTTATGCAACTGCTCAACTCTGGAACTGTCTCCCTCTGTCTGTATTTCCTGCTTCCTATGATCTCCAGTCTTTCAAATGCAGTGTGTCCAGGTATCTCGAAATGAATGGATCTTGAATTTGGATCTCTCTTGTATTTTGTTTTTCTCTTGGAAGGAACAGTTTTGCGGGCTCATGGCCTTTGGTTCCTTCTTCCTCAAAAAAAAAAAAAAAAAAAAAAAAAAAAAAAACTTCCTTAGTCATTTAGTTTGCATATTACACATTAGGCACTCCTTTGTATATTGTTTATCTCATTTTAATATCGATATAGTTTGCATCAATAATATTCAAGAGGATGTTCAGGTGTTTGTTCGATCGCTCATTTGTTTATAAAGTCTCCAAAATGCTTGCATGCATCGACCTTGATCATCTGACCGTGGCTCTCCAAGCTCCTGGATCACTAGCAGCCTTTCTGTTCACTCCCATATCCTTAAAGTCATATTCTGTGACCTCATCCTGTTTTTTGGGGGGCTGCCTCTCTCAAATTGACCCTCAGTGTTTACAACTCTCACCCTCTGGAGCCACTTGCTTTCCTCAATCCTCTCCACATGCCCAAACCATCTCAGTCTACCTCTTCTTATTACAATACTAATATATTTAAGTCCCATTCTTCCACTCAACTCTTCATATGTAATCTTAGCCCCCTCCCCCCCAGCCTGCCATTTGTGGACACGACACATCTGTCTAATCATTACCATCTCTGTATGTTTGAGCCTACAAATATCAGCCTCCTTCAGTGTCCACATCTCACTACCATACAGCATTAACCATTCTACATGCAAGGACCCCTCAGCATGGAGGGAGCATGCTCTTAATTTTCGAAGGGGCAACAGCTCCCTGAACTTTTTCAGCCACTTCCCACTTCTTGCTACTGAGCTAGCTCCAGCCCAACCTTCAGCACATATCATGTCCCCCTAATAACAGAATCCTCCACACATATTCAGGAGACTCCACAGCAAGGGTGCAGAATAGATCACTTTCAGTCTGACCTACAGTATAATTGGGGTCTTGAGTACAGTCCTGTATTTCCATTCACTGCATGTTATCTTTACCATAGAGTATATAGCAAAGAATTTTGTGTACAGAGCTTTAGTTACTTAGGAAGAAAGTCCCTCCCTGGGTAAATAACACTGTGCGTATTGGCCTATAAGGATTTAAGTCCAAGGGATGGCTGGGGTTTATTGCTTACATAATGCCACTTAGAGGAATGTGACAGGTCATTCTAGCCTTAAATGTCTAGACTGAGTAGCCTAATCCCAGGACCCTACACTTTATGGGGTAGTAAAATAATGGAGGATAGATGTATGAGCAACATTCTAGTTCCTTAATGCTTTATATATACCGGTAATGTAAAATATTGCAAGTACTCTAATGTGAAGTGCATCTGTGATTAAACATTCCCAAAACAGCATTTGCATATGATGAAGCTTGTGAGGTGAAGCTAGGATTCAAAGGGTTGAATGGTGTGCGAATGAACATCTGGTTCATTTCACTGGGCGTGCTGTTGATAGTCCTCCCTCATGTTTGCTCTTCCTTGTTTGTGTTCTGGACCACATCTCATGCTTTCTTAAGTGGGAGAAAGAGGTCAAGATGATGGCAGTCATGATGACTACAGTGATTATGAAAAAAGGGGTGAATGGGTGGATGAGCAACATTTCATAACTTCTGTGCTTTTATAACTTCAGTCACTGTTTGTTTGTTTTTTCAGTGCCCTGTGTTTGACAGTGAAGAGAATGTGCAGTATGGCAACTACTACCAAACTATGACCTACCAAGCTGGCATCACAGTGAGGGTGAGTTATGCAGTAATCTCTTCAGTGCCATGATGCACTCTAATTCTTTCTTGCTGTCTCCATATTATTTTGTTCAGCTTAGGAGAGACTGAACTGCTGTGGTTACATATAACCTCCAGTAACTCCCTTGCCATAAGACTTTTCCCCAAAGTTTGTAGAGGTAGGGAAATAAAAAAATGATACCGGTAATTGGAGTGAAGTAATTGATCAGTGAAAACCGCCCAACAGAAAATGGACTACCCAAGTGGCCTATATATTGTTTTTGTGGTGATGTCAACGGATGAGGCGTGTTCATCATCCTTCCAACATGTCTATCGAACACGCAGGAAGACCATCACACTCACCATAGAAGAAAAGATCACCAAGCTCGAGTATCTTAGTGCCATCTTTGCTGGTCTGGGATACTGTGCTCTCTTCTATGTGGTCACTCTCCTTCTTGCCTGCATTTCATATATCAGGTGAGAACTTACGTTCTTTTACTTCAGACAGTACTAAATACAGTACATAATTAGCTGTGATCCACAATGGTTTAAATTTGAGGGGTTGTTAGGAGTTATTGCTCACATAATGCCATTCAGGGAAGAGTGGCTGAACTCTCACAATATCCATTCTGAGTAGCGTAGCTAAAAGGCCTTATATTCATATTGAAGCGATAAAAGATAAAGCAGTATAAATAGAGCCCCCATTTAAGAACTTGTTATAAGTAGAGGTTTTTAACATTTTTTTTTTTTTGTCAATAAGCCCATACTGCAGTTACATAGCTATATAGACCATGTCCATGTTGCAGTTCTTTGTACATGGTCTGGCTTTAATATTAGGAGCAGCAGAAAACCTTACTTTTTAAGTATATACTGTATATATGCTAGAGAGAGATTCTGATTTTGATTCTTATATGAAACATACATTGCAGAGCAAAACGCAAACAGCCTCGAGCACGTAGCCTTCTGGATGACTCAGTACTGTCTTCACCAGAGGACTTGGGTTCACAGGGGCCATCACAGTCATATGGGGCCATTGCTGCCACTCCAGGTCAGTCATTGGCATTTATTTAACCAATCTTCTCACTCCTGACCACAACCTTTCCAGCATAAATTTCTACATGCACATCTCACTCAACATTTCTGTGGTAGGTTGTGGCAACCATCATCCACTCACTTGATGTAGTGCACCCTGCTTTCTTTCTTCACCTTTATTATTCCATTTCTCTGTCTACTTTCCATTCCTTCTATTTCACCCATCCTTCCTGCCACATTTTATTACTGATAATCTTCTTTCCACTTCAAGTGGTCCTATACTGAGTTACAAGCCTACCTGTAATTGTTTCCTGTAACCCTGGACACCATGTACGAGTACAATGCTAGATGGCAACCACGTAACCAAATACAAGTAACTGGGTGATGTGGAGCCTACATTGGTGCCAGGAACTGAACCTCCACACTCTTCTCCGCACCTTGCTGTGGCGTGATGCTGTCCACTGTGAGGGAACGTTGATTCATTGCACAGGATGGCCCTGGAGGGGTGATGGCTTGCCTACAATAGATGGGTCTCATTGGCTAGACGGACCAGGGTTACTCAACAACAACAACAAGAACCCTACACTTCATAAAGTCTTCCACACCTGTGCCTGTGCATGAAGCATTGGATTTAGGTGGGACACTTCCACAGTAACGAAAAGTAGTATTTTTAGTCCTGTGGATTAATTGCCCTTTAGGACCCGTAAAACACAGCTGGAACATGTATATTAGAGCTGCCTGCCAGTGTTAGGTGTGTGCAAGCAGCCATTGCAACATAAACACATCAGCCCAAGGATGTCTCCTTTTAATTTCTTCTTGCCAACTCTAGATAATTTTATTCATCGTAAGGGAAATCTATTATAGTGAAGGACTTAGTGAAGGCTATATATATATATATATATATGACAATCTTCTCCATCCTCTTCTGTCTTTCTTTCCTTCATTCTTTCCTTGTCCTTCTGCCTGCGGGTGACTTTACACTCCCTCTTCATTCTTTCCTTCATTCTTTCCTCTTCCTTCTGCCTGTTGGTGACTCTACACTGAGTGACAAGCCAAGTGGTTTCCTGAACACCAGGAAACCATTTACTACACTGGGTGGTAACCATATAACCAAATTTTGTTGCCTGGTGGTTTAGTTGGTAATTATTGCACTCCAGTTGGATTGAGCCAGTGAAGGTTTATATCCAAGGGGTGGTTGGGGTTGATTGCTCATGTAATGCCACTCAGGGATGAGTGAGGCTGGTCACTCTCATCTTAAATGTCGGGACCAACTGCCTAGCCCCGGGCTTTTACGCTCCTCGTGGGGCAATGTAGGATTGGATGATGGATGGATGGATACTATGACTACAGTGTTTCCATTTCATAGCAGTTCTCCATGATTAGTGCCATACTCTTCTGTTAATTTTGTTACAGTTCAGTGGCAAAATAAGACAATACTGCTTCTCTATATCCTTTCAATAACACCGCTTCATAACTGTTGTAATTTTGTTATGTTAATCCCATGTTACAGCTCATCATTTAAGATGGCAATTTTAGGCCAAGGTAAAGTGGAGGTGTAGTGGTTAGAACACCCCATTTGGAGTAATAGCCTTGCATAGGTATGATTCCCAAGAAGCGACGGGAGATTTTTCTGTCATGTAATGCCATCAAGGGAAGTAAGCTGGTCATCTAGTGGATAACAATAACCTTGTCTTGGGACCCCTACACCACAAAGGGGATGGTATGGGATTGGCTGTAGTAGACGACTGGCTATCATTGACCCTGTTAGGTTCTACTGTGAGGGTGAAATGTGGGTACAAGCTTGGCAGCATGCCTCACAGTCATCACTCTTTGACAGGAAACATTCAGTCACAAACAAAGAGTCAGAGTCCAGGCTGACACACACATTGTCATAACTCTTATTACAAACCTTAGATTTTTTCCCAACAGTTTCTAGGAAATGTTTATAAGTAATTAGCTAATTTTGGCACTTGGTTTAGGTTCCACTTCATAGAAAAAGTCAGGTGCACCATGGCCAACCTCAGTTTGGGGATTCCTTAAGAGGAAGGATGGTATCATTTGAGTTTATTTATTTATTTATTTTTTTTAAGCAGACAGAGAAAACTTGGTGTTTCCTTATTTTCAGAGAGCTGCATCAAGGAAGATCATCCACCCTTGTCACGCACTGTGTCTGACTCCTCGTTAGATGAGGACGATATTGACATGCTTACCGATGCAGAGAGTGACAAGGACATATTCAGGTAAGCAAACAGTTCATTGTATTAAGACACGTGTTACTAGTAGCCTATATACTGCAGTTCCCTGTTAGCTTCTTCAGTGTGACATCAGCTTGTATTCTCTTCTCTTCAAGTGCAAGTATTACAGTACTGCTATATGAAGTGCTGTCCAAAATTATCCAGACGAATGCCATATTAAAACTGAAAACTCACCATAGCTCCTATTGGTCACCATCATCCTCAAAGTAGTTCCCTTGCACACTGATACACCAGTCCCAGCACTTCCACCATTGCTGGAACACTCCCTGGAAGTCCATTTCAACGAGTGTCAAGCACCGTCGGCTATTCCTCCTGGATGTCCTCATTGGTATCAAAACGACGCCTTTTCAGCCTGATCTTCATTTTTGGGAACAGTAAGAAGTCACAGGGGGCCAAATCCAGCAAGTAAGGAAGATGGGGGACAACAGGCATGTTGTTCACAGCCAAAAACTGCCTGGTATTGAGTGCACTGTGAGCTGGGGCATTGTCATGGTGAAGCAGCCAGTTGTCTTGCCAAAGGTCGGGGCGTCGCCTTCTTACATCTTCGTGCAGTAACCGCAAAACATCACAGTGGAAGATGCAGTTGATAGTTTGGCCAGCTGGGATGAATTCTTTGTGCACAATCCCCTTGATGTCAGAGAAAACGATCAGCATTCTCTTGACATTGCTTTTCACCTGTCTGGTCTTTTGGGTCTTTTGAGGCTGCTCAACCAAGAGACTGCTCACCAAACACTTCTTGAATCATTGCCAGGGTCTCTGTTGCATTTTTCCTGAAATTTGCACAAAATTTGATGCAAATTCGGTTTCTTTTTTTATATCTATCTTGAAAATTGCCAGATGACACGTGCACGACAGCAAACAAGCGAACGTCACTAATCCTAACGCCTGCCTAGCTCCACGCCGTATGGCACACTGACTCACAATGCATGTTAGTACTGCCACCTAGAGGCACATTGCGTTACTCCAACCTGTTTAGGAGTCGCGATCCCAGTCTGGATAATTTTGGATAGCACCTCATACAGCAGTGTGAGATGCATCATGTCGTATGGCAGAGACTTTGCCTAAAAAAGAATACCATGCATGCAGATTGGAACACATGGAAATGAGAATGTTGAGATGGATAAGTAGGACTGCACTGGGTGACAGAGCTGAGAACAGTGTGCTGTGAGAGAGAAATTTGGTAATAGAAATGTCAGAGGGATATGCTGACTTGAAGGTTGAGATGTTTGAATATGTTGAGTGGATGGAGGAGGATAACTGGCTAAGGATGGTCTTAGATGTGGAGGGAAGAATCCTTAAAGGCAGACTGAGGAACATGTTGGGTGAGATTCTGTGTGGAGATTTGTACGCCAGGGGACTGAGCAAGGAATAACTCAAGATCATGACACAGTGGGAACTGCCAGTAAATGAAAGTCTTTGGCACCTCTTCTTTAACTTGACATTTGGTGGAGCATCTGGTAACTGTATGTGAAGTGCATTTGTAAAGAAATTCTCCCAGAATATGTGCAAATGATTAGGCCTGTGAGGTGGAGTCAGCATTTGAGGGCTTGAATGAAGTGTGAATGCTTGTCTTGCCCATTTCATTGAGTGTGTTGATGAAAGTTCACTCACTTTCATTCTCTCTCCTATTATCTCTGGATCCTGCCTGACCCCTTCCTTAGGAGGGAAAAAAGGTCACAGTGACAATGATGATGGAGATGATGATGGAGGAGATGATGATGATGATGATGATGATGATGTCTTATCTGAATGCTTTATTTTTCAGAACAAAATTGTGATGATGATGTCTTATTTGTACTGTATGCTTTATTTTTCAGAACCAAAACGTTCTTGTACGTTAGTGATCTTGCTCGGAAGGATATGCGGGTGCTAACCAAAAAGTCACGGCTTTACATATGGGGTCTGATCACTGTCGGAATCTTCTATGCAGTGCCTGTTATTCAGCTGGTTATCACGTATCAGAGGGTAAAGTATATTGGTGTCTTTCATTAGTAATAATACTTTTCTCCATAGTGAGTCGTGACTCATGATTTCACATTACAGAGTGCTGTCCACAACATTATAGGGAGAGAAGAATCATCAGACATCCTTATGTGCTTCAGAAACTTATAAAAAATTTGATCCTGCCTTCTCCTTCCTGATCCCAAGTTCACCTCCTTCAGTCTGATAATGTGTCTTTTATTTCAATCTGCCTACCACCAGGTAGTTTAATTTAGCCTATAAAATGCCTCCCATAGTAGGGATTATTGAAGGCTACATGTAACCCCTCCAGTTTGAAAACTTTCCAGGTGTAGATGAAATTATCTTGGGATGGTATGAATAAAAAATAATTAAATGGCCCAGGGCTCAGTGAGATAATACTGTAATACAACTGTAAACGTTTTCTTTTTAGGTACTGGATGAGACGGGAAATCAAGATTTGTGCTTTTACAACTTCCGATGTGCTCATCCTCTGGGTTCCATAAGTGACTTCAACCATGTCTTCTCCAACATCGGGTACATCCTTCTTGGCATCCTGTTTATTGCTGTGTGTGCCCGTAGGAACCACAGACATAAACAGGCTGTTATGGCAGATTATAAAATAGATAAGGTGAGGTGAAATGTTCATTTGTTGGTGTCACAAGTGTATGGTACTATTATGAACCAACCCCACCAGACACTCATACCACTGAAATAGCCTTCCCAGAGAGACAGCAGCAGCATGCTAGGCTGTGCTGTGGCCATCACCCTTCCCTGCTTCACTACCAACACAAAATACAACTCACAGGCAATCCACTTCGGCCACACTTTGATGCACCTCCACACCACAACACACCTCATGCACCACAGTACCACAACACAGACAATCCTTCAGCATAACATTAGATTTCTGGGAGTGTGTGGCTCGAGTGACCTATTGTCTACACTCCACTGAGTTCAGATCCAGATAGTCCTGGGGCCATAGCAAAAACAATAGCAACAACAATAACCTTGCTCAAAAATTTGCAGACACTTCGCAGCTGGCCTTTAAAATGGAAGGTGTTACTTAGAGTGATTTTATTTGATAACAGTATGGAGCCTACAACAAAAGTATATAAGGAAGGATGCTCTTTGACATTTGGAGAGGAATGAGAAATATAGAAGACCAGATAGTAATTCTTGTAGGGGATTGTTGACAGACTTTTGCTTATGAGGAAAAAAAAAAAAAAAGTTACATCTTCAGGTATAAGGGCCTGTGGGGAGGCTACCATAGTCCAGTACATTTAAGGTTACATGACTAGCTACTTCTCCGTCTGGCATAATATTATTTAACCATCTTCAGTCACTTCCTGGGGATCGAGCTTGTGAGGAAGGCAGTCACTCTGATTAGGGCACCCTAACCACTAGATCACGTCTTTATTACATAGCTTACTGTTTGATTAATAAAGAAAAACATGAGTAATAAAGTAAAGTATAGCTGGGTAGCCTGGCAGGTTTCCTGAGTTAGTCTTAATTTTAACTCTTGGAATCCATTGACATTTTCCATTACTTTCTATTCATGCATCCTCCAGACAGTTGACACTTTTATTGAGATTAGGAGAAACACAAGACAGGGGTTTGACACTCATAATTTAAGTCTGTGAGGCAGGTGTTTGTGAAATGGATGTGTACAAAAGGATCGAAAAATGTGTGCATGTGGTTGTGTGAGGTGGAGCTGGGATTGTGGGGGGTTGAATGAGATGTATATGACTGTGTGGCATGTTTCACAGGGTATGTTGTTGATAGTTCTTCCAGATTTGTACTTTGCCTTACCAGTACTTTGTTGTTCGGACCATACCTCACCTTATCCTAAGGTGGGAGAAAAATGTCATGATGATGATGATGATGTCAGTGATGGATGATGACGATGATGATGATGAATGATGATGATGACAATGATGGATGATGATGAAGATGACAACGATGACTTACATAAACTCCATGTGTTTGTTTCAGTACTATGGCATCCCACAACACTTTGGGCTGTTCTACGCAATGGGTGGGTCACTGATTATGGAAGGGCTGCTCAGTGCTTGCTACCACATCTGTCCCAACAATGCAAACTATCAATTTGGTAAGTACAACAGCCAAGTTGAATAACAAAATTGTGTTTAAAGGATGAAATGCAGGCAAAGGTACAGCAGGGAAGGAAGGTTGTTGGTACATTGAGGGCATTGATAAGGAATAGAGATATGAGAATGAAAGTACTGAAGTTGTTGCATGATAGTTGTGAAGCATGGAATTTGTTGGATGGATAAAGTCAGGGGTGAGGGGGATGGAAATGATTTACCTGTGGGGCATGTGGAGAGAGACATAAAAGAGGACTGACTGTGCAGTGGAACTTTTTTTATTTATTTATTTTTAATTACTGTGGATGTAATAGCAAAAATGAGTGTCAAAAAAGGCTGCTTATAATAAGGAGTTTTTGTATTGGCAGTCCTTGTAATATGATGCATTTTTGATGTCTGTTTTTACTGTTGACAGTAATTTACAGACTAATTGCATGTTCCATCTAATATACTATAATTTTGGGCTGATTGTGTGTGTGTGTGTGTGTGTGTGTGTGTGTGTGTGTGTGTGTGTAGCCAAAATTAGAAAGAGGAATTTGATGAAACTTGGCAGGATGGTCACAGATGAGCCCATTTCAATTTCATATCAATTAATATTTTCTAAAAGGGTGTTCCCATTGGTTTCACATCACTTGGAATGCATCAGGGAGTTTTGGAGAATTTTCTTGCATCTTTGCAGGTGCTAAAGCACTTGCCCCTCTGTTGATTTATAAATTGTTTGTTTTGAGCAGAGTGAAGCATAGTCCGTCCAGAAATGGCATTTTTAAAAATCAGTAATGCCGAATTGCCAGTTCCCCGCGTAGTGTATGCCACCATTTATGTGGAAATTGTTTGTCGTAATTTGAAACACGTCCTTGTGACGTAACAAGAATTTTCTGTACATCACTGATACAGGTATTTCTTGCAGACACATCGTTTATGTACGTGATGTCAGTGCTGTCAATGTTGAAGATCTACCAGACGCGGCATCCCGACATCAATGCCAAGGCTGGAGATGCATACGTGGCGCTGGCATTGGCTGTACTGCTAGGAGTCATAGGAGTCCTGGCTGGCACCTTGATCTTCTGGATACTGTTTGGCATTATCCATGTCACCTCATGCCTCCTGCTTTCCTGTCATATATATTATATGGGACGATGGAAACTTGGTATGTATCACTCTTTGATACAGTATATCATTTTCTGTCTGTTCCTCTTCTCTCGCTGTGATGTCTAATACTCTTCTGTCTTACCTTGTACTCTCCTGTCTGTCACTCTTCTGTCTGATACTCTAATATTTGTCACTCCACTGCCTGTCTACAGCTAGATGTCGTAGTCCTGGGGGAGGGGGGATAGCCACAAACAAATCACATCCATGTCTTCTTCCATTAGGCTGTCCTCCCTTCATCCCACATCACTCTCAGTTATATAGCTCTACATCCCATCTCTCAGTCTCATCCTCAACTTTGCTTCTCCCTCTCTACCTCAAACACATACACTCTTCTTGTCAATCCCACTGTCTGTTCTCTCTATCTGGCCAAAGCATTTGAGGATACTCCTCGAAACACTTTCCAGCACATCCACATCAACACCACAACACTCCCAAACTTCTTAGTCTCTCCTTGTATAATTCTTTCGGTATATGTGTACGGTATATTACACAGGGCAGTGGAACCATCAGTCTTGCCAGTTTGAAAGTTTTTCTTAAACTCGAAAAGATGGTCTGGCAGTAGCAGTAACGGAATATAAAAAAAGATGTAATGACAATGAAATATGTAATGATAATGAAATGGTACTTTTGCTATCCTTTTCGCAACCTTGGGATGGTGAAACAAATAAAGACATGGTGCCAGAAGGCTATGTCTAACCTATCCAGTTCAAACTGTCTACTCTGAGTTGATCAGATTGTCTGGAGGTAGGAAGAGTGATACAAAAAACAAGATGTGATGGAAGTGAAGTTGACGTGTAAACTATACTCCTTGACCCTTCTTTGCACAGATCTTGGTGTGCTAAAGCGAATGAAAACCTGGTGCTTGAGTGAGCTGAGTGACTGGCGCCAGATCTGCCGCCCCATGTACTGTGATCGCATGGTGCTGCTGCTGTTGGGAAATGCGGCCAACTGGGCACTGGCAATTTATGGCATGGTGTCAACGCCCAAAGACTTTGCTTCATACCTTCTCATCATATTCCTCACCAACCTTCTCCTCTACATAGCATTTTATATCATTATGAAGGTAGGCATTGTCAGTCTTCAGTAACATGCGTGCAGGCAAAATGCTACTTTAAATTGCTCTTATTCTGGCTACAGCTTATCAGAATATGATCCTGGTAGACTTGTAAGCTGAACTGGCCTTTTTCCTGCAGACCACCTTCTTCCTTTTGGGGGATAGGGAGGGAGTTGAGGGATGTTCATAATTTGTTCAACTAGGTAGTGGAACCGTCTGTCTTTTGTATCTGTAGCCAGGCGCCTTAATCCAGGAAGGAGTGGCTGCAGATGAATTGCCACCTTGTGGGTCCTTCTTAGTTTTGTCCTTTCCCATTTCTTGCTCTAGATCCTGTCTTATCCCATCCTAAGACAGGATGACAGGTCATGATGGTAAAGTTGATATTTATGTTGATGATGAATAATAAATGATGGTGATAATGCAGCTCCTTGTATGTATAGCTTTGTCACAGTGACTGACTGCTATCAGGTGTTGTGTGGAGTGGGGGGGGGGGATGCAGATAATGATGATGATGATAATAATAATATTGATACTGATGCTAATAATGACAGAACTTTTTTATTCATAGCTTCGTCATGGGGAAAGACTGCAGCTTCAGGCAGTGGTGTACCTGGTATTATGTGGTGCTGGTTGGGGTGCGGCCATCTACTTCTACACCCAGCACACCACCACCTGGGAGCTCAGCCCGGCACACTCACGCCAGTTCAATCAAGAGTGTGTCCTGCTCCACTTCTATGACACACATGATATCTGGCACTTCCTCTCAGCTGGGGCCATGTTCTTTGGATTTATGGTAGGTTTTGAGGTTAAATGTTGCTCTTATGGCTTCAGGCTCATCAGGACATGAACCCAGTGGGCTGCAGGCTAAAGTTACCCTTATCCTACAGTCCACCATCCTCCTTTCTGGGTGTAGGGAGGGAGATGAGAGATGCTGGATAACTAGACAGTGGAGCCAGTTGGTTACATCAGTGTCACCACGGTAAAGTATCCCTCCCTGGCACATGTGGTTAAATACTAGAGTTATGTACAGTTCCATTTCATATCCTGTTACAGTTATTCTTGACAATGGATTGTGAATGCAGCTGCAGTAGTCTTAGTGCACCTGTCTTTTTTTTTAACTTCTTCATGATGAAGACAACTCTTAACATTCTGTTTCAGCTGACATCAGAGACTTTTATTCAGCTACTGAGAGTTCAAATACCTGGGTACAGTGATAGAAAAGAGAGGAAAATGTGCAAAAAAGTTGAAAGCAGAGTGACACAAGGAAGAAAAGTAGCTGGTGCAATGAAGGCCTTGACAAGAAATATGGAGTACAGAGGGTGGATAGGATACAAAATAATGTGATTCGTGAAAGATGTGGAGTGAGGAAGTCAGTGGACACCAGAATCAAAGAGTGTACTGAGATGGTATGGTCATGTGGCGAGAATGGATAACAATAGAGTGGTGAAAAAGGTATATCTGAGCAAATTTGAAGGAGGGAGGAGGCGAGGTAGGCCAAGGAGAAGGTGGAGATATATGGTGGATGAGTGTGTGAGGAAGAGAGGTTTGGAAGTCGATGAGGCTAGGGAACTGACAAGAGATCGAGCTGGCAGGATGAATGTTGTGAGGAGAAGTGCATGATCAGGGATTTGGTACCCATTTTTACCATGGCAGCGTCTGGATTGACTCAGTTGGATACATTTATGTGAAGCTACAGAACGTGGTGAATGTTTTTGGCGTATCCGATAAAGCCAGGATTCTGGGGGCTTGAATGATGAGTGAATGGAAGCATGGCCCATTGGATAGGGCAAATTGGGGCTGTCTGGACATTGCTACTCCTCACCCTTCCCTAGGGTGGGAAAGAGGTCTGGATAATGATGATGGTGATGATGCAACAAGGCATTGGTACCTCTGTTTTTTCCCAATGCAGTGATGATACTTTGACTGACTCTAGCTTATAGGTATGTAAATGTGGATGTTTATGCCTGAGAGGTGAAGTTAGGATTCTGGGAACTTGAATGGTTAGCAAATAAGAGTGTGGCTTTTTAAATGGGCAGAATTTTGCAAGTTCTCTGTCTGTCATATTTTTTCTTGCCCTCTGAACTTTACCTCACGCCATCCTTAGGTGGGAAAAGAGGTCTGCATGATGATGATGATGATGATGATGATGAAGGTGCTGTTGATGATTATGGTGATGATGACGATGATAATGAGGTTGATTATGACATGATTGTGTGCAACACATATTTTAGGAAAAGAGACAGTAGGTTAATTACGTATGAGTCTGGGGGAAATAGCAGTCAGATAGATTATTTTCTGGTTAGGAGGGCCGATAGGAGGTTAGTGAGGGATGTTAAAGTTATAGGAAGTGAGGAGTGTGTGCAGCAGCACAAACTATTGATTTGTGATATGGTGCTTAAAGAACAAGTGATGAAAAAGAGGACCTATGTACCTAGGAGGAAAATATGGAAGCTGAAAAACCAAGTAGTAAGGGATGCCTTCTATAGCGAGTTGAGGAGAGTGGTGGCTGAACAGGGAGCTGTAGACAGAGGCGTTAATGAACAGTACAGAGCCCTCAAGAACAATTTCTTAAGAGTTACTGATGTAACATGCGGCTGGACAAGAGGACCACCAAGACATAAAGTAACTCGGTGGTGGGATGAGGGTGTAGAAGCTGCAGTTAAGGAGAAAAGAAGGCTTTTCCGGGAATGGAAGAAGGGTGGTAGCAAAGAGGAATATTTGGCTGCCAAGCGTAGGGCTAGGAGAGAGGTATACAGGGCAAAGTCTGAGTCACAGAGACAAGTACTTGATAACCTAAATCATGGGAAAAGGAAAAATATATTTAGGGTGGCAGGTCAGATGAAGAGGGATAATCGGGATATCATAGGTGAGCAGTGTGTGAAGAATGATGAAGGAAGGGTAGTGGTGAACAGTGAGGATATTAAAGATGCATGGAGAGAGCATTATAACCGGTTGTTGAATGAGGAGTTTGACTGGGACAGGGAAGGTTTGGAGCCAGCAGATCCAGTGTCTGGCCTTGGCCTTTGATTGATACTGCTACTGTGAGTGAGGCAATAGGCAGGATGAGGGTGGGGAAGGCAGCAGGTGTGTCTGGGTTGACTGCCGAAATGTTGAAGGCCTCAGGCGATATAGGGATGAGTTTAGTCACTGACCTGATAAATAGGATTATTTATGAGTGTGTTGTCCCAGATGATTGGCTGAAGAGTGTAATTGTAAATGTGTATAAAGGGAAGGGTGATGCCCTGGAAAGAGGAAATTATAGAGGTATAAAGCTTTTAGATCAGATAATGAAGGTAATGGAGAGAGTTTTAGAAGGTATGATTAGAGAAAGAGTGAATATTGATGAGATGCAGTTTGGGTTTATGCCAGGTTGGGGGACCACTGATGCCATATTCATTGTTCAACAGCTTCAGGAAAAATATATTGGTAGGAGAAGGGATCTTTATTTTGTTTTTGTTGATTTGGAAAAGGCCTTTGACAGAGTCCCTGGAGAGGTGGTGAAGTGGGCAATGAGAAAGCTTGGCTTGGAGGAGTGGCTGGTTAGGGTGGTTATGGCCATGTATGTGGGTGCTCACACCCAGGTGAGAGTGAATGGAGATTTGAGTGATGAGTTTTCCGTGAATGTTGGTGTGCATCAGGGGTGTGCATCAGGGGTCAGTCTTGAGTCCCATGTTGTTTATCATGGTACTTGAAGCCTTTTCACGTGACTTTAGAAACGGACTCCCGTGGGAGTTGTTGTATGCTGATGATTTGGTGTTGATTGCAGAGAATGAAAGGGAGGCGGAGGAAAGGTTTAGGAAGTGGAGAGATGGTATGGGGCAAAAGGGTTTAAGGGTAAATGCAGATAAAACAAAAGTGATGATATCTAGGGTTGGTGGCGGTACTGTCAAAGACGAGGGAGAGTGGCCATGTGCAGTTTGCCACAAGGGCGTGGGAAGTAATTCCATCTTGTGCGGTGTGTGTGATAAATGGGTGCATAAGAGATGTAGTGGTATCAGAGGTAGACTGCGAGATAATGCTGATTTTATGTGTACGGCGTGCCGGGGTGAGCAGGTGGAGATCGTCAGACGTGAAAGGATTGAACTTGCTGGTGAATCTCTTGAGTGTGTGGAAGAGTTTTGTTATTTGGGAGACATGTTGTGTGCTGGAGGTGGGGCTGGAGCTAGCTCTGTGGCTAGGGTGAGAAATGGTTGGAAGAAGTTCAGGGAGCTCTTGCCTCTCCTGACATTGAGAGGGCTCTCCCTACGTGCTAAGGGGTCTTTGTATGCAGCATGTGTTAGGAGTGTAATGCTGTATGGCAGTGAGACCTGGGCAGTGAAGGAGGAAGACATTCGCCGGCTCAGACGTACAGAAATGACAATGATTAGGTGGATGTGCAGTGCGTCCCTGCGTCCAAGGCCTGGAGGGGCTGGGTTTACAATGGAAGAGTTGAGAGGTAGGATGGGACTGGAGTGTATTGGTGTTGTGATGAGGAGAGGTAGATTGAGGTGGTTTGGACATGTGGAGAGGATGGGGGATGATAATTGGGTGAGGAAGGTGTGAAGTGTTAATATTGGGGGTGGGGTTATGAGGGGTAGACCGAGAAAGACATGGGACGAGGTCATTAAGTGTGACCTTAGGGTTAAGGGACTGAACAGGGAGGCTGCAATGGATCGTGCAGCGTGGAGAGCCGCCATTAGGTGACCAAGGCCGACACATGCAAGTATGTTGGAGCCTTTAAAAACGAAACGAAACGAATTACGGTGATGATTATAGTGATGATAATGATAGTGTAGACTGCAGAGTTGTTTATTATCATATTTTGTTACAGTTGCTCCTGACCCTGGACGATGACTTGCATCAGACACCCCGGGAGAAGATTCCTGTTTTTTAAGGTCTCCCAGAAATTCCTGCATTCTGAGATCATCCATGACTCATCATTTATATTCCATGTTGGTGTTATTTGTGTTCATTTGATCTTTTTCACTTTTCTACAAAGAAACATATTGATGTATGTATATTTCTCACTGATTTTTATATCTGATAATTCATCCTCGCTCTGCTTTGTATACGTATATTTGTTATTAGTGTATAAACGAAGGTCACATTGTACAGTGTAAAAGAGATTTTTGAATTGTGTACACTCAGTAATAAATGTATCTGAACACCTGGGTGCAATTCAGTCCATTGATGTACAGTTTATTCTTTATTTTATTTTCAAGCTACTGCCAGACAACTGTTAAGTACAGGCAGGTCCTGTTATATGAGTAGGATATGTTAATGGAGGGCTTCTTGGACAGCGGATACTCATATAACGGATCGAGAAAAAAAACAAAAAAGGAGGATTGCAAAACTCGTATAACAGAGTACCTGTACATAACTTACGGGAAAAATATGGTTAGGCTGAACTGACCCTGCTTGCATAGCGGATACTTGTATAATTGATTGGCGGGTGGGGGTGGAAGGATTGCAAAACTTGTATAACAGAGGGCATGACTTATGGGAAAAATATGGTGAGGTTAACCGACCCCGTATGCATCGAACTGCCGAATTTGGATCTAAATTGCCCATTTATCATTGGTTTCTTGTACAGCGGATGATCACATGACGGAACCTGCTGTACTGGAGAACACCCTGGTTGTGAAGGGATTATTAAAGCTGTATTTAACCTCTCCAGTTTATAAAGTCTGTCTTAAACTAAATAAAATATTCAGGTAATAACAAGAATGTACAGTAATGAAAAGAACGTTATTGGATTACAAAGGTTCAGTGTTCAGAGACATTGTTTGCTGAGTGTACATTTATACATAACAGTGTATACTATGAATATATATACATATGTTTAGTCATGTACTGCATTGATGACTGTTGAACCTTTTCAGTCAAGTGCTGGGATGGAACTCCTTCATTCAGTGGCACCAATATAACAGGATGGTGGAGATGCCTGGTTATACAAACATCCCTCAGCTCGTTTCCTATCCTCCCAAAGGAGGTTGGTGATGGAACTGAGGGACATCTGTCAAACTAGGAAGTGGAGCCACCCAATTATATCAGTGCCATCACATGAAGGCATCTCTCCAGCACCATGTCATATGGCTGAAGGGTTTAAATACGTTTTCACAATCCTCATGCATTTGTATGTATGATTTGTGTTTATGTATATCTGTATTATATGTTGGTGTAATATATTTTTAGTAGGTTGTTGATTGTATAAAGTAATCTGTAGTTGTTCAGGTGTATGATTCATTAATAGAAGACAACATGGCCTTAGTAGTGCTACTTGTATTAATACAGGGATTCCTCACTTAACAGCAGGATTGTTACTGAGAACTGTATGAATAACCACTTTACAACATTGACAGTGTTTAATTTATTGTTGATACTTTCAGATGAATTTTACTCAGCTTGAGAGATTTTTTTGGACTGGAAGTGTTAGATGTAGCTTAATTAACCCTTTCAATACAAGAGATGTTTCCTAAATTGAATAATCTGGAAGAAACACGACTAAACTAAAAGAAAATGTTACCGGACTGAAGGAGTTATGCAAACTACCAATACTGATTAAAGACACTAATATCTATCTATCTTTTGACAGACGCCTTAATCCTATAAGGGATGGCCACAAACAAATTGCCTCCACATTGCCCTGTCCCCCGTCATTTCACTGCCCTGCTCCCAGCTCACACCCCCCTCTCATATACCTCTCCACTCCATCCCTCCATCTCATCCTTGGCCTCCCCCTCCCTCTCTCCCCCTCCACCTCACTCATCAGTCTCTCACTCTCCATCCTCTCCACGTGGCCAAACCACCTCATTGTGTTGCTCCTAATGCTTTCTACCACATCCACATCCACACCACAATGCTCCTTCACATCCTTATTTGTCAGTCTGTCTTTCCATATGACTTCACATGCTCCTCTCAAGTAACTCAATATGTATTCAATAATTGTCTGGGGTACCAAGACTGGCTCTCTGGGATACCTCTGCCTAACTAAGTCCAAAACCAACCTAAATAAAGTTCATAATCACTGAAAATGCCACATTCTGCCACTGTAAACCACTGCTGATGAATAACAAACATAAACAATAAAACTCCAGCTAATGTGATGAAAAGACCTTACCAGGCCAATTTACTCTTCCACTTACTTCCAGCAACAGTACTATCCCATACTCATGTAACTCAATTATTTTCATTTTTATAGCTCAAAAAGCATTACTGTTAGCATGATTTCACTTGACAGAACTGGGTCACTCACAACTTTAATCATAAATCATAGTTGCATGAAATCTGATGATACTGTATTTAACTATCAAGTAGGAATAAGTGTCCATTATTACATGTAAAATCAACCAGTCCAACTACACTTGGCCATCAAGTAAACTGAAAGAGGTTACAGTTCTTCATCAGTTGAGAACAAATGCACTGTAATTATCATATTTTTTTCTCTGAGTTATCGTTAAAGTGAAAACTGGCCATCATTAACGAGAAAAGGATGTAAAAATAATTCAGAGTTCGTATCATTTGTACTGTTTATAAAGGCTGCTCCAACATGCTTGCATGCATTGACCTTGGTCACCTAATGGCAGCCCTCCATGCTGCTCAATCTCTGCCAGCCTCCCTATTCAGTCCATTATCCATGAGGTCACACTCTATGATCTCGTCCCAGGTCTTTTTCGGTCTGCCTTTCACAGCCCTATTCTTACATTAACACCTCTCACTTTCTGCACCCAATTGTCATCCTCCATCCTCCACATGCCCAAACCATCTCAATCTGTCCCTTCTCGTCACAACTCCAATACACTCCAGTTCCATCCTTCCTCTTAACTCTTCCATCGTAAACCTAGCCCCCACCCCCCCAGGCCTCGCATTCAAGGACGCGCTGTACATCCACCTAACCAGTGTCATTTCTGTTCATTTGAGTCTGTGAATATCCTCTTCCTTTACTGCCTACGTCTCACTACCATACAGCATTACACTCCTAACACAGCCACATAAAAAGATCCCATAGCACAGAGGGAGAGCCCTCTCAATGTCAAGGGAGGCAACAGCTCCCTGAACTTCCTCCAACCACTCCTCGCTCTATCTACAGAGCTTGCACCAGCCCCACTTTCAGCACATAACATGTCCTTCAAATAAAAAAAACTCTTCCACACACTCAAGAGACTCACCAACAAGATCAGTCTTTTCACGCCTGACCATCTCAATGTGCTCTCCATGACACACCACACACATGAAATTGGCATTATCTCGCAGTCTACCTTTAATACCACTGTATACCTTATGCACCTGCTTAACACAAACAATGCATAAGATGAGTTACTTCCCGCATCCTGTATTGTTAAGTGTGGGATGCCTGTATTCTTTGGCTGATTGTGTCAGTGATCCATAACAATTGTGGAATAAATTTGTTGATTCACAACAATTATAGAATGAATGCCAATGATCCATAAGAGTTGTACAATGAGTGTTTATGATCTATAACAATTGTAGAATCAAGTTGATGATCCATAACAATTGTAGAATGAGTGTTGATCCATAAAAGTTGTGGTATGAAAGTGTTGATCCATAGCTATTGTAGAATGAAAACATGTACTGTATTGTCATTTTTGATCTGTAACCTGTGATAAACATCCTCTGTACTGACCTCTTCATTATGGTGAGGTATCTTTAATTATATTCTTTTTATCTCCAGATAATTTTTTTCATCTTATGGGAAGCTTTTTAAAACGAGGGATTACATAAAACCTTTAATTCCTTTAGTATGAGAGGTCTTTCAGTTGCATCAAATTTATGTGGAAGTAGCAAGAGTAAGTTAATACATCATCATGGTGAAGGGGTTAAGGTTCATACTTCCTAGAGTAAATTTAAGCTGAATCATAAATACTGGAGAAGAATATGCTGACTGAATAAAATGAGATGAAGATATGGATAGAATATCCTTCTGTAATTTTTATTTGTACTGTATCTTTAATTTACTGTCTCTCATACTTCTGGCCCAGGTTGACTTGGGTCAAGGATGCACCTAAACTGGAAAGGAATGGGGACCATCATCACTGTTTACAACATCATGTCAGAGTTGTTGACCTTATGGCCTGGGGCTACAATAAGGATATAAGGCTCTTGAACCATCTCATTTTTTTTTTTTTTTTTTTTTGTCCAACTCTGGGCATAGGCTTCACAGCCTGTTCCCAAGGTCCAGTAGTCCTCCTACATACCATACACCTCCACATATCACCACTTTGGTGCTAACACCCACTCCATATTGAATACATGCTAGGGCTGTCTCATACAGGACTGGTGTATTGGTATTAGCGGGGGTATTTTTATGACATGTCGACAAGTCTCCTAGCAGATCAGTAAAGCCTGCTATTATGAAATTCAAATCTTTAAACTGTTCCCTGCTCCAGTGGGGATTTGAACCAGGGTCCGGTAAGACTGCAGGCCACGTCTCTACCGACTGAGCCACTGCTTGATGACAATAATTGGTGGGGGAAGGGGGGTGACTGGTCACTTTATGAACAGAGTCTGGGTGTCCACTTGATCTATTTGCCTTCCCAGCACAAGAAAGAACAGATCATGCAGTTTATGGGTTGCTGTTCCTGTCTGATAGCACAGTGGATTCAACCTAAGCATGCTGCCCCAGAAGGCTGCCATTTTGGCTGATGAAAAATACAGTACAGTGTGCTCGGAGTTTATCCTTGCAGCTGGGAAAGTGGGATGCCTCAAGGACAGCAGCAGTGCCCACCCCTGGCCAGGAGAAGAGTAGAGAAAACTGTGCCAGGTTGTAGCTAGCCTACATGTGTGGGCAAAGTTGTGTGGAATGGGATCCCATTAATTCAGCTTTGCTATATCAACTACTGAGGGTATGATCAGGTTCCAAGAGGAAAAACGTACACCATGGAACAACAGTAATTCAGTAAATAGTAATTTAGCAACCCAACATTCTGGGTGTTGGCCTGGAAGATTGCATCCAGTAATGTTAGTATAATGAGAAGATGAGCAGGGGAGGTGGTAAAGGTACCAGAGAGGACGTGAGGGGATGTTTTCTGCATGCAAGGATTAGATGAATGAGAGGTAGCCAAAGGATGATTGTGGGAAACGGCATGAAATAAGTTTTCTTGGAGTGGGTATTAGTGGCGTGGGTGTTGTCAGAGAAATGGATGGAAGATGCCCTTAAGATGAAGAGATACTTCCTGAGTATGCTTTTGAAGACGGCAGTTGAGTGAAGCATTATGACTGTGGTCTCTGAAATGCTCCTCTGTGTGGACTGAGTGAGGAGATAAAGAATGAGTTCTGGGACGAACTTGTGGATTATGTGGCAGGAATGAATAATCAGTGTGTTGTAGTGCTTGGTGGTGACCTGAATGGACAGGTTGGAGGGTGAAGTTGGGGATTTTCAGAATCTATGGTGGCTGCGGTTATGGTACTAGAGACAATGTGGAATGTGGAAAATATTAAGAATATGTTAAATGCCGTGACGAGTACGTATGAGGGGGCTAAGTCTGCAGTGGGTGTGGATTGTGAATTGAGTGAATTTTTCTATCTGTTGGATTGTAACAGGGATGTGTCATGTCTCCATGGTTGCTCAATCTGTATATGGATGGGGTTATAAAAGAGATACAAGGTAGGGCAGTGGGTGTTGGAGCAGCTTTAATTAGAAATGGCAACATTTGGAAACTTCCTGTACTGTTGTATGCAGATGATATTGTTAAGTGAAGACGAAGGAGAACTGCAGGGCTTGGTGGATGAGTTTGGGAGAGTTTATAAGAAAAGGAAACTAAAGGTGAATGTAGGGAGGAGTAAAGTTATGGTCTTCGAGAGAAATGAAGTCACTGAATGCACAGTGAGGCTGGATGATGAGGTAATGGAAAATGTGAGTGCATTTAAGTACTTGGGTAGTGTGATGAGTAAGGATGGAAGTTTAGAAGGTGAAGTGCTTGAAAGGGTACAAAAAAGAAGAAAGGTTGCTGGTTCTTTGAAAGCAGTGATAAGAAACAGGGAAGTGAGCATGGAAGCATAAAAAAGTTGCTGCATGACAGTATTGTGATACCAACTCTAACGTATGGAAGTGAAGCTTGGACCTTGTTGAAAGGACACTTGTCACGAGTGAGAGCAGTGGAAATGAGTTATTTGAGACGAGACTGTGGAGTTCATGGAAAGACAGACTTACAAATGAACAAATGAAGAAGTGAAGAAGCGTTGTGGTGTGGATGTGGATGTTATTGAAAGTGTAATGAGAAATACACTGAGATGGTTTGGCCAAGTGGAGAGGATGGAGAACGAGAGATTAACGAGAAGAGTATGTGAGTGAGGTGGAGGGGGGGGGGAGAGGGATGGGGAGGCCAAGGATACGATGGAGAGGGATGAAGTGGAGAGGTATATGAGAGTGGGAGGTATGAGCTTGGAGCAGAGGAGTGAAATGGCGGGGGACTGGGCGACATGGAGTCGATTTGTTTGTGGCCATCCCTTACGGGATTAAGGCGTCTGACAATATATAGACAGATAGAAACAATGAATGAGAAAGGATTCTACAATCTGAGGCTACTTCAGACATGTTAGTGTGAAACACCGTTTAAGAGTAGACACAATATTTGATAACATTTAGTTATAAAAAAAAAAAAAAAAAAAAAAAAAAATCTTGTCGGAAGCGACAAGTTTGTTAAGGATGTGAAAGTTATACTTGGTAAGGAATGTGTATTACAACACAAACCTATCTGTGACATGTTAGGGGTATTTGGTAGGAAAAAAAAAATGGCAGAGGAAGGTGTAGAAACCATGAAGCAAAAAGGCTAAGGAAATTTCTTCAGCTGAGTTGCAGAAAATGACTTATGGAGGTAATGCACAGAATATGGTACTGCTAACGAATGCCCGTGCTCTCTGGGGTAGAGTACTGGTATAGTATACAGCACAGATGTAGCCGGTGGCTGGATGAAGGATGTCCCTATACATAAAGGGACTGTGGCGGAATGATTTAAGCAGAAGCAGCTGGTACAGAAAAGAGGAAGTGGTTTGTGGAATGGAAGAATTGTGGAGATATGGATGTACAGTGCCTGGCAGCCAAGTGCAGGGCGAGAACCAAGACATACACGACGAAGACTAAAGGCACAGACAGAAATAACTTGACATGTTAAATGGCTCAAAGGCAACAGCTGAGATATCCCAGATGGCACAGTGAACGGTATGGGAAAATCAGGAATTGGTTAGTGATGCACGAATGTTAGGTGCTGCAAAGGAAGACAAAGAGAGCAAGGGAGGAACACCACAGTCATTTGCTGAATGAAGAGTCTGACTGGAAAAGGGAAGGGCCGTGAACATGGTGAACCAGCTGGCTATATAGTCCACCACCTGCGATTAAAGAGGAAGTAGTGAAAAGCACAGTTTGAAGATGGGTGTAGCAGCTGGAGTGTCAGAAGAGGTTTTGATGCTCAAAACTGTTATAGGTAATTTAGGTGTGAATATCGTAACTGAGGTGATAAACACAACTGTAAAGGAAGAAGTACAGTAGTATCTAAAGACTGGATGAAGCGTGTTACTGTGACTGTATAGAAAAGTAAAGGTAATGCAGTACATTGAGGTAATTACAGAGAGTCGAAGCTATAGATCAAACAGTAAAGGTTATGAGAGCTTGGTAAGAGAATGTGAGTATAAATGAAATGCAGTTGCTTTAATCCACGAAGAGGCACGACTGACGCGATACTCATTGATCATCAGGTGCAAGATTAATACATTTCTATGGAGAAGTGTTTGATAGAGTCCCGAGGGTGGTATACTCTGTTCATTGTTACTTAGCCTAAAATTGCTATCTCTCCATCTTGATCGTTGAGCTGTGACAATAGATTAATGCTAAAATAGAGCCGCAGTATCGTCTTTTTCGACCGCTGGGCTATGTGAAATATGCTTTGAAGTGCTGTGGACAAGTTACAGAGCCGTAGTATCGTCTTTTTCGGCCATTGGGCTGCGTGGAATAAGCTTTAAAAAGGACAAACCTCTGGACCAAGTTAAAATGAATGAACTATAGTAAAATGGGCTACAAGAAAGCTAAGAGTTGATGAAATAACTGTCAGGTTGGTAATGAAAATGCATGATGGACAACTACGTCTGTGTGAATGGGTGAAGAATGCGACATGGAATTCCCGGTCAGTGTTGGTGTGCGTCAAGTCCCAGTGGTGAGTCTATTGCTGTTCAGACTGGCACTTAGCACTGTTGTGGGAGATTCGAAGTCTTCCATGAGTGGGTTTAAAACACTTCAGTAGGAAGGATTTATGGAAAGAGGAAAGGACAGGCCATAGACTTTATAAGCAATTTTGTGTCAACTTTTTACACAAATATATATTTATATACACACACACACACACACACACACACACACACACACACACACACACACACACACACACACACACACAAATCGCTCAAACACCTTTTCACATGCATACCGGTACATAATGTATAACACACACACACACACACACACACACACACACACACACACACACACACACACACAAATCATTTCCGTACGCTGTGTTCATGAGGTTTGCGCACGTTAACGTCAGCATGAGTGTTGTGTACATGTGCTGTGTATTATATTAACTCGTAAATGTGCAGGCTGCCATTCACTACAGGTGGTACTTGAAAACCAAACATTGCTATTCCAAAGGTATTTTCAGTTTATATTGAATTTAAATATTGCAGCTAACGATTGACTATTAATGTTTTGAATACAAGATTTGTATTTGGCTTTCTGCTGTCTTGTTTTTGTAATTCATGGAGGGAACAATTAGGCTATGCAGGCAGACTTCTAGCCTTTGGTTCCTTCTTCCTTGCATAAAAAGAAGGAAAATCTGACCTAATCTGGGCATAATTCAATATATATGCTGGCTATAGGCATCCGGATAGATTTTAGTAGGACTAGCCCAAACTTCTGGTTGACTAGAACGCATGAGAAAATTTGTTGGACTATCAGGAAAACATAAGAAAAAAACAGAGCTGCCTTGAAAAAAGAGTAAGACCGTACAAGAAATAACCTGGAACATGATAAAGACAACTGCAAATCTCCTGCTACTCCTTAAATTGATGGTTAATAATTAATTTTTCATTCACATGTGCCTGTAAGTTATCTGACAAAAGTTTATATCTACATGTAACAGAATACTCTGGGGGATTATGGTTAGCAGAAGGCGAAACTAGAATTCAAGTATTCTGAAGTGTTTTCTGTTTGTATATTATTTGCTATTACTTCTCTTGTATGACACCTCCGTCACGCATGGCCTGTGGGAGTATTATTGACCCCACAGAGGGGGGGGGGGAATTAAACATCCCAAGGGGGTGAAATTAACTTCCGACAGAAGTGTGACGGCAGAAAAGTATCAGCATATGGTGAGACGTAAACAAAAAAAAAAACGTCAAAAAATACATTCCAGTTACGTATTCTGCTAACATCTATTCCCATTTTCCATATTTTCATGGCAAAACGCAAACTAAACTAGACAGAGGAACAAACCTAGTGCCCTGATGAAACAAATGGAAAGTTGACCCGACTAAGGAAGGATGCTTGGGTAATGAGAGCTCGCGAAGAAATGCAGCACATTTTAACTCAAACGAGAACTGACAAAGATGGTTCCTGGGACAAGCCAGAGAGAAATTACAGTCCAAAACACCAAGTACGTGGAACTGTTATGTTAGCAGTTGATCAGTACTGGGAAATTTGGGTAACTTCTCAATTTAGTTACGCTTCTGTATTTAATCCTATTACAGATACCAGCCTAACCGTGACAGCAACACAGACAGGATGGTCCGTATATTATGCAACCCAGTTCTGATGCGCTGCGGTCATTACCAATGTCTACCCTTGGAGTGGCATATGACACACCGTCAAGGATCACTTATATGACAGAGAGGCGAAGCACCTCCAAATTAAGGCAACTTTGGGCACTTACAGAGACAAATACTGGTCCACAAAAAGAAACAATCTCCCTACCGTACAAACAGTGGTGTCCTGTGCTTCTCCGGCAGGTTCCCATCCTACCTAACACCCACCACAACACCCTGCACACGATACGGAACAACGCTCAATGTATCACAGCTACCAACACCAGCACTATTCCCGCTGCCTGCTTTTACTCGAACATTAGTCCTCCCTGTCCAAGAATATATCGACATGAGAGAGACACAATTTTAAGTGACAACCTGTGCCAACATACACCACCCTAGTCATCACATGTCAGAGCAACGCAACACAACTTAAGCACAGAAAAGCATCACCACATAAACATTACCAAACCCTCCTCAAAAACATCCCACCTCCAGTACAACACTGGCAATGATGAAACACATAACTGACATACCCACTTCACATGCAGGACAATACAACACGTCAACCAACACTATGCTTATACTACAAGGGAACCTCCCTCCCGACATCCACCCATCTGAGTTATCCTCGAACATACTGTATACGATCAATTTCACCTGGCTAAGCTTAGACAAGGACCGGCTTTCCTAAGTAATCAGCCTAGACTGAGATGGGTGGAATGACATAATACACACAGTTACTGAAACAATTATATCTTCCCAGCTCCGTCTAAAGAATATTTACAACTTGCGAAATACAGTGAATAATCTTCCTTTACCAGCGCGTACAGAGATGCTTCGATTTTTCCGCTTTGTATTCGTCAAACTTTGGGAAGATACTTGTGTCTGTGCCTGAACCAACACATTACAACACTCATAATGGAGCATTGCACAGCACATGCTACACAGAGGGAGTCAATCGAGGCGGACGTGCGACATCGGCGCTCCGTACCGAACCAACACGGCCAGTGGCATTACCTAAATTAGTATCTATGTATGAGTCAAGCTCTGTACCAGGTTAGACTAAATGATTTTTCATTATTAAAAGGGAAAAAAAAAAAGTTTAAACAAGACTTGTTCAAACAGGAAAGAGAACCAAGACGAAAGAATGCGCTAAATCATCTGAGGTTTGTTTAGACTACAACAACACGGGGATTGTAAGTACAGTACATACTCTGCACTTTTGGTATTGCAAAATGGATACATACTTTAGTAAAGCAAATTTGGAAAAGAAAAGGGGTAAAGGTAAAAGGCAAAATGATGATTTCTACCAAGAACTGGTTGAAGTGGAGACTCACAATAGACTGGTTGAACGTGTAAACAAACTAGAAATGGTTTTCAAAAAAGAAACTGATGAAATAAAGAAGCAGATGCACTTGCAAAAGGAAGAAATAGAAAAACTTGGAAGGGAGGCCAACAAGAAAGACACAACCATCAGTGAACTAACAGTGGAATTGAGTACACTTAGGAAAAAAGTGAGTGAAATGGCAAGTACAGTAGTCAATCACGAGAGTGTTATGGAAGATTTAAAAAATGACACAGAGACAATTAGGCAATTAAGCAGTCTTATAGACCAGAACAGTGATATTGAGGAGAAGATAACACAGGTGAATGAAGCTGTGCAAAGCTACAAAAATGATGTGGAAACCACGTATGCTGAAATGGTGAAAGTAAAGAAAGACAGAAACAAAGGTGGAGGAAAAAAGCATTAAAGAGGAAGTGAAAAGAATAATCCAAAACAATCCAAAGTTAGTCAGAGATTCAGTAGATATAAACAAATCTATAGTAATCACTGGTATAGAAGAAGAAGATCTAAAAAACAAGATCACAAGAGACAAAAAGGAGATGGCAAATGTAATGAGCTTATTGAAAGAAGTATCAGAGGAAATCTGTAGTAAAGACACAGAGGAACACAAAAGGTTAGGGAAATATGAGAAAAGCAAGACAAGACCTCTAAAGGTGACTTTCCAGAGTGTAAACACTGTGGAAGAGATACTAAAAAATGCAGAATCTTATGGAAAAAGAGGAGTTCAAAAATGTATGGATAAAAAGATGCCTAACACAAGAGGAACTGGAATTACTGAAAGAGAAAAGGGAGGAAGCAAAAACAAAAAATGAGGGAAGATCAGAAGAGGAGAAGAAGAAATTTTTTTACAAAGTAATAAGATTCCAGGTACGAAAGTGGTACACAAACAGGATGGAAGAAAAAGGAGGAAGGTAGTAGAACCATGTCATGACAAGTATATAAACAAGATGATAAAGTTGATGTACTCAAATGTGGATGGAATGGTATCTAAATTACTAGAGATGAATGATTATGTCAGAGAAAATGAACCACAAATAATATGCCTAACTGAAACAAAATTAACACCAAGGATATCCAATGACATACTAAACTCAGAGGAATACAATATATGGAGAAGAGACAGAAATTTAAAAAAAGGAGGAGGAATTATAATATTAACTAAGAAAAATCTAAAAGCCAATGAAATAAAACTAGATATACCATCACAAGTAGAACTGATTGCAGTAGAGATCAACACATCTGAAGGTAAAGTAATTGTAGCCAATTTGTACATGCCACCTAGATCAAACACATGGGAAAGAGATGAATATAAGGACCTGGCAGAGAGTACAATTCAGAGTTTAAGATCATTACTACATAAAATGGAACAGAAATCGGAAAGAATTATACTAACTGGGGATTTCAATACAAATATAAATTGGAATACTCTAGATATAATTAGCCAAGAAAGCTGTTGGGACCAAAAGCTCCTGGATCTCGTACAAGAGTTCTTCCTAACGCAACATGTGAGGGAAACCACCAGAAAAAGAGGTCTTGATGTACCTTCAGTGCTAGATCTAATATTTACTAGGCAAGAAAATATATCACCCTCCACTCGGCAAAAGCGATCATGCAGTACTAAATTATAACTTCAGGATAGCATATGACATAGTAAACAGCAATGACAGTTACAAAAAGAGCCTAAACTATAAAAAGGAAAATTATCAAGACCTAAAGAAGTATTTCTTAGAAGCTGAATGGGAAAATGAGCTTAGAGGACAAGATTTAAATGCTGTATATAAAAAATTGTGAATTTTATGAAATAGGAGTCCAGAAGTACATCCCACAGCACAAAGAAGCAGATAAGAAAATACAGAAATGGTTCAATACAGAATGTAAAAAATCAAAAGAAAGAAGAGATTTGTTGTGGAATAGATACAGAAGACATAATAGTGAAGGGGCGTATAATAATTACAAACAGGCAAGAAACGATTATACAAGAATAAGGAGGGAAGCCCAAAAACAGTTTGAGGAGGATATAATAAATAAAAGTAGTGATCAACCATAGCTGTTTTATAGCTATATCAGAAGCAAAACCAAAGTAAAAGATATAATACAATCCATTACGGACGAGGGAATCACTTATACACAAGAGAAAGATATTTGTGAAGCACTAAATAAGAATTTCCAATTAGTATTTACAGAAGAAAAAAATTTTGAGAGGGACTATGTGGAACATGCATGTCCACACATACTACCAGATATACAAATAGCAGAAAAAGTAATACAGGAGGAGTTAAGTAGATCAGACAGAGGAAAAGCAAGTGGTCCTGATGAAATTTCATGTTGGGTATTACGAGAATGTGCAAAGGAGTTAAGTAAACCATTATTTTTAATTTTCAAGAAATCCTTGAGTCAAGGTAAACTACTTGATATTTGGAAAAAAGCAAATATTGTCTCCTTATTCAAGAAAGGAAATAGACAAAATCCTCTCAACTACCGACCAGTATCACTGACCAGTGTTGTAAGCAAGGTATTAGAAAAGCTTATAAAAAAAGATTGGGTAAATCATCTAGAAGAACACAGTATGATAACAGAAAGACAGTTTGGTTTCAGAAAAGGAAAATCATGTGTTACTAATCTGTTGAGCTACTATGACAGAGTAACAAACACAATACAGGAAAGGGAAGGATGGGTGGACAGTATCAATTTAGATTTCAAGAAAGCTTTTGACACAGTACCACACCAAAGACTTTTATGGAAATTGTACCATCAAGGAGGAATTCGAGGCAAACTGTTTTGTTGGATGCAAGACTTTCTCATAAAAAGAGAAATGAGAACAGTACTAAGAGGAAACTACTCATGGAAAGAAGTGACTAGTGGAGTACCACAGGGTTCAGTGCTGGCACCAATCATGTTTTTAGTGTATATAAATGATATAAACAGTAACACTGGAAATGAGAGCTATCTGAATATGTTTGCAGATGATGTAAAAATTCATTTCATTCATTCATTCATTGCCAGACGCCATGTATCCCAAACGGGGTGGCCAAGGGCTTAGAGTTAATTGTTTTACAGGGAGGGGCACTAATCCTCCTCCAACCCCACTTGACGTAGGGATGCCAACAGCATCTGGTGTTCCTAGGCAGTCACCCGTCCAAGTACTAACCAGAGCAAAAATACAAAGGAGAATTACTAACACAGACTCTTGTAAAGAGCTACAAGAAGAATTAAATAAACTTCATGAATGGAGTAGTACATGGCAAATGGAATTCAATGTGGACAAGTGTCATGTAATCAAGTTTGGTAAAAGTGGAAAAAGACCTGATTGGGATTATAAGTTAGGAAATAAAACCCTATACACATCAGAAAGAGAGAAAGACCTAGGTGTGATTATCAATAACAGACTATCTCCGGCTGACCACATCAGCGAGAAGGTACGGAACATGTATACACTGCTTGCAAATATGAGAATAGCATTCACATACATAAATGAAGACATGCTAAGAAGGATAATAACATCATTCATTAGACCAACCCTGGAATATGCATCAGTAGTCTGGAGTCCTCATCTCAAAAAGCACATAGACAAGATTGAAAAAGTTCAAAGGGCCGCTACAAGATGGATACCAAGCTTAAGGGACCTAAGCTACGAAGAAATACTAAATAAACTGAATCTACCAACACTACAGGAGAGAAGGAAAAGAGGTGACATGATAATGCTATATAAGTGCATATCAGGAAAGGAGAAAATAGACATAAATGATTACTTAACATATGGAGAAGCATCAACAAGACAACACTGCAAAAAACTGCATTAGAAGAGAGGTGATAAAGACGTAAGGAAATTCAGTTTCCCAAACAGAGCAATTGATCAATGGAATGCACTACCGAATGAAACAGTGTGTGCCCAAAACAATTCACAAATTTAAGGATATGTACGATAATTATGGTTTAAGACACGGGACAGTACGAGCTTGACTCATTCCTGTAAAGATACAATTAGGTAAGAACAATTAGGTAAGAACTAAGACGCAGACACGGCATCAAAGGTGTAGGGAAACTAAGGAACAAATTCATAGGAACGGCTGCTGCGGCTGACGGGTTTGCTTGTTATATGGCGGACCGGGGTCAAGCAACAACTCTGCTTTTTCTGCTTCCCATATTTTGGTTCGTGGTTTTTGCTTTTTACGTCCATTGATTACACAGATGATAAGTAATTTCATATAGCAGTCAAGTTGCCTTCGCCCTTCACAAAAATAAAATGGGCAACCCTCGCGACACGCACGATTAGAGAGTGCAAGATAGGAGTCCGTCCTGTATATAATTTTCCCTTACCATGTCTAGGGCCAAAGACAGCAAGGTTAGGGCGGAAGTGGGCTATCTGCTTTCATGGTTAGACTTACTCACCTCTTTCACCCTACTAACTGGCTGCTCCCTAGTTACGAGGCACGTTCAAAGACGAAATGCAAGTGAGATGCCTTAGATTCAGCCTGCCAGCCCCACAAATCAGGTACTTAGAGGGAGAAAAATATTCTGATGGAAGGGGCTGAGTTATAGGACATGCAGCGAAGACTGGAGAGAAGCTTTGAAGTGTCCTATGTCATCCAGAATCCCAAAGCAAAATCTAACTAAACCTGGGTATACGTCAACCTATGTGAAGTTTGGCTAGCTTTGGTTAACTGCAACTTGGTTTAAAATGTTGCTATCTCATTCTTGAATTGGTTACTGGTCACAATGAAGTGTTATGGAAAGTATGCAGAGCCGCAACATTTTTTTAGACACCGAGTTACGATAAACCACGAAAATCTCAGCGAATGCAGACGAAGTGCAGTAGGCTACCGGACGGGCTTTAGAATTCTTGCATCAAAACCCACGAGGAAGCAATAATGAAATACAATTGGAATAGTAATTATTGGAGGGAAAACACGATGGAAGTTTGCCCTACTGAAGTAGAACACTGCTGAAAACAATACAAAGAAAAAAGTTTACTGTTTTATACTGTATATATATATATATATATATATATATATATATATATATATATATATATATATAATATATATATATATCTATATATATATATCTATATATATATATATATAGATATATATATATATATATATATACATATATATATATATGGCGAAATTCTCGGAGTTCCCATTTGTGGACTAGTACAGTATATATTTGTTTCAATATTACACGATTATCGGAGAATCATGTTTAAAAAGCTGCGGATGTGTAACAATTTTTTCTGTCATTAATTATGGAATTTCATAATTTTTTCATGCAAACCACGCTTCATGGAACCTAACCTAACCTAACCCTGTAAACAACCTTCGTCCGCTACAATGTTCATAATCATATCCTGATGTTATTTTCACACAACTGAGGTGTCATATAAAAACTACCAGATAACGAATCTTAATATCACTCATAAACTTCCAAACTTTGTGGCTGGGAGCTCCCCAAACCCATACTTTGTCCGAGAAAACTTAAAAGACAATCACCCAAAGTCGATTGGCACAAAATTTTTTCCACTTACCGTAACTAGGCAGCATCACACTACCATCCACAGGTCATAACACCGTTACTCAAAGGTGTTATGTGGTGCAGTAAAAGGCAATAAAGTAAAACAAACAAAGCACTACTCACCCTCAGTGGTCTTCGCATTGCAGCAGCGATATTCCCGTCACACCTGGCCATGGCGTACCCTCCGTCCAGCCGTGCGGCCATGGATGCAGTCACCAGTGTTGCCGTGAAGTGTTGCCAACTCCTCCACGCTGTTCAGCTCTATACACAGCGAAATTGCCCTACATAATCTCATTACCCTGCGGCTCGGAAAAATGTCAGATTATTAATTTAATTATGTAAAACAATAAAAGTCTTGCCAAAGCGTTTTGTATACATTTTAGCTTTTCGAAGATGGCGTAAAAGAATTGACGTTCCCTTCAGAAACAGTTATCATAGGCATGGTGGCGGTGTGCTTAGAAATCATTAGCTACGATTTTGCCTTGCTTTCGGAAGTGTGAACTCCCAGAGGTGTCTCGGGGAATTTTAACTTACATGTAACTGAATGCTTCCCAGCTGTCTCGGCCACCTACATTTTGAAAGGGGTCATTATGAAATAGGGTTTGGATTTTACCGATGTGTTTGGATTACATCAGACCTTTATTTTGTTTGGTGATAGCATATCTGACAGAGTCCACCATGTATAATCACCAGAAAGAGATTATGAAGGCGAGACCACGAATACATAATGATAATAATACGAATAAAAAAAAAAGAAAAAGAAAAAAAGAAATCCGTCACAGCGTGAAGCATTCTGGTAAATAAGGACTGACTGAAATTTTAATGTTTTTCCTTATTTTTATGGCAGCCTTCATCATTTCTATCCTAGTGGTAAATGTTCTATTCTTGGTTTTGGCAACTCACAGTTACCCTACAACTTGTGATGCTTTAGTAAAAACACCCCACTGACCGACAGATCCAAAAAATCGGCTGCATCACCCTAGGCTTTATGCAGCTGACAACACTGCATGTCTCACCCTGATAATAATAGTTTAGTAACAGAAGGGATAAATTTGATAAATGGAAACTATGAGTGTTGTAAACCTTAACATACACTGTATTCATCTGATCCCTTCTTTTTAAATTCTGACCTGAAAACAGAAAACTGAGAAATCTCGAAAACTACATAACCTTCAAAGGGAAATAAGTAATGGATGATTGTCTGAAAACGAGAATATCAGAACTGAACAAGGGAAGTATTGGTCTCTATGTTAAACCCGTAATTAATCGAGATCTTACCTATCACGGGGAACCACGTCTGACTCGACCTGGAGGTGGCATAGGTAGAATAGGGCTAACACCTGCTTGTAAACTCTACGGGTTTCTCTCTCCTCTTTTTCATAAAATAGCTTTCGTTTGACCCCGTTGCACTCTGGATCTGGGGTTATTGCATCTCTCTCTCTCTCTCTCTCTCTCTCTCTCTCTCTCTCTCACACACACACACACACACACACACACACACACACACACACATTTTTCCAAACACTTGTTGCATGGGGTGCTTTGCATGATGCAATACAATGGCACAATACATATTTTGCAATTAACATCATTTTTTTCACCAAAGGCAGAGCTAATTCGCGTGAAGTCCATATTTTTTCATTGCAAGTCAAATTAAAAACAATCTTTGGACTTAAACTGATATAATGAGAGTTGCATGAAGGCGTATGATGAAACAAGCTCCATTTTGCTATTAAAAGTGCCAATTCGATCATTCTTTGCCTATTTAAAAATGTGTGTGGTTCATTTAATTGCGCAGATTTGAAAGTTCTGCTCTCTCTCTCTCTCTCTCTCTCTCTCTCTCTCTCTCTCTCTCTCCTCATCCTAAGGTAGGAAAGGAGGTCGGAATGATGATGATGATAATGATGATGATGGCGATGGTGATGCTAATGGTGGTGAGGGATGATGATGGCGATAATGACGATGATGCTCATGATGACGACGATGAGTGATGATGCTGATGACGATGACATTATGCATGTAGATTAATATAAATGGTTGGAGGAACACATCCATGAGAGGCTAAGCTACTCACAGTATTAATGAAACACCGAATAAAAAGATCAGCAAAGGAAGACGGTCAGGAGTTGGCTGCTGACACTTTCCATCCACTCCTTTCACATTAACTTGGCCCAGGTTTTTGTCACTCTTATTTCACGTAGCTCAGTGGCAGAAAAAGACACTACTGCAGCTCTACATCATATCCATAGCACTTCTTCGTGACTAATATCATATAAAAAGTGGTAGCAATGGTAGCAGTAGTAGGAGTAGCAATAGTAGCCTAGTAGTAGTAATGGTAATACTACTACTACTGGTTGCAGTAGTAGTAATGATGTGTAATTATATTATTATTATTATTATCATAACTATTGGTGGTAGCAGTAATTGTAGTAGTAGTAGTAGTAGCAGTAGTGTAGTAGCAGCAGCAGCGGTAGTAGTAGTAGTGCTAGTGGTGGTAGTAGTAGTAATTGTAATAGCAGTAGTAATAATAGCAGCAGTGGTGATGGTTATAAATAATACACAAAACTTACTAAAAGATAAAAGTTTATTCACAAATATCAGAGAAATTACACAGTATCACATATTGAGAAATGAGTACCTTACGTGAAGGCATCAGGGCCCTTAGCTGAAGAAGAAAATGTCAATTGTAACAGGCCAACTTACTGACTACCGGACTCTACGCGCCATTTGGAAGACTCGTAACTCCTCTTCTTTAGCGATTTATTTACGTATTACACATTGAAATGGTCTTGTACGTTACATTTATCGTTTTAATATTGATATCAGTAACGTAAAAGAGGATGGGAAGGTGTAATGTGCTGCGTAAATCGCCGAGGATGAGTCGTTGCGAAATCTCCCATTCCATCTCGGCGCCATTTTTGGAAACTTCGTAGCTGCTCTTCTTTAGCGACTTATTTTATGTATTACACCTTCACATTCTCTTGTATGCTATATTTATCGCCTTAATATTGATATCGGTAACATAAAAGAAGATAGAGAGGTGTAATGTGCTAAATAAATCGCCACGGAGGAGGAGTGACGAAATCTCCAGTAGCATCCGGTGGTCAGTGATATGTCTGATCCCATTTGTGCCCTTACAGCCGTAACATGGTTGCTCATAGGTTTTAATTCATTATATAAAAATATGTCCTTTGATTTTTGAGGTGATATGGTACATACAATGTACAAATTCAACATCCTTGGAAGGATCTAATAATGGGATACTATTTATTACGAGAACATTTGGCATCTGAATAAAGGTCGTATCCTCGGTGCAATAGTAGACGTCGTAAACCCTCTTCTTTGGCGATTTATTTTGCCTACAGCACCTCAGTATTGCCCGGTATGTTATTTATATCTTTGAAATATCGACATAGTTTGCATCAGTAACATACAAGTCGGTACTGAGGTGTAATGTGCAGAAAATAAACCGCCATGGAAGGGGTGACACGAAATCTCCAACAGCCACTTAGGATACGACGCTAAGATTGTAAAACCTGATAACTAATACAGTCAGAACCCAGGCCCTGGATAAAGACAAACTTACGCCCTATTCCATGTTGTAAATTAAGGTGTAAGTTAGGGTGTCGCAAATTAAGGTGTAAATATGGGTGTCGTACATAAAGGAGTAAGTTAAGATGTCGTAAATTAAGGTCTCGCTAATTAAGGTGTCGTAACTCTCAGGCTTCGTTTTACAGGATGGAAACGAAACAAGGGAAACTTCTGCACCTTTCCCTCCTTGTCTTTCCTGAATAACGAAAACAAAGTCATTACTTTCCTCTGAACATACTTTTTGCATGAAGAACAAGGGACGTGGACATCTGCATTCTCCATGTTCTTCCTGCGAGAACAAAGACCACAGTAACAGCAAAGAACTGACCATAAATTTGTTTACGAATCCGGGCCCAGGGAGTAGGGTGAGAGCAGAACCCAGGCAGTGGGGGGTGGGTAGGTGAGAGTTGAATTAACCCTTTCAAAACAATGCCCTTTTTAAAATAACCTTTTTGCTAAGTCCAGACGATTTTATTCAACTCAGGAGTGACTTTCCTAACAGCAAGGGTTAGATAAAGCCTTCACTAAGCCCTTCATTACCGCGGTGTTCTCCCAAGCTGAATAACATCTGGTTGCGGCAAAAACTTGAATTTTAAAAAGTCACCTGATTCAAAAAGTTACTGGGCAGAACTAAGGTTAATCAGTTGTTTAAGACCAGTGCAGATGAGAATGGAAAGACATGGCGTTATTGTTATCATAATTGCCCTGGAGAAAACAATCGAGGGCAAACTACTGCAAACTGCCTTCTTTTTCTATCTTCAAATCGTAACAAAAGGACCATCGACTCAGTTCTTCGGCGCGTATTCTAGGTGGCACAGAAGGCTTCTTACGACCTTTTGTTTGGCGATTTACTGAGCACATTACACTTCCATATTTTCTTGTACAGTATACGTTGTTTTTATATCAACATAGTTTGCATCAATAAAGCACAGGATATGGAAGTGTAATGTACAAAAAAGATCGCCGAGGAATAGGCATTAAGAAGTGTCCCATAGACTTAGAATACCACCTATCTTCTAATCATAAAAAAAGAACCATCGACTCCGTTTCTATCTTCAAATCATAACAAATGAATCGTCAACTCAGAAACAGGTACAATTTGTAGCACGAAAAAGAGTTTGCTTTCCTGTCATCCATTCTTCTAAGACGAGGGTCTGATGTTCTAAAGCATGGAGCAAAACGTGGGTAAACTTTAGACGTGGGTACTGAAAAAGGGGGGGAGAGAGAGAGAGAAAGAAGGCTGAGTCGGATATATTATTAACCCTGAGATCGTCATGGCAAAGGCAAACCCAAAATTTTGAAATTCGGCTTTTCCGTGTAACGTGGAATGCAGGCTAACTTTTTTTTTTTTTTTTTTTACTCACAGATGTTTTGGAATTGACTGGCATAAATTTGGGGGCCGCCTGAACCTTCGCGACTCAGTTTTAACAATATGCCCTTATAGGACCGCACTGTGTCATGAATGGAGAGAGTTTAAACAGCAGAGGCGAGAGGTTTGGTGGCAGGCTTCACAAAGGAACACTAGACACGCCGTATAAAAACTGCACAGCACCGAAGCTCCATTCTTTTAAGCTCTGGATCATTTGAAACGCTTCTTCCTTAGCTATTTACTTTGCATATTACACCTGAATATTCTCCTGCATGCTGTGTATATTCTTTTAAACATGGACATGGCTTGCATAAATGACATACGGGAGAATACGAACGTGTCACATGCAAAAAAATAAACAGATAAGAAAGAGGTGTTCAAAGCCTCAAAGTTATGAAAATTTGGCATTTTTCCTTTTTCCAGTTTTGTTCACGACTATTGAGCAGGCAGAGACTGAAGCTGTTCCGAATTTGTAATGAACCCCAAACGAATCCAAGATCACAGCTGCTCAAAATCTATAACGAATCTCAAAACGAGTCAAGGTCAAGAAAAATTTCGTTTTTGAGGAGTAAACAGGCAGAGAATGAAGCACCTCTGAACACTTAATGAACTGCAAATAAAATGAAGATCACAGTTTCATTTGGGAGTGTGAACTAGCGGAGATCGTATTAATTCTGAACCTTTGTGAATGCAGGTTCTACATCTGGTATTTCTCGAGAATGATTGCACTTTGCCCTTATGGGATCCCCTGGTATGATATAAAAAGGTACACAGAATGGCGGAGCTGTGAGACTATTTATGAACAGAGTGTCTAGTGTTACCATGAAGCACGGCCACCAGGACCCATATTCTCGCCAGCTTTGGATTTCTAACACATCTTCCTCACCAGTTTATTTCTGCATATGTAACGCTGTTATTATTTTACATCATAGACTTTTAATAACTTGTCATATGCAAAAAACAAATCGCTGGGGAAGAGGTGCTACGAGGTCTCCTAAGCTCACGTGGATACAGGCCCATTTCTCAGAGGCACAGGATGCACCCTACATGCTGAATCACACTGCTTGAAAACTTGAGTAAATATTGCTGATAAAACCACTGGAAACATATCGGCATCTGGCTCTACCACAGAATGAACTCCCGGAGACAAAAGCTGGCCTACTGTTCCACTGCGTCTGCATCACACTTAGGGCATGCCTGTCACTTTCCTCCCTGACGGATCACATGAGAGAATCACCTACGGGCAGAGAAACATACCAAGCCACTCTCATCTTAGGAATATTAGTCAGGAAAAGGGAGCAATAAGTAGAAGAGGTGAACTATTTGGAACATACCAAGTCTCTCTCAGCTTAGGAATATTAGCCTTGCAGAGGAAAGTGAGAAGCAGCAGAGATGAAATATTAGGCGAACTTTTGTCCCCGACTGAACCTTTCACAGTTTCCTTCATCCCTCTTGAACAGATACTGAGGTTTAAAATGAACTGCCTCGTTACATTATACTATTATGTGGATTATCTGTGGCTACGACTTTGAGATTTGAAAGTCTTATAAACTGGATTTTTATAGAATGTGGGTTCTAAAACTTGGGGCCGTACACTCATCGGCTTACAAGACTTCCAAGCACCTCTTCCTTAGCGATTCATGTTACCTGTTCTAGCTGAATATTCTCCTGTGCCTTTCATATCTTTTGAATACTACGCAGTGATTATTAATAGGCTGATTTACAGTGGTTAGGAAGAGGTGCTGGAAAGTGTACAAAGCCCACAATAATAGGACCCTCATTGAACGAGTTTGTAAACACTTAGAAGAGGCGAAGTCAAGGCGGCCATGTCCTAGCCGGGTGGACATTTCGGATCGGATCGAACCCGGTCTTTGTAGAGTTCGGCTGGCCGGATTCACACACACAGGCCAAAATGAACAGCAGGTCGAATTCTCTCAACTTCGGAGGCTGTCTATCACCTCTCTATCTTACAAACTTATTCTGTTTTTTTTGTGGAGGATGAATTGCTAGGTGAAAGATGCTAGGATGCCTCTGAAGCTGATGAAAATGCGGCTCATACACATCAAAGCTCTCGATTCCCGCCTCACCAAATAAAGTGAGGCTCTAGTATGGTCAAATATTCGCTTGATGAGTAGACTATTACATAAATAGATATTGCTCTGAACTGTGTAACAAGCAATTTTTGGTCAAGATCACGTAGTTTGCCATTTTTATAGGATGGATGAAGCTGTGATGCTGTATAACGTTGAATAATACTGTGTAATGCTGGCGGTCTTCTGGTTTGCCAAGTCGAGTCCTGCGTGACCCAAGTGGCAACGAAAAGAACGTAAACAGAAGGTAAGTTTCCGGATTATGACCGAACCAGGCCCCGAATGATGCCGTATGCCGCCGAATAATGCCGTATGACGCTGAATAATGTTGTATAACGTTGAATAATGCTGTACAATAATGTATAATGCTGGGACATCTCCGTTTACCCAAATCTGAGACTTGTATGACCTGAGTGGCGATGAATAGGATGAAACAGTCTGCTTAGTTTTGGTACGACTAGTGAGCCGGATAATTATGTATCACGGTGCATGACGTTGAATAATGTATAATAATGTATAATTCTGGCGCCTCCCTCTAGTTAGCCACATCTGACGTACGCTGCATAACGGGAGGTGTTGTGAGGCAAGGGTACTGTCACCCCCACCCCCCAACCTTAAGAGGGTCCAAGGCAAACCGAAACTATTGTATCTTCACCATAAACAATTTCGGTGCCCAAACTTGCCCTTTCTTCTAGAACTTGCTTCCTCCTGCTTTTTCTCAACCCCTTCAGTTCGAGGACACTTTTATTTTACCCCTGCTACAGACAGATGATTTCACTCAGCGTATGTAGACCCCTGAGGCTATATCTAACCCCTAATCTGAGAAAAATCGTCTGAAGGTCACAGGATTGAATTCAAATAGGCGTCCTCAGGCTGAAGGGGATTTAAAATATAACGGCTCGGCGTCCGTTCGCGATTTCCAGGGTTTTCAAGACCAAGGCGCGTGCCCCAAGGACAGGGGCCCGGGGCTTGGCGTTCGTGTTCCGTGGGTTTCAAGACCGGGGTTGTACGTACGCGCCCCAAGGACAGGGGTACAGGGCTAGGTGTTCAGGCCACGGTCTTCTTAAGGCTGGAGAGTTGCTGCGTGAGGGCTTCCTGTTCAGTGATAAACCGTTTGTGTGGCGCCCGTCGCTGCTTCTGATCTCTCTCCTGAAATGCAGAAGAAACACACATCAATAAGCCAGACACTTTAATCCCAACCCTCTAGTCTTACTAGTGTTTATTTAAAAGGATCATCATCATCATTACCGCTGCTTTTGATCTGTCCTGGAATACAACAACATACATCAAAAAGCCAGTAAAATGTATCCTAACTCTACAGTCTATTAAATTAGTGCTAAAAAAATCATAATTAAAATCATCATCATTATCACTGCCTCTGATGTCTCCTGGAATACTAGAACGCACATCCATAAGTCACTCTGATGTACGTACCTAATTCTATAGCATATCAAGCTTGTGCAAAAAACTGACAGATAAACAAGTAAATAAATTAAAAAAAAAATCAGAATCAGTCTCACTATCATCACCATCCCTCCACCCCATTCTCGGCCTCCCCCTCCTCTGCCATCAAGCTGTCCTTTCTCCAGCTCACATCACCCTCATTCTTACACCTCTCCACCCCATCCCTCCACCTCAATCTCGGTCTACACCTCCTCCGCACCCACTGAACCCACTTCCCAATCACCAAACCAACTAGAGGTAGCAACAGCAGAGTGTAAAACGGAGAAATGCGTCAATCGGATTTAACCTACGTCACAGGCTTGAATTATCTATACCCTCAATCTCTCTGACGTCAGCAACCCCTTCAGCTCGATATATTGATGTTTTTTTTGACGTCACTGCTAGATGAGTGGGATTTTTTTTTTTTTTTTTTTTTTTTGCAAGATTTTGAGATGGATTTTTTTTTATTTTTTATTTTGGTGATTGTGGTTTGTTAAGGTATGGTGTGTGTGTGTGTGTGTGTGTGTGTGTGTGTGTGTGTGTGTGTGAGAGACAGTGAGAATGAGATGTGAATGTGTGTGTGTGTGTGTGTGTGTGTGTGTGTGAGAGACAGTGAGAATGAGATGTGAATGTGTGTGTGTGTGTGTGTGTGTGTGTGTGTGTGTGTGTGTGAGAGACAGTGAGAATGAGATGTGAATGTGTGTGTGTGTGTGTGTGTGTGTGTGTGTGTGTGTGTGTGTGTGTGTGTGTGTGTGTGTGTGTGTGTGTGTGTGTCCAGACTGCTGACGTCATAGGAAGCAAGAAGTTTGAGATGAAAGGAAGAGTGACAAACTGAGACTCCTTCACGAGAGGATGTGTGTGTGTGTGTGTGTGTGTGTGTGTGTGTGTGTGTGTGAGCTATACCATTATCTTTCAGAAGTTTGGAAGCTGAAAAATTTAGAAGTTAGCTGGGGAGGAAGGAAGGAAGGAAGGAAGGAAGGAAGGAAGGAAGGAAGGAAGGAAGGAAGGAAGGAAGGAAAGAAGGAAGGAAAAAAGAAAGAAAAAAGGAAGGAAGGAAGGAGGGAAGGAAGGAAGGAAGGAGGGAAGGAAGGAAGGAAGGAGGGAGGGAAGGAATGAAGGAAACTAAACAGATAAGCTAAAGAGAAAGAAGGAAGGCTAAAATATGAGAAGGAATGAAAGAAAGTAGGAGATGAGCGAGAAAGAAAAAGAAGAAAGAAGGAAGGAAGAATAACTGGAAGAGGAAGGGACAGGATCGGAGACAGAAGAGACTAGGAAGGAGGGAAGGAAAGAAGGAGGGAAGGAAGGGATGGAAGGAGTAGAGAACAAATGACAGAATACAGAGATAATGTCGAGTTTTGGAGGAAGACAGAAGAAAGGAAGATAGGGAAGGAAGGAAGGAAGGAAGGAAGGAAGGAAGGAAGGAAGAGAGACCAAGAGAAAGGACAAAGAATAAGAAGGAATGAAGGAGAGCCCAGATACAGTAGTGCTGAAGGAAGGAAGGAAGGAGGAACAAAAAAGAAGGAAGAATGGAGAGATATCGTGGGAAGATAAGTAAGGAATCCATGAATGAAGGAATTAGGATGGACGGAAGGATGGAAGGAAGGAATAAGGATATGAGAGAGAGCGAGGGAAAGCTTAGAAGGGAAGGAACGAAGGGAGAGAAGGAAGGAAGGTGCCAAGGAAAGGGGGAATGCAATGAAAGACTGGATGATGGAAAGCAATGAGAGCTGAGTGTCGGCAAAGTCAAGAGGAGGAGGAAGAAGGAAGAAAGGGAGGGGAATGAAGGAAGAAAGGACCAACAGATTGAAGACAAGGACAAACGAATGACTGAATGAATGAAATGAAGGATGGAATGAAGAGAAGGGCAGACGCAGCGAGTGTAGGTGGAGGGCATAAGACTATCCCACTTTAAGCTGCCGGGTGTGGGCGGTTGGGGATTATAACGGGAGCTCTACTTTTGAATTTTACTATCTTCAGCAACGTCCTAAAAACTTATCTATTATCCAAAACTCCCCCTCGTATTATCAAAATCCCCTGAAACTCACCAAACCGTCTTGCAACCTACAGAAAAAGACGGTTTAGGGGGTTTGATGACAATAATTATTTTTGCGGGGCTGGAGGTTACAGCGAGTGCCGACAACTGTGCCACCCACACACGTACACGCACACACGCACATACGTACAGAGCTCCCAACAGGTTGCCTAAATTCCCGTCGCTATGACAACCAAAGCCTCTCTCTCTCACTCCCTCACTTTCTCTCTCTCACCACTCCCCTAGTACACAGAACACGAAGGTAAATCTTGGTTTCTATCCTCCGCCCACACCACACTCCAAGAAAGTAAGAGGAAGAGAGAAGAGGAGTAGGGGTTCCAGGAGCGGTGGCCATCTCGGGAACTTGGGCCTTTGAGCCTGTTGCGGGTTATACAGCCACTGTTCTGGGACACAAGGCCACTGTATTACCCAAGTTACCACAGTTACCCCCATAGATGTTACTCAGATACTCATACTCCATACTAACCCAAACCCAGGCCGCCTGATCGATGTGGTAGCAACATATCACAAAATTAGAAGGAACGTGAAAGCAACAAAATATGAAAAAGAAATCAATGTGTGGTAATAGGTAACTTCTGTGGTAATAGGTAACTTCTGTGATACCTTGTTTGTGGTAAAAATGGCTGGGTACGGTTTATAAGTATGGCTGGGTGTGTTTTATAAGTATGATGGGGTTGAAACGAGGAAGGATCAGCTTTAAGTAGGGGGTGGGGGAGGGGGCATGCGTGGGAGGGAAGCCAATGGATGTGAGCTGGTGAAAATAGGAGGGAGAGAGAGAGAGAGAGAGAGAGAGAGAGAGAGAGAGAGAGAGAGAGAGAGAGAGAGAGAGAGAGAGAGAGGAAAGGATCATGACAAAGGAAATATGACAGAAAATAAAAGAGGGAAAGAGAATATGTGACAACTGAAGGAAAAGAGAGAGAGAGAGAGAGAGAGAGAGAGAGAGAGAGAGAGAGAGAGAGAGAGAGAGAGAGAGAGAGAGAGAGAGAGAGAGAGAGAGAGAGAGAGAGATGAGCAGATAGTCTATTACATGGGATAGGTCAACAGATAAAGTGAGTTACATTGACCCTCAGTGTAGAAAACAAGATTAATTAGATATAGAGCTTTAGATAGACAGATAGATAGATAGAAAGATGGTTAGATAGATAAAACCGCAAAGTTCATGGCCAGATAAACAGACATACGGAGAAGTGCGCGTATTCGACTGTGTGGGTGTATATGACCGTGTGTGTGTGTGTGTGTGTGTGTGTGTGTGTGTGTGTGTGTGTGTGTGTGTGTGTGTACTTGGAATGCTGCCATGTAGGTCACGCTATCCTGTTAGTGACCATGGAAAACACACACACACACACACACACACACACACAATAAAGCAATCGTCCTGAAGAGTTAACTCCTGAAGCCGAAAAACCATCATCATCACCACCACCACCACCATCATCATCATCACCACCATCATCATCATCATCATCATCACAATCATCATCATCACCACCACCACCACCATCATCATCATCACCACCATCATCATCATCATCACCACAATCATCATCATCACCACCACCACCATCATCATCATCATCAGACGATTTTATTAAGCAGAGATAGAGTTAAGAAGGACTATAATCAGAAGTGGTTAATGAGTCATGCCAAAAAATAATCACGAAGAAGTGCCAAGGTGCCCCAAAAGCTACAGTCCTGGCCTATTCTCTCTCTTTGTATTCCTTCCCTCTTTCCTTTCTTATACGTTCTTGTCATATTATTCTTGTCATGATCCTTTCCTTTCCTCTCTCTCTCTCTCTCTCTCTCTCTCTCTCTCTCTCTCTCTCACATTTTCTTTCTTTCCTCCCCTCTCCCACTCACTCTCCTTCCGTGTTCCCCCTCCTCCTCCTACCTCCTCTGCTCATCCTCTTTCCGTCTCCCTCCCCTCCTCCTCCTTCCTCTTCCACTCATCCTTTTCCTCCCCTCCCCCTCTCCTCCTTCCTCCTCTCGCCCCTCCCCCTCCCCCTCCCCCCGCCTCCCCCACATATCTGGATCAATAGGGAAGGACGCCCACGCTCTCTCTCTCTCTCTCTCTCTCTCTCTCTCTCTCTCTCTCTCGTGCTGAATAAAATCGTCTGGCAGGAGTAACTAAGGAACTACAATATTTGGCACAGGAACAAGAGATAGACAGCAGATAGACAGAATGAGAGAGATTGGAAAGACGAAGAGAAAAGGAGAGAGGACGACGACAAAAGAAGGACGAAGAGAGGAAGAGGAAAAGGACTATGAAGAAGAAGAGGAGGAGGAGAAGGAACAGGAAGAAGAAGAGGAGGAGGAGGAGGAGAAGGAACAGGAAGAAGAGGAGGAGGAGGAGAAGGAACAGGAAGAAGAGGAGGAGGAGGAGAAGGAACAGGAAGAAGAGGAGGAGGAGGAGAAGGAACAGGAAGAAGAGGAGGAGAAGGAACAGGAAGAAGAAGAGGAGGAGGAGAAGGAACAGGAAGAAGAAGAGGAGGAGGAGGAGAAGGAACAGGAAGAAGAAGAGGAGGAGGAGAAGGAACAGGAAGAAGAGGAGGAGAAGGAACAGGAAGAAGTAGAGGAAGAGGAGAAGAAACAGAAAGAAGAAGAGGAGGAGAAGGAAAAGGAAGAACAAGAGGAGGAGAAGGAACAGGAAGAAGAGGAGGAGGAGAAAGAACAGGAAGAAGAGGAGGAGGAGAAAGAACAGGAAGAAGAGGAGGAGAAGGGGGAGAAGAAACAGGAAGAAGAAGAGGAGGAGGAGAAGGAACAGGAAGAAGAAGAGGAGAAGGACCAGGAAGAACAAGAGGAGGAGGGGGAGGAGTCAGGTAAAAGGTAAAGAAAGAGGACGAAGGAAGCTGGCTATTTCTGATTACCTCTCCAGCTGAGAAACAGAAGGAGGAGGAGGAGGCTATGCGTAACCCCTCCAGTTCGACAAGTTTCTCCTTAGCTGAATAAAATCGTCTGGAGAACAAATACAACATCATCATCATATTCAATAAAATACTAACACAAAGCAAATAATTAGGAACAAACTCACGATCAATTATGCCGTAACTAAGATTTTTTTGGGGGCAAGAACAACAAGAGACGCGAGAACAATTAGCATTCCTCTTACGCTGTTCTTCCTGCAACAAGACATCTTTCCGTAACGCCCTTAAAGTACTGCCCGAAATGCCCACTGGAGAACACATGCCCCAAGCAAGGTAAAATGTTGACAGGAACAGCGACAGTCTCTTATGTGGAGGCCCTGAGTTCAAACCACGTGACCAAAGGATAAATTAGTGTCTCTTTTAGCACTATGATGTTTTTTTTTTTATATTACGGGCTTCGTGGTGTCCGTTAAATCCGATGTATAGTGAGGGTTTACCAAATTCTACGGTCCCACGATTTTATTCAAATGTAACTGCTAAAGGAGTGAAATCAAAGTAAGACCGCGGGTTGAAGAGGTTAAGCTTCTTCAGGGCGTTGTACCAGAACTGAGTGAGAGAAAGTGTGATTTTAGGAACGCCTGAATTATTTTACGTGACTGTGATTTAAGGAGCATCCGTACTGTCCCATGTGATCAGATATATAATGTAGAATCGTTAAAAAAAAAGGGGGGGGCTCTCAGTTACATTTATAGGGCTCTTAGTTACGACAGACAATTGTTCGTAAGACTGTTTTCGGTGTGGGAAGCGTACTCGCCTGTCTCGCCTTCCTCTCCCGATCTAAGAAGCTCCTAAGAGTCTCGTAGCGGTCCTTCAGGTAAGGAGTCTCCGCCGCTCTGGGCACTGAGACTGTTGCTGTGTTGCTGCTACTGCTGCTGCTGTTACTGCTGCTCACTGTGGCTTCGCTGTTGCTGTTGGTGGTGGTGGTTGTGCTGCTGTCTGTTGCTGTCCTCTTGGTCTCCTCTGGCTTCTGTGTGCTGGTCTGGCTGCTGGAGGTCTGGCTGTCTTCGATGGGCTGCTGCTCTTCCTTGGGCTGAAGTAAACAAAACGGTTTTCCTATACTAACCATCTCGTGGTGGGGATAAGTCTAGTATTCTATGCCAGCTAACGCCAACTCAAACTAAGTACAGCAGCCTAAGAGAGTTTCCTGACGTGAGGGCAAATATACCACAATTTCTGCTAATGACAATAGTTTCCGTTAAGAGGCGAAAATAAACAAAGCATATTTTCTCTTTGCTAACGTTAACGAGTGAAATTTAACTGGGATTTATTAAAAAGAAAGAAAAAAACGTCTAGCTTCCCTTTAGTAACATCACATGCCTGACATTAATCTGAAATTTAGTAAGCTGTTAGATTCGTTTCTCTCTCTCTCACCTTGTCGAGGACGCATGTGGAGATGGCGCGGGCGAAGACAGGCCTTCTGACGGATGTGGCGGGAATATCGAACATCTCCTCCTTCTGCCCCTTCTTCAGCATCGGAGACCCCGCCACGCGACCACCAAGGACGGGCATCACAGACTTCTTGTTGAGCTGTGGCTGAGGGAGAAGAAGAGAGGCGTTGAGGACAAATTTAAAACGTAACTTGCAATTGAGATGGCCAAGGTGCATCCAAGACCTTTAATTTTGATGGATACTTATGGAGTGCGGTGGTGAAACAAACACGCTTTATACATTCACCCTCTCTCTGTTTTATTATTTACTGTAGCCTATTTCACCATCATCATTATCCAGACTCCTCTCCCACCTACGGATCGGGTGTGGAGCCGCTGTACTGATATCCACAAAAATCTCTAACGCAGGCAAACAAGACTCACCTGCTTCCTCGTCAGTTCGTGCAGTTGGTTCTCGGTGTTGTCCTCCCTGGCGGCGGTCCTCTCCAGGTTCTCCAAGTCCTCCAGTGAGTACCTAACGGGAGAAGAACTACACGACAGATATTCAGTGTGTCTACGGATTGGGCCTACAGATAGATAGATAAATGGAGAGGTACGGCCAGAGAGATAAAGACAAACAGATAGACTGGTTCGACGGTTGTGTATGGGTGAAATAGCGCTTGTGGCAGAACGTAGGATTTGACTGGATAAAGTGATATTATCCACAGAATTTCTGAGCTGGCGAACTATTAATTTAGGCAGAGTTTATAAGCAAAACAACCAAAATTTGAGCAGAAACAGCGAGAATTAAGGAGCAGACAGAAGAACAAACACTCTAAGCAGAGATCCTGAATTTGTAAGTAGACAGACGAACCAGCATGGTAGAATTTGTAAGCAGGAAGGCAGCGAGCACAATTCGTGAGAAGATCAATGTTTCAAAATTCTAGAAACCATTTTAGGCAGAGGGGAACTTGGACAACATTCAGACAAACGTTTCATATTTCAAGACATTTTCGGCTCAGAGGAATACAAAAAGCATATTAGGGAGGGACAAGACAAATATTCTCACAGATTCGAAAGCCAACTCCTTTTAAACAGCAATGAATGTTATCTAAATGTCCTCTGCCTGAATTCTTTTGGATGAAGGCAGAGAGTGAAATTTCAGGACACCAGAGGGCCAACTCACCTAGCGGGGCGTGGGTTGAAGAAGCGCTGCATCAGTGAGCCGTCCTCGCTGGGCATGACAGGCTGCGCTACGTCGGGGGTCGCGAAGTCGTCATACCAGGTGCCATCGTCGTCGCTGTAGGTGTCGTAGTCCATGTAGTCGTCGATGGCCGCGCTCAGTAACGCCGCCATGGCCTCCTGGGGGGTACACAAAGGGGCATGGGTTAGCCTCCTTCAGACCCGTGGTGTAGGCCGCGTTTTATTCGTGTTAGTTTCAGAGGCGCTTGTTCGGCTTCTGGCATTCAAATCTACCTACCTATATGTGTCAATCTCTGTCTATCTATCTGTCTCTGCCTATCTATCTATACGCTGTCCACTTTTACTTGGCCTAAAGTTGCCATATGTCTACCTTGAATGCTCAGCTGAAGCAAGAGATTAACACTAAAACACAGTGCTAGTCACGAAAATGTGCCATGGCAGGGAAGTAAAACCACTGTATCATCTTATTCAGCCGCTGACCTACAGGAACTAAACTGCAACAGGACGAAAATCTGCGGCAAGTAAAGGTGACCGAACTATAAGTAGGATGTGCCAGAAAGCCACCCCTGACCCCCTAAATGACCTGAGCTATAAATAATCCCTCTATTCTTGGTCTTTGGGGACGGGTGGGAGTGTATTGAGGCCGCGTTAGGTTAAGTTAGGTCAGGTTAGAATGAGTCAGTGAAGTTGGTGGACATCATCACTCTATTCTTGGTTTCTTAGGGGCAGTGTAGGTGTATTAAGGGCTAGGTTAAGTACGGATTGAGAAAAATAGGTTAGGTCAGGTCAAGTTAGGTTAGGTTAGGTTAGGTTAGGTCTGTGAATCTGTACTTGAACAATCACTCACTTTATTTATCCTTGGTCTCTGGGGAGCGGCATAGGTGTACCGGGGGCTGGGTTGGTAGTCGGGAACGCCATATTGCTCGTCGCCTGCGTAGCCCTCAGCGTAGCCTCCGAGGTACTCCCCCAGCCCGGCGTCCTGTAGTCTACCGCCCCCGTAGGCCCGAGGGTAGGCACTGTAGCCCAGGGAGGGGGACGCCAGGGTAAGGAGTAGCAAAATAGCCCGGGACTCCATCTGGGGGGAAGGAAATACAGATCCTGACTTCACCGTTGAGAGGGACGCCTTCACGTGGTGGCACCGATATTGTGAATGGCTCCACTGCCTGGCTATACACATGTTCCTCAGCTCCCTCCCTATCCCCCGAAAGGAGGACTGCAGAAGGGGAAATTTAGCCTTCAGTCCAATGGGTTCACATTCTGATGAGCCTGGGGTTGCAACTACAACTACTATACTAATATTATAATTACTAATAATACTTTCTTTTTTTAATGTTAGGAAGAAGGAACCAAAGGCCACGAGCCCGCAAACTGTTCCTTCCAAGAGAAAAACAAAATACAAGAGAGAGTCAAATTCAAGATCCGATCATTTCGAGATGCCTGGACACACTGCGTTTGAAAGACTGGAGATCATAGGAAGCAGGAAATACAGACTACTACTACTTGTTCCACTTTTAAGAGCACGACTGTTTTCTTAATCCTGTCACCCAGACGATTATATTACCAGGGAAACCAAAAGTAAGGAAGGCGTCGGAAACTACATCATTCCGATACCGACCCTCACCATCGCACTCAGACGTATGAACCCTTTCCGTATGATTAAAACTGTCTACCTTACTCTATCTCAGGACGATTTTATTCAGCTTACGAGAGATTTTAGAGATAGAGAGATTAGAGAAAGCCCAAATCATCCTCTCCATAATTACAGCCGTTATCTCTAAGCTTCAAAAGTTTAAAAACGAAAACGGTTGAGGCTGGCAAAATTCAAATCCCCTACAACATTCCCTGACTCAGCCGGGATTCGATCTCTGGACTTACAAACAGCATTCCACGGGTAAGAGTGGCCAAGAATTCCAATATTTTATACCAGGAGCCGAGAAAATATAGCCCACTGCCATGAAAATATTGCCGAAAGTCTCTTAGCCCGAAGTCGTAAACTTGGAATGTGGTGAGAGGTTCCTAAGAATTACTAGAGAAAGAGAAAGAGAGAGAGAGAGAGAGAGAGAGAGAGAGAGAGAGAGAGAGCCTCCATGAACCCTGAGGCTATAAAAGGAAACCCTCTGACATTTCCGTCTTGAGAAACTCCTTAACTGAGCTTCATTACAGGATCTCTCTCTCTCTCTCTAAATGTCACGGAGAGGTGTATTCTCGTGGGCCTGGGAAGCTCTAACATTCTCTCTCTCTCTCTCTCTCAGCTGGTAAGACACGGCACACGATATCCAGAGGACTTACACGCGCACACACGAATCACAGACACGCACACACACACACACACACACACACTTAAGTCTTTCTATTGGCACTTGGCACAAACTGTACATTTTTTTCGGTAAATTCCTCATCATGGAATTGACCTGTGTTGATGTCCCTTTAGTGTGTGTGTGTGTGTGTGTGTGTGTGTGTGTGTGTGTGTGTGTGTGTGTGTGTGTGTGTGTGTGTGTGTGTGTGTGTGTGTGTGTGTGTCATTCTGTCTGTCTGTATGTGTGTTTATTTATTAGTCACTGTGTGTGTGTGTGTGTGTGTGTGTGTGTGTGTGTGTGTGTGTGTGTGTGTCTGTGTGTATGTGTGTGTATTTGTGTGCGTCTTTAATTCTGTGTGCGTGTCTATATTTCTGTGTGTGCGTGTGTGTAAGTAATCTGGGCATCGCGTGCCGTGTCTTAGCAGATATTCTAAATATTCCATGGGCAATCACACACACACACACACACACACACACACACACACACAGAGATCGATCGCTGGTATTTTTAGAGTGCGTGTGGAGACGAGAGAGTATTTTTCTCGAAGTGTGTGTGTGTGTGTGTGTGTGTGTGTGTGTAATTATCTCCTTTTGTAAGATGACCCACTTCGGAATAAATCGCTCAGGAACAAGTGTCTAAAGGCCGCCTCATAAATCAAGAGAGAGAGAGAGAGAGAGAGAGAGAGAGAGAGAGAGAGAGAGAGAGAGAGAGAGAGAGAGAGAGAGTTACCTTTTTTTTTTTTTACAATTTCCTGCATCACATGGATATAGAACGCGTGAGACTTCTATACATCCTTGCCAACCGCACTGTAACGTGGGATGCAGGCTAATTCAAAAACCACAGCCATTTCATAACCGTTAACCCAAACTCAGGAACTTGTCGTTATTTTGAAGATTTAAATTTCAAACGACTTTTTATGCATATCATCAAGAGGCAACACATCAAAATACGCTTAAATTATATGCCCGAAAATCAGTAACCTTATTGTATTTCGGATTATATTAGCCGTATCATAGTCTAATTTCCTCTAAGTCCATATAATTCAAAACAATGATATCTAACTAGGCGAAAAACAAGTCTGGAAGTCTAAACAAGAAGGCAACACAACATCGTAGGACAAGACTGAACCGAAGTCTTGAAATCAGTATCACTAAATCACCGCGAACGTGATTTACATTAACACAAGGCACTAAAAATCACCCACGTCACCGCCATACCTCTGAATTCAATAACGCTTAAAGGAAACACCGGAAAATGGTTGAATGAATAATTTAAGATATCTGAACAAATACAAAGCGTTCGGAAGAAATGTCTGATGTGGTAGTGTGGTTGCGGTAGTGGTTGTGGTGTCTGTGATGGATGGTCGTGGTAATGTGTGGTTGTGGTGGACGGCGGCGGTGGTTGTGGTAGTGCGTGGTGGAAGGAGTTGGTAGTGTGTGGTGGTGGTGGTGGATGGCGGTGGTAGTGTGTGGTTGTGGTGAATAGCGGTGGTAGTGTGTGGTTGTGGTGGACGGCGGCGGTGGTTGAGGTAGTGTGTGGTGGTGGTGGATGTCGGCAGTGATTGTGGTGGATGGCGGTGGTAGTGTGTGGTTGTGGTGGATGGCTGTGGTGGTGGTAGTGGATGGTTGTAGGGGTGGAGGTTGTGGTAGTGGATGGCTGTAGGGGTGGAAGTTGTGGCAGTGGATGGTTGTGGCGGTGGTGGTTTTGGTAGTGGATGGTTGTGGCGGTGGTGGTACGCAGCGTTAAAGATTCCACCCCAACCTCGCATTGAAGTCTCTCAGAACCACCACACTCATCACATAACACCACACTCACAACATAACACCACACTCACCACTCAACAACATCACTACACATCCCTCTTCAAACCATCTAAATTAAGTGATGAGTGTGGTGATAAAGACAACAGCACCATCATCATCTTCCTAGTCCTCACTTTCTTCTCCCAGCTACGAATGAGATGAAGCGGGATACAGAGACGGGGAGAAGAATATTGTTGATGTTTTTACCGTCCAAGGTTAACTAGAACGCAAACCCAGTGGACTGAAGGCTGATAATGTCCTCTCCTGCAGCCCACCATCCTCCTTTCGGGGAATGGGAGGGAGTTAAGTATTTTTCTGACTTATATCTCGATGCCACAGTCAAATCAATCAGACACAATCAACAACGTCGACGATAGTAATTCTTCCTAAAATCATGTACTGGACAGTGACAAGGTTAGGCCATGAGGGAGGAAAATGCTTATAAAACTAGTGGAAATGTGACTTACCCATTTCAGCTGTCACTCTGTCCATTGTTTCCCATGTCTACGTGCATTTCCTACTTCCGAAGCCTCCCAGAATAATAAACAATGGAGTTGGGATAAAGATGATGATGATGATGAACTTACCTATCACGGAAGAATTGCCAAACAGATTTAAACTTAAGTCCTATAATTGGAAGTTCGCGATTAAGATTTTCTCCGTATATCCTGATCATGGAATAGAGCTTTGTTGATGATGATGCTGAACTTATATTTTCCAGAAAGGCTCAGCTTGTGTCTTTCTCTTTAGGAAACTCTGCACTTAGATTTCATTCACTGTTTCATGATCGTAAAATAAAGATGAAGATAATAGAGATGAAATGATCTTACCTCTGAGTTCAAGCAAGATTTAAACTCGATTAATTTCCTGATAGTTTTTATTTGCACTCATCTGTTTCGGCTTGATATCCTGAGAGAGCGGGAGTTATGAAGAAAGCTAACATAATGATAAACTTACCTCTTATTTCCGGGTTCAAAGGAGCTTTTTCAAATTGGTGTCGTCTTCTACTTAGGAACTTCGGCACTTAAGTAATTTTTCGTTTTTTAATATCCTGACAGTGTGTGTGAGGGAGCGTTCGGTCCAGCTGATCCAAAGTCAATCGGCGTCGTCCACTTCGGCTCCGTGTCTCTCTCGGTGCTCACTTCCTCACGGTCGGGTCGAGTCTGCGGTCTCAGGATGCCTCTCACCCCCTTATATACCCGCTGCTGTGCGCTCCGATTCACACTTTCTTTCATCTGCTCGGAGTTGGCGGGGATGTTAGCGCTTCCCTGATTGGCGGAGGCTTGGTTACACTATTGATTACTATCCCCGGCGTCCGCCAATGGGAGATCTCGCTGCCTCTGACGTCAACACCGCCAGCCAATCCGCTCCCTGCTCTAGATCGCGCCTCTGCTTCGTTCAGAGAAGTTCTTGTGGATCGGTTGACGTCATACGGCTGAGGCAGGGGTGACATTAAGGTCATGGGGAAACAAAACACGGCTCCCAAATGCTCCCACTGCGAAAAGATTCTAAAAATAGACACGCGGGAGGCTCGTCGTTTCACCTGGGGGAGCGACTACAAGATTCAAACCTCACCCGCGCCATCCCACCCACGCACCGTCACCGCCACCGCCGCCGCCGCCGTCGCCCCCATGCGTCACGTACAGCGCGCCAAATTATGCAGGTCATGTGTCTTCTATATTCCCATCACGTAAGGGCGGCGACAATAGTTCCTTTACACCCCCTCCAGACCTAAATAAATCTGGCTGGACTAATAACCACAAATTACAGCCGGCGTCTAAAGTTCGTTTACACCATATGGAAGGTGCCGCAACCTGAAGATTTATTACAGAAGAAATCAATAATACTAATAAAATAATAATAATAATAATAATAATAATAACAATAATAAAGAGCAGCAGCAGCAGCAGCAGCAGTAGTAGTAGTAGTAGTAGAAGTAGTAGTAGTAGCAGCAGCAGCAGCAGTAGTAGTGGCAGCAGCAGCTGCAGTAGCAGTAGTAATAAAGCAGATGTGCAATGTCTTCCTGTACATTCAGAGAACACATGAAAACTGCACATCGAATCCTGTGATGTGTCTGTCGATTTTGTTGAAACCCATGTGCTTGCTTGGCCCTGGCTCTGATCATTTTTATTTTTCGTGAAGAGGGCTGACTCCCCAAGAATTACAAGGGGTGGGGGGGTCCCGCTGCCCACCTACCGCAATACAGATAAGGGTCCATTGTACAACACATGTTAAGATATCAGCGCCGTATCTGCAGTCCTTTCACCAATTCTGAGGGCTTTTAATTTCCTGTGGAGGGCTGACCCCCCCTAAAACCATGGCTGGAAAACTGTACACAGTGGAGCACCTTCCCAGTAACCATGTGAACCCACCTGCCAAATGTCATTCAAATCTATTCTATATTGCTCATTTTTTTAAAATTTACTTTACAGCATTACAGTGCGAGTCCATTGCACAACATATACTAAGACAGCCAAGCCCCATCTGCCCTCCCTTCACTGTTTCTGAGAATTTTTAATTGGGTGAGGGGGCTGACCCCCCTAAAGTCAGGGTCGGAAAATGGTATACAGTGGATAATCTTCCCAGTAACCAAACGAACTCGCCTGGGAAGTTTCAGGTACTGCCTCGATTTCGGATTGTTTTTATTTTTGGGAGGGGTTTGACACCCCCATGCATCACACGGGGGTCACGCTGGCCAAATATCGCATTACGAGTGAGAGTCTATTGTATATACTCTAGTAAGAAATCAAAGTCATATCTGCCCTCCTTCCTCTATTTCGTATCCTTTACTAGTTTTGGAGGGGGCTGACCCCCCTAAAAAATACTGAAAATTCGTAGGTACTGGAGGACATTATCAAGTAACCAGCCGAACTGACCTGAAGAGTTGCAGTCAAATCTATCAGCTTACCTTCCTTTATTTCCGATCATATTTAATTTTGAGGAGTCTGGCCCCCCAAGAATCATCGGAAGGGGGGGAGTTCATGCTTCCCAAATATAGCATTACAGATAAGGGTCCTTTGTTCAACATGTACTAAGATATCAAAGTCATATATCCCATTTCTGAGATTTTTAAAATTTGGCCAGGGGGGCCGATCTTGCTAAAAATCATGGTTGGAAAATTGTATGTAGTGGAAGACCTTAATAACCCGACGAACTCATCTGCAACACACACACACACACACACACACACACACACACACACACACACACACACACAGTCAACACCACTAGCTCTTCTCTCAAGCCTTCATAAACTCTACGGATTCGTGTTGCCATATTTCACTAACATTTACACACGATAAGAGAATTATTGAATCTTACAGTACACATCAAATCGACCAAAATCACACGTAGTCAACAGGTCGCTTACACCACAGGGAAAATATTCAAACCAAAGAAAATATCAAAACCAAAGAAAATATTAATACCCCCCAAAATATCAAAACAAAATAAAATTCAAAACCAAAGAAAGTTTTAAAACCAAAAAAAAGAAAATCAAAACCAAAGAAAGAAAATAAAACCAAAGAAAATATAAAAACCAAAGAAAAACCAAAGAAAATATCAGAACCAAAGAAAATATTAAAATATATATATATAAAACTAGCCATTGCAGCTGAAAATACTGACACCAAAATAAACCCAGCTACAGCAACGGAGAATACTGAAACTTTACGAAAAATATCACACCGTCGTTATCAATAATTCCTTTACAATATATGAAAGCCAAATTCGAAAATGTCTTGCTGGAATTTTTTTTTTTAAATACTTTCTGAGACCCTTGACAAAAACTGGGAAGATCTTGCCTGACTATACTCATTTCACTCTAACTTGGCCTAAAAGTGCCTTCTCCCCACCTTGAATGCTGAGTTGTAACTATAGATTAACACTAGAATATGATGTTAGTCACGAAGAAGTGCTACAGAAATGATGATGAGCCGTAATATTAATTTTCTCCGGTTGTAACAATATACAAAAACTAGAATATGATGCTAGTCACGAAGAAGTGCTATGGAGAGGATGTAGAGCCGTAGCATTATATTTTTCTGCCACTAACAATAGATTAACATTAGAACATGATGACAGTCACGAAGAAGTGCGACGGAGAGGATGTAGAGCCGTAGCATTATATTTTTCTGCCACAAACAATAGATTAGCGCTAGAATATGATGCTAGTCACGAAGAAGTGCCATAGAAAGGATGTGGCAGCCCTTTTCCTCCAATGCCCTACGTAAAATAAGCTGTAAAGGGACGAAAATCAAAGAAAATTTCGTGGCAAAGAGCAATAATCACCACTATTATATATACACATTAGGTCGTTTATACTATTTGGAAACTGACGAAACACGGAGAAAAATATGCTGGACTGATCACTTCACCCGTTCAATACGATGGTGTATTATTATTATTATTATTATTAGCTCCCTTTAGGGCTAAGATGCGAATGAATGTGTTTGAGTGGATGAGTAAGTTGGGAGTGTGTCGTCCTGTCTCGGCTACCTCCCTTTCCTTGGGCGAAGCAGCCTAGGTATATAGAATAGAACAGAATTATTATTATTATTATTATTATTATTATTATTATTACCATCATCATCATCATCATCATCATCATCATTATTATTATTATCATTATTATTAATATTATTACTATCACCATCCTCATTAATATTATTACTATTATCATTATTATTGTTATTATTAAGTTTTTCAAGGGGGGGGAGAATTTTTGCTGTGGCGGGGTCACCAAAATCTAAAGCTGACTCCCCCAATCCAAATGTCTCTCTCTCTTTCTTTCTCTCTCTCTCTCTCTCCTAAGCCGAATAAAATCGTCTGGAGATAACAAGAATCCAGTATAAATTACGACATCGTAGGGAAGAGATCCTAAAACCTTTTCCTAAGCGATTTATTTTGTTTATTACACCTTTACTGACCTTTCCTGTGTTACATAAATCCTTCCAATATCGCCATACTCTGCATAAATAACGTACAAAAGGATATTAACTACATATTTATCCAGAAATAAATCGCCAAGGAAGAGGTGTTAGGGAGCTTCATTAACCGGCGAGAATACGGGGTCAGAAGTTTTTGTTACGAGGTAGAAATGAGTCTCCTTGGTTACTAGTCAAATCAACCCTTCAATCTGACTACACTTGGAGATCATATGCACTGAAAGAGAGAGAGAGAGAGAGAGAGAGAGAGAGAGAGAGAGAGAGAGAGAGAGAGAGAGAGAGAGATTGGATCCTAGCCAAAATGTTGTCAAGATCTCTTCAGTCTTAGTATATCTTCTTTATAACTAGTCGGATAAGAATGCTCCCTAACACCTTTTCCTTAGCGATTTATTTTTGAATATGACTAGTTAGTATCCTACACGTTATATATGCAGAATAAGGCGATATCAGCAGGTGTGGTAAGCAAAACAAGTAATAAGCAAAATAAGTCGCTGGGGAAAAAGTGTTAGGGAGATAATACGGGCCACAGACTTTAAAGGGACTTATTTCGTATTCTGGATGCCATAAGAGAATTCCTAACACCTGTTCCATAGCGATTTATTTTCTGTCTTACAGATTAAATTCTCCTCTATGACATTCATATAAAGTCTACACAGGATCAATAACTCAGGTGTAATGTATAAAATAAATCGCTAAGGAAGAGGTGTTAAGAATTATCCAGAGCCGTTTAAATTACAACCATGGCTCGTATTTTCGTCACTCTCTAGGCTCCCTTTACACCTGGCATTTACCTGTTTATTTCCTCCAAGGATACGTTATTAGCGATGTTATTTATGCTATTTAATATTCACACACACACACACACACACACACACACACACACACACACACACACACACAAAGGTAATGAAATAGGGCAACACCAATCCGTAGACTTTTGCCTATATTCCTGACGGGTAAGGAAGTTCCGAAACACCTCTTCCTACGCGACTTCTTTTGTATATCAGACCTTGCTATTTTCATCTGGCTTATTTTACATCAATTCCAGTATCACCAAGCTCTTCATAAATTAAGCACAAAAGGATATTAACCAGAAAGATCCAAAAATAAATCGCTAAGGAAAAGGTGCTTGGGAGCTTCCTTAACCGACAAGAATACAGGCCTTTAACAACTTTTGCGAAGAGGGGTGTACTATAACTACGTGGAACCCATTGCACTACCTTAACACTTTAGTAATCTTTAATTTTTACTTATATTTTTGGTAGGGGTGTGGTGAGAGTGTGGTGGTGAGGTGGGAGAGGCGTGGTTGGGGTGTGGTGTGGATGTGGTAGGGGTGTGGTGTGGCTGTGGCAAGGGTGTGGTGTGGATGTGGTACGGGTGTGGTAGGGCTGTAGTGGGGTATGGTGGGGTGTGGTAGGGGTGTGGCGGGGGTGTGGCGGAGGAGTGGCGGGGGTGTGGCGGGGTGTGGTGGAGGCGTGGTAGGGGTGCGGTGGGGTGTGGTAGGGATGTGGTAGAGGCTTGGTAGGGATGCGGTGGGGTGTGGCAGAAATGTGGTGGGTGTGTGGTAGAGTGTGGTAGGGGTGTGGCGGAGGTGTGGCGGGGATGTGGTAGCGGTAGGGTAGAGACTCAGTAGGGGTCCGGGGGGGATGTGGTAGGGATGTGGTGGGGGTGTGGCAGAGATGTGGTAGAGGTAAAGCCTAATTACGTGTCCATCTTTCCTATCAACCATCAACCTATCTACTGTCTACCTCTATCTATTCCTCCAGCAACTATCTACCACTATCTATTGCCTTTATTGAATTACAAGCTATGCATATTCAACCGCAAGTTTATTATTTACTACACAGATCTGGTTGCAATCATCATCATCATCACCATCATCATCAATATCATCATCATCATCATCATCAACCTCATCATCATCATCAACAAGATCAATATCATCATCACCATCATCATCAACCTCATCATCATCAAGATTAATATCATCAACATCAATCCTCCTCCTCCTCCTCCCCATCATCATCATCATCAACATCAATATCATCATCATCATCATCACCATCAATATCATCATCATCATCATCATCATCAACATCAATATCATCATCATCATCAACAATATCATCATCATCATCACCATCATCATCAATATCATCATCATCATCAACTTCATCATCATCAACATCAGTATCATCCTCATCCTCATCATCATTGTCATCATCAACATCAATATCATCATCATCATCATCAACAACATCAATATCATCATCATCATCAACATCAGGATCATCATCATCAACCTCATCATTATTGTCATCATCATCAACATCAATATCATCATCATCATCACAATCACCATCACCATCACCATCAATATCATCATCATCAACATCAATATATCATCACCATCATCATCAACCTCATCAACATCATCATCATCAACATCAATATCATCATCATCACCATCATCATCAACCTCATCATCATCATCATCACCATCATCATCATCATCATCACCATCATCATCATCATCATTTACGTTCACTACAATAATAAGATAAAAAAAGATATATAGTATTTGGGATAAGCCTGAATGGAAATAAAAACGATATTATTTTCGTCCAGGTCAGAAGGCTTTACGATTAAAAAAATAAATAAATAACTAAAAAAAAATGCATAATATTTTTCATTCTGGTTGTTGTAAAATGATGCAGCAGTGGGAGGGGCTAGTTTGAATTTGAAAAGTGAATAAACAGTACTTACCTACCTACCTACCAACGTGCCTACCTACTTACCTAACAGTGTATCTTCCTACCTACCTACCTACCAACGTGCCTACCTACTTACCTAACAGTGTATCTTCCTACCTACCTACCTACCAACGTGCCTACCTACTTACCTAACAATGTATCTTCCTACCTACCTACCTAACTACTTACCTAACAGTGTATCTTCCTACCTACCTACCTAACTACTTACCTAACAGTGTATCTTCCTTCCTACCTACCTACCAACGTGCCTACCTACTTACCTAACAGTGTATCTTCCTACCTACCTACCTACCTACCAACATGCCTACCTACTTACCTAACAATGTATCTTCCTACCTACCTACCTAACTACTTACCTAACAGTGTATCTTCCTACCTACCTACCTACCTAGCTGTTGCTCTATGTCTGTCTATATCTTATCTATCTGTCTGTTTGTCTATCTATCTGTGAGGCAGGGGGCGTGGCAGGGGAGGGGCTAAATCATGTACATGTTTCAAACACATGTCAAATCGGGGTTGTGTGTGTGTGTGTGTGTGTGTGTGTGTGTGTGTGTGTGTGTGTGTGTGTGTGTGTGTGTGTGTGTGTGTGTCAGAAGCCACCCAAACGCCTGTCATTCTAACTCTATCATCATCATCATCATCACCACAACGTTTACACCACTATTTTTTTTTTTAACAGGTAACACTTGATTATATTATTTACCTGAGCGAGTCACAGGTGCCCGGGAGTGTTAATACTGTCACCTTTTGCCGTCTCATCGTCAGGGTAACTCTAGTGGACTGAGAGTAAGACAGAAGTATTTGAAACTGTCAGCCACTTCTCTAAGGTCATTTTTCTCTCCTTTATTTTTGCTTTTTCCAAAAGATTATGTTCAAGTCAAGAGAGAGATATTTTTATTTTCTCTCTTCCTGTGTTTTCTTTCTTTCTGTCTCTCTTTTTTGCTTTTTTTTCCAAACGATTTTATACAAGTAAAGAGAGAGAGATTTCATTTTCTATTTTCTTGTTTTTTTTTTCTTGCTTTTTTCCAAACTGTTTTATTCGAGTAAAGAGAGAGAATTTTATTTTCTATATTCTTGTGTTTTCGTTTTTCTTCTTCTTTGATTTTTTCCAAACGATTTTATTCACCATTTTTCCAACTGGAGAGGACAGCTGCAGCCTCCACTCATCCCTTCAATACGAGGTTCTTCAGTTGAATAAAGTCACTGGAGTCAGCAAAAAGAGTACCCCCCAAAATAACAATAATAATAATAATAATAATAATAATAATAATAACAATAATAATAATAATAATAATAATAATAATAATAATAATAACAATAATAATAATAATAATAATAATAATAATAATAATAACAATAATAATAATAATAATAATAATAATAAATAATAATAATAATAATAATAATAATAATAATAATAAGTAATAATAATAATAAGTAATAATAATAATAATAAAAATAATAATAAATCTGACTGACAGGGTTAATTTCTTCACCTCGATGATATATTTTTCTTTACTCTCGCCACCTCCAGACGATTTTGTTCAGCTTAGGCCCGTGATACTGAAAGGCTTAGTGGAGGCTTTATCTAATTCCTCTGGCTCAAAGAAATCCCTCTTGAGCTGGGTAAATCATCTGAAGTTTGTGATGAATATTGAAGATTGTCACACTTATGAGAATGCAAAATGTTCTCTCTCTCTCAAACACACACACACACACACACACACACACACACACACACACACACACACACACACACAGTCTCAGTAACACTCGCCTCTCAAGACTTGATAAACTCTACGGATTCGTGTTGCCTTATTTCATTAACTCTATGGATTAAGATAGATGAAGAAGAAGTAGAGGAGGAGGAGGAAGAGGCGAAGGAGGAGAGGGAAGAAGAGCGAGGAAAAAGGACGAAAGAAAGAGAAACGGAACAAACAGCGTATGGTGTCGTAAGTGATGGTAATAAAACTCGACACTGCTTCGGCTAATTCAATATTCGCGTTGGTACAGTCGCTCTGGAGTCTAATACCGAGAAGCAATAAGTTCCCTCGTTGCCATTTTACCCTCAGCTTTATTCGTTGCAGTTTGATGGCCAGTTTTGTTTTGCGTTCTTACTGCATACTGCTCAGTGGTAGGTGGCGGCGCCCATCGTCCACTCACTCAATGTAGTGATGGCTTTAGGTGACTCAGCCTTAAGTGGCATGCTCTGTGGTTTCTTATAACCCAGGAAACAATTTACAACGCTGGGTGGTAACCATATCACATAATAACGAGTGACATGGAGCCTACTTTGGTGCCCCTGTTGACTGGTGTCCGCCTCAAGGGAACACTGGCTCACTACACGGGACAGTACTGAAGGGGCGATTGCTTGCTTGCGGTCGATGGGTGTGCTCTCCCAGACAGACCGGGGTTACTGTACTACTGCCGCTGCACACTACTACCAAGGCGGGTGCTGGTGAGGTACAATCAAACACACAAGTCTCTTCCCAGTGCCGTCTGAAGGAAATGGACACCTGACGAAACACACTGGAAGCCCCATGGCTAGCGGTGCGTGTGCCAAAGGCTTCGATCATGCCGCTATATATTCATCAAAGTATGGGAAGATGGATGTGTCTGTGTCTGTACATCTTCCCGTGGTGGTAGTAGTAGTAGTAGTAGTAGTAGTAGTAGTAGTAGTAGTAGTAGTAGTAGTAATAGTAGTAGTAGTAACAGTAGTATCGTAGTAGCAGAAGCAGCAGCAGTATAATAATAATAATAAATGATAATAGTAATAGTAATAATAATAATAATAATAATAATAATAATAATAATAATAATAATAATAATAAATAATAATAATGATAATAATAATAATAATAATAATAATAATAATAATAATAATAATAATAATAATAACAATAATCACTGAAACAATAATTCTTCCCTCATCACCTTTGTATCAACACCGTGGCTCCTGTAACCCACTCACACCTGGAGAAAACCGTCTGCCCGGAACACCTGAGACTAATTTTTGACAGGTGTTACGACGCTGGCTCCTTTGTATCTATCTATCTCCATCTATTGCCAGACGCCTTAATCACGGAACGGGTGGCCACAAACAAATCGCCTCCACGTCGCCCTGTCCCCCTATGACTCACTCAGGTTAATTAAATAAAGAAATAAAGATAAAATGCTTTCTTAAGGTGAGGGACTTAGAATGATTCTTTCTCTTTCTCTCTCTCTCTCTCTCTCACTCACACACACACACACACACACACACGAGAGAGAGAGAGAGAGAGAGAGAGAGAGAGAGAGAGAGAGAGAGAGAGAGAGAGAGAGAGAGAGAGAAACACACACACACACACACAAACACCCCATAAACACACACACACACTCCCCCTCTTACACCCCTCACCCCCTCTCCCCACACACACAGCGCGCGTCAAAATGAAAATAAATAATAATAATAATAATAATAATAATAATAATAATAATAATAAATAAATAAATAAATAAATCCTCGGGGGGAAGAGTTCAAACCTAACTTCGCGGCGGAGGTCAGCGGGAGGTCAAATCTGAGGTCAATGAACCGGAAATTACCTACTTCCGGAGATGTCCAGGTGCTCTGCCTGCAACTCCCATCTGTCACTTCTATCTATCTATCTATCTATCTATTTTATCTATCTCGTGCATTTCTATCTATCTACCTACCTCGTGCATTTCTATCTAACTATCTATCCGTCTATCTATCTCGGTTAATTCTATCTATCAGTCTATCAATCTATCTATCTGCGTATCTATCTCGTGCATTTCTATCTATCTATCTACCTCTCGTGCATATCTATCTATCTACCTATCGTGCATTTCTATTTCGTGCATTTGTCTATCTATCTCGTGCATTTCTATCTATCTATCTGTCTATCAATCTATCTACCTATCGTGCATTTCTATCTATGTCTATCTCGTACATTTCTATCTATCTATCCATCTATCTATCTCGGTTATGTCTATCTATCAGTCTATCAATCTATCCATGTATTTATCTCGTCCATTTCTATCTATCTATCTATCTCGTGCACATCTGTCTCGATCATCTCTCTCTATCATTTATCTATCCCAATATTTTCTATCAATCTCTATCAATCTCAATCATTTCTATCTATCTATTTATCTATCTCAATATTTTCTATCTATCTATTTATCTATCTAATCATTTCTATCTATTTATCTATCTAATCATTTCTATCTATTTATCTATCTCAATCATTCTATCTATCTGTTTATCTAAATCAATCATTCTATCTATCTATTTATCAATCTCAATCATTCTATCTATCTGTTTATCAATCTCAATCATTTCTATCTATCTATTTATCTATCTAATCATTTCTATCTATCTATTTATCAATCTCAATCATTTCTATCTATCTATTTATCTATCTCAATCATTCTATCTATCTATTTATCAATCTCAATCATTCTATCTATCTGTTTATCCATCTAATCATTTCTATCTATCTATTTATCTATCTCAATCATTCTATCTATCTGTTTATCAATCTCAATCATTCTATCTATCTATTTATCAATCTCAATCATTCTATCTATCTATTTATCAATCTCAATCATTCTATCTATCTATTTATCAATCTCAATCATTTCTATCTATCTATTTATCAATCTCAATAATTCTATCTATTTATTTATCAATCTCAATCATTCTATCTATCTATTTATCAATCTCAATCATTCTATCTATCTATTTATCAATCTCAATCATTTCTATCTATCTATTTATCTATCTCAATCATTTCTATCTATCTATCTATTTTTTCCAGATGCCTTAGTCCTGGTAAGGGTGGCCACAAATAAATCGCCTCCGCGTCACCCTGTCCTCTGCTATCAGACTGCCCTCCCTCCAAGTCACGCTCCTCCCTTCCATAGCACTTCTTCGTGACTAGCATCATATAATCTCTTGTTATAACTGAGATAATACTACGGCTCAACATCCTTTCCGCAGCACTTCTTCGTGACTAGCATCAGATTATAGTGTTCACCTCTAATGCACTTCTTCGTGACTAGCATCAGATTATAGTGTTCACCTCTAATGCACTTCTTCGTGACTAGCATCCTATTCTCGTGTTAGATGGTAAATGCAGGTTTTCATATGCTGTCTGTTAAAGAAGGTTCCTAACACCTCTTCCTTAGCGATTTATTTTGGATACAGTTAGTCAGTATCATTTTAAGTATCACAGAAGAGGACGGTAAGGAGTAATAAGCAAAATAAATCGCAAAGGAAAAGGTGTTAGGGAGCTTCCTTAACCGACGAGAATACGGGTGGGGGCTGAGGAAGCTCCCTAACACCTTCCCCTAAGCGATTTATTTTGTTTATTACACCTTACTGTCCTCTCCTGTGCTACATAAATCCTTCCAATATCGCCACACCTGCATAAGTAACGCACAAATGGAAAATAACCAGCCACATCCAAAAATAAATCGCTAAGGAAGAGGTGTTAGGGAGCAACCTTAGCCGACTGGAAGGGTCTTGGTCTTGACGCCCTAGAAACAGAAGAGGGCGCCGGATTTAGAACAGAGGAGTCACATTTATAAAGTTAAGGAAGCTCCCTAACACCTCTTCCTTAGCGATTTATTTTTGGATACGCTTGGGTAATAAAACTTTGAACGTTATTTATGCAGTGTGTGGCGATATTAGAAGGATTTACTGTATGTTACACAGAAGAGGACAGTAGGATGTAATAAAAATGAGTCGCACAGGAAAAGATGTTAGGGAGAATACCAGCTTTTGAGTGTTAAAAGTGGCTGGAGTTTTGGAGATAAGTGTGTGTTAGATTTATAAGTAAAGATAATAGTATACACAAACATAACCACAATAATAATAATAATAATAATAATAATAATAAATAACTGTAGTAGTAATAATAATAATAATCATGTGGTGTCAGGTAATAATAATAATAATAATAATAATAATAATAATAATAATAACAATAATAATAATAATAATAATAATAATAATAATAACTGTAACACCGTAAAATTGTTCAAGTACAATATTGATGAAGACATTCTTTGCACAGCCACTGTCCAGCGCTGTGTAGGAAGAGTTTGGTGCCGCGAGCTGCAATCCTTCATGGAAAATTACGTGACATCTGGAATACCTGGAAAAGTCCCAGTTTTTGACCCTAGGTAACCTCAGAGAATAATCAACCGACTGGAACCACACTCCTTTCCATACCGCGTCCTCCTGAAGACTATAATGGCAGTACATTTCAGCTTGGTAGATTGTGATTTCTGAGATAGTGTCCAAGAGTGCGTTTTTTTTTTTTTTTTTTAACACTGTGAAAAATATCCGGTGATCTGGTTGATGGATTGCCATGATAGGTGGCCAGGTGGGCGATTAACCTGACAAAATTTGAAGGGGCTAGGTCAAAGAGACTACCAGTAATGGCCAGTTACTTTTTAAGTGGAAAGAATAATAAGAGTATTGATAAACACAAGAAAACTTCCCACAGGGATATTGGAAGTTTTAATAATAATAATAAAAATAACAACAACAACAACAATAATAATAATAATAATAATAATAATAATAATAATAATAATAACTCTTAAGCTGAGTCAAATCGTCTATAGGTATCAAGAAATAAAAGGCATCAAACTGAACGAGATAACCGAAGAAAGATTTTGAATACCGCTCCAGGAACCTATTCACTGCTCCCCCCTCTCTCTCACTCTCTGCTCCCTTTATACCCTGCATGTTACCCGGAACCCCGTCGCTATATATACCCCGAGGCTCAGTGCATGGCGGCCCTGGATTCATATAATTTTCAACTTGGCCACAGGGAATCGATCGTGGGTGGCGTTCGTGTGCAAGGAAAGGGGTCCCGTGGCTAAAAATGGCGCCAACTGCTGCTCAGGCGAGGGGTTCCGTATTCACGCCTGCTTAGCCTGTCATTTTCTTTTTTCCTTCTCTTTTTTTTTTCGGCTTGTTTTCATCTGACGGAACTGGGCGACTCAGCTAAAATTTTATGTTGTGTTCGTATACAAGGGGTCCCGTGTTTTGAAAATGGCGCCAAATCGTGCGAAATCGTGAGGTTCTTTATTTATTTGGGCTCAGGTACTCTTTTTTTTCCTTTTTCCTTTCATTTTTTCAGGGTCTGTTTTTATCTGATGGAACTGGGCCACTCTCACAGCTATATATACTATGTTACGCTTGCATGAAATTTCTTAAGCATTTGTTATGAGGTACAATTGAGTCTCTTTCATTACCATACTATTTTTACAGTAACTTGGCCCAGGTTTTCGTCCTTTCGCAGCTTATTTCACGTAGCTCAGCGGCAGAAAAGGATCATTCCGCGGCTCCACATCCTTCCCATACCACTTCTTCGTGACTGGCATCGTATTCTAGTGTTAATCTGTTACAACTCAGTATTCAAGATGATGAGATGGCAATTTTAGGCCAAGTTAGAGTAGGATGGGTATAGAAATGAAGAAATAACCCACACACTCACATCACGAACATGGCAATACAATATCCCAATCTGAACACAGTGCTACAAGCCCTTCTCCTGATCTCCACCCATCACAGGTGTCCTTAAATAGAGATGATTCTGTCCATTTGGGTTTGAATCAGGACATCAGTCTCCCCCCCCCCTTACCAGCTTAGATTTGGGTTGGGTGGAAGGACACACACACACACACACACACACACACACACACACACACACACACACACACACACACACAAACATCAAAGGTGTAAGGAAACTACGGAAGTACCTCGAGGGGCAGATGCTTACCTGCAGTCGACGGGTCTGCTTAGCCAGGCGGACTGCGGATAAACAACAACAAAAACTACAACAACAGGTCCCATGATTCTATAACTCACTCAGCTAAATAAAATCGTCTGGACCAGAATACATGAATTACCCCGACAATGAGAGGGTTAAAAAGAAAACTACAACCTAAACCAATTAATTCTCAATGAAAATAAATACAAAATAAACCGCTAAGGAGACAAGGTTAAGGTAGAGACTGCGCAAGATTCTTCATAACTCCTTGTCCAGACCCCGTATTCACGTTTATTGAGGAAGCTCCCTAACACCTTTTCCTAAGTGATTTATTTTGCTTATTACATCTTACTGTCCTCTTCTGGGTTACTTAAATCCTTCCAATATCGCCATACTCTGCATAAATAACGTACAAAGGGATATTAACCAGCCATATCCAAAACTAAATCGTTAAGGAGGAGGTGTTAGGGAGTTTTCTTACCTGACGAGAATACGAGTCCAGGTGTGTTCAGGTGAGCTGGTTACGAGAGCCTTGTAATTACCTGTACTTTCCCCCTCGTTTCGTGCACGGTACAGGTAGGGATAGAAGTTCGTAACGCTTCTACCTTAGCAATTTATTCTGCAGTATCCTCTTGTACGTTATTTATGCATGCTATGTATAAATTAACGTCATATAAATTCATTCGAGAGACGCTAAAGTGTACTACGCAAAATAAATCGACAGGGAGAACGTATTACGAAGCCTAATATTATTACACACAGAGAGGCCCTCTAGTCCGTGGCATCTACTTCACACTTGAGGCATGTTCCTTGCTTTCCACCCTGACGCTGCGTATCAAAGAGAATTATCTATGGCCAAAGAAACATAGCACGCCTCTCTCAGCTTAGCAATATTAGCCAGCAGAGGAAAGTGACAAGTACAAGAGGTGAAATATTAGCAACATACCACGCCTCTCTCAGCTTAGCAATATTAGCCAGCAGAGGAAAGTGACAAGTACAAGAGGTGAAATATTAGCAACATACCAAGCCTCTCTCAGCTTAGCAATATTAGCCAGCAGAGGAAAGTGACAAGTACAAGAGGTGAAATATTAGCAACATACCACGCCTCTCTCAGCTTAGCAATATTAGCCAGCAGAGGAAAGTGACAAGTACAAGAGGTGAAATATTAGCAACATACCACGCCTCTCTCAGCTTAGCAATATTAGCCAGCAGAGGAAAGTGACAAGTACAAGAGGTGAAATATTAGCAACATACCCAGCCTCTCTCAGCATAGCAATATTAGCCAGCAGAGGAAAGTGACAAGTACAGGAGGTGAAATATTAGCAACATACCAAGCCTCTCTCAGCTTAGCAATATTAGCCAGCAGAGGAAAGTGACAAGTACAAGAGGTGAAATATTAGCAACATACCAAGCCTCTCTCAGCTTAGCAATATTAGCCAGCAGAGGAAAGTGACAAGTACAAGAGGTGAAATATTAGCAACATACCAAGCCTCTCTCAGCTTAGCAATATTAGCCAGCAGAGGAAAGTGACAAGTACAGGAGGTGAAATGTCAGGTTAACTTTTGCCCTCTACCCAGCTACGCTCCTCACCTGTCCTTACCTTTCCTTCAGTATTGCGGATCAGCGTATATCGTGTTTTAGTACCGTGATTACTGAGTCGCCGGAAGTCAGGTGTATGAGAGAGGCAGGTGGCTAAGGTGTGTAATTTCGCTTCTTTTTTTTTTCTTTTCGCGCAACACTTACTATGAAAATCTTGCACAGTGGAGACGCCAAATTTAACCGCAAATTCTTAATATTCGCCAAAAATTCACCTTTTCACGCGTCCGATTCTGGGTAAATGGTTCACGGTGATCTTTCTATGTGCCAGACACCTTCACCTGTCACCACTTCTGCACTAATATCCACCGTCTGTACTGAAAAAATATTTGATCCCCCTCTCTCTCTCTCTCTCTCTCTCTCTCTCTCTCTCTCTCTTTCCCCTCCATCTTGTTTGTGTCTTTGTTCTTCCCTATTCTTTCGTCTCCCCCCCCCCTCTCTCTCTCTCTCAGTCCTTTTAAATCAACATCACCATGCAGCAAAATCGAAGCCGAACACAGATAGATAAATATAAATAGATAGAAACATACCCATAGATAGACAGATTGATAGATAGATAGACAGGTAGATAGATAGCTCGTGACCACTTTTTTTAATGTAAATTTTGGCACTAATAATACTTAAATCTGCGTGAGAGAGAGAGAGAGAGAGAGAGAGAGAGAGAGAGAGAGAGAGAGAGAGAGAGAGCGCTGGTGTGTCTGAGTGTGTGTAAATGGGAGTGTGGGTGTAAGTGTGTAAGGAAGGGTAGAGATTGTGTGTGTGTGTGTGTGTGTGTGTGTGTGTGTGTGTGTGTGTGTGTGTGTGTGTGTGTGTGTGTGTGTGGGTGTGGGGGTGGGGGGATGGGTGTTTCCTATTGATCATGGGCCACGGGTAAGGTCAAAGGTCAGGGTCGAGAGAGAGAGAGAGAGAGAGAGAGAGAGAGAGAGAGAGAGAGAGAGAGAGAGAGAGAATCATCACAACAGTAGTAGTAGCTCCAGCCTTCATCTCAACGTGAACCCAGTGGACTGCAGGCTGAAGTTCCCGTCTCCTGCAGTCCACCATCGTCCTTTCGGGGGACAGGGAGGGAGGTGAGGGACGTGTGTATAACCAGGCAGCACCAGCCATTGGATAAGAAATCTCCGTAACACCTCTTCCTCAGCGATTTATTTTTGGATACGTCTGTTTGATATCCCTTTGTACATCAATTATTCACAGTATGGCCACGTTAGAAGGATTTTATAACACAGAATACGGCAGGTGTAATAAGCAAAATAAATCGCTTAGGAAAAGGTGTTACGGAGCTCCCTTAACCGTGGAAAGCACGCGCCAAAGGGTTAATGATGATGTTAGAAGGATTTTAAAACACAGACTACGACAGGTGTAATAAGCAGAATAAATCGCTTAGGAAAAGGTGTCATGGGTTAATAATGACGTCACAAACCAGGGAAGGTAACTGACTGACTAACATAAAACAAAATCACATAAGATGCCTGGTGGTCAAGCGGGATGCGGCGCCTAACAGAGTGAAGGTTGGGTGTTGTGTGCCCTGGTTTGCGCCCCTGAGCGGTGATAGGGGCTCTGTGCTCACATAATGCCACCAGGGGATTGTCCAGTCACCTTCCCTCACTGCTATGGGGAGTATTTGTAATTTATCTTTGGTTTATGTGTGCGTACATTCACTACTACTACTACTACTACTCTTGCAACCATTACAACTACTGCTACTACTACTACTACTACTACCACCGGTACTACTACAATTACCGGCATTCCTCCTCCTCCTCCTCCTCCTCCTACTACTACTACCACTACCACTACTACTACTACCACTGCTACCACTACCACTACTACTACTACTACTACAACCACCACAACCACCAGTACTACTACTACTACTATAACATAGAAAGAAAGAAGAGAAAGAGAGGAAAGGGACTGAAAGGAGGAGGAGGAGGAGGAGGAGGGTAAAGAAAAAGGGAGAAGAGGAGGACGAGAAGAGAGGTTGAGAAATGTGAAGTCTATTAATACTGTGTTGAGCTGAAAATATAAGAGTTAAGAAGGTTGGAGGAGGAGGAGGAGGAGGAGGAGAGGAGAAGAAAAAGACGATAATAGCGATGACGACGATGATGACGATAAGAAGAAGAAGGAGAAACAGGAGGGGAAGAAGAAGAAGAAGAAGAAGAAGAAGAAGAAGAGGAGGAGGAGGAAGAGGAGGAGGAGTAGGAGGAAGAGGAGGGAGAAAAAGAGGAGGAGGAGGAGGAAGCCAGAAAAGATCGATGAAATGCTGCTTCAGGATTTCTCTTGAAGTTAAAAATAGAGGACTAAACAAGACCCTAATGAGGAGGAATTGCAGGCGTGGCGCTGTGGTGTCTATTCCTGGAGGAGGAGGAGGAGGAGGAGGAGGAGGAGGAGAAGGAGGAGGTGATGATGATGATGATGATGATGATGATGATGATGATGATGACGATGATGATGATGAGGAGGAGGAGGAAGAGGTGATGATTTGATGATGATGATGATGATGAAGATTAGGAGGTGGAGGAGAGGGAGGAGAAGGAAGGATGAAAGCTAAAAATGATTATAATAATCATAATGATGATGATGAAGAGGAGGAAGAAGAGGAGGAGGAGGAGGAGGAGGAGGAGGAGGAGGAGGAGGAGGAGGAAGAGGAAGAGTAGAAGGAAGGCTGAATGCTGAAACTGTGATGATGATGATGATGATGATGCAGTCTCGGCAGTTATGATATATTTTTACCTTGGTAGAAGGAAGAGGAGGAGGAGGAGGAGGAGGAGGAGGAGGAGGAGGAGGAGGAGGAGGAGGAGGAGGAGGAGGACGAAGAGGAGGAGGAACTTAGTGATAAAGATTAATAAATGGATAGGATAGAGGACGTGAAGGAGGAGATGACGTCAGAGGAGAAATGAAGCGAGAAGGATTACACAGGATTACACAGGAAAGCAAACAGCAACAGACCTTATGGTCCTTTCGAGGCTGCTTGTTAGAGAAAACTATGACTACAAGATCTAACTCTACATGTTGAAGGATAAGGATAGGAAAGCAAGAAGGCTCCCCCCACCACCAAACCCTCCAGGAAAAAGTGAGAAAAACCACCATGCAGCATGGAAAAACTGACATGGAAATTTTATAGGAAACATTGGAAAGGAAAAGTCACATTCTATAATACTTTATCTATAAGCTACCCGATAGAGTAACCTGAAAGAGAAAGTAAACAAATAAAATAATAGTTACGGCATGACATTATAAACCAGTTACATTGAGTTAATGGGAAGTCTGTGGACATAACGTGGAAGCTACACACTGCACAGTGTGGATGTTTAGGGGTGGTGCAGCAGCCTTGCCTGGCGCTTTTAAGGTAGGCAGCAGTCAATCAGGCCCTAGCTCCGTTTGCTCCACTGAGACAAGGAACTCTCCCATGTGGGACAAGTACACAAGTTTCATCCTGAAGCAGTGACCCCTGGTACATTAAAAAAATCCCGATGGTGGTCACTTGACTAACAGGGACCCTCAGTGATCCACAGCCCATCACAGGTCGAAAGTAAGAGTAGTGACCGTTAACTCAGGGTTATCTGTGCAGCTCCTAATCTGTGCTTATATTGCTTTCTTTGCGCTGGGGAGACTGAAAAGTATATAGGACGGGTGTCTCAGATAAAAGGGGACTGCACAGTGCACAGTGTGGATGTGCAATGCACAGAGTGGATGTTTAGGGGTGGTGCGGCAACCTTCCCTGGCGCTTTTTAGGTAGGCAGCAGTCAATCAGGCAATAGCTCCGTTCACTCCACTGAGACAAGGAACTCTCCCATGTGGGACAGTACACAAGTTTCATCCTGAAGCAGTGACCCCTGGTACATTAAAAAAATCCCGATGGAGGAGGAAGAGGAGGAGGAGGAGGAGGAGGAGATACTGAATAAATAAGAAAGAAAATTGAACAAGAAGAAGAAAATTAGAAGAAAGGATAACGATGCTGAAAGGAAGGGATGATGATGATGATGATGATGATGTGAGAGAGAGAGAGAGAGAGAGAGAGAGAGAGAGAGAGAGAGAGAACCATCACCACGAGATATAACGAAAGGGCTGAATGAAATCGTTAACCTCTTCAGTATGAGGGGTCGCCGTTAAAAATATCAACATCAAGAATATAATGGAAATACAAACTGCCAACATTCCAAGGGAGTGAGGGATGGTCTCCACAAAAAAGAAGTCTCTAGCGTCAAAAGAGGTGATTGTCTCCACCTCTCCCCGCAAAAGTCGATAAACCCTACGGATTCGTTCTGCCACATTTCACTTAATATTTATGTTTGTATCGTTTGACCTTTGACCCCATTGAACTCTTTTAAAACGCCTAAATCCAAACAAGGAGAACAGTGTCTCGGGCTCCTAACACCTCTTCCTTACCGATTTATTCTTGAATATGGCTGGGTAATGTCGTTTTGTACACTATATATGTAGTGTATGATGTTTTCAGGATGATTTAAGTGAGACAGAAGGGGAAGGCAAAGTGTAATAAGCAAAATGAATCGCCTGGAAAGAGGTGTTTGGGGTACATTTGCCCAAGGAACAATTGTACCACGTTTAACCTAACTTAACCAAACCTTGACTATCCTGTGAAAAATAAAGGTAAATAACAAGTGGCCAATTCAACCAGACTGTGGAGGAATCCAAATCACAGGACAGTGGAAGTCTTAGCCCTGGGAGAGAGAGAGAATGTATCCCACTGGTTTTCTCTCTCTCTCTCTCTCTCTCTCTCTCTTCCATATTGCCTTTTCTCCCAGGCTGGCTCTCCTTTCTTTCTCCAAATCTTTTTATCTGTCTGTCTTTCTATCAACATGTCTATCTATCTATCCACCTTTTCTTTCTAAACCCCTACTTCCTCTCTCTCTCTCTCTCTCTCTCTCTCTCTCTCTCTCTCTCTCTCTCTCTCTATCTCTCTTCCATACTGCCTTTTCTCCCAGTGTGGCTCTCCTGTCTTTCTTTCTCCCATTTTTTTATCTGTCTGTCTCTCTCTCTACAAGTCTATCTATCTATTTATCGATCTACATTTTCTTTCTAAACCCCTACTTCCTCCTCCCTCCCTCCCTCTCTCTCTCTCTCTCTCTCTCTCTCTCTCTCTCTCTCTCTCTCTCTCTCTCAGAGAACACAACACCAGCACTTCCATACACTACTACAACACAGTTGCATTGACGACAAGTTACGTATATGGCAGACATACGACAAGTAGGTGGGTTGACTCTGTACATGCAAGAATAAGGCTTGGCTACTGTTACCCTTGGGAACTGGGTTGGCAGGTTGATGAGGAGAAGAGGAAGTGCAAAGTATGTGAACAACCCAACAAACACACTTTGAAGCATTATCTATTGGAATGTCCACTCATACGTGAATACAGGAATACTCAGTTTATGACAATAGAGAGGCAGGCAAAATTTATGTTAGAAAATGATATTGTCAGAAAAATACTGAGGAAGTATTAATTATTTGCTTCTCCTCAGTAACACAACAATTGCCCCCAAAATACACTTAGCCTAATATCACTGTTATAAAATTTGTCAACTTAAGAACTTATGTCATATATGTGTGATCAGTTCGTTCAACTCTCTCACCCTATGTATATTGATAATATAAAATGAGTTATATTTATGTTGATATACTGTTGTAAGACCTTAGTAATGCAGATAGGGATGCATCACGCTGAGATACTGCCTTCCTTTTGGATACCCCTTTTAAATTCTTTGTACTGTATGATGCTGTATCTGTGTATTCTTTTGACGCTGCCCCTTCACAGGATGAGGTGTGGGGTGTCCAGTAAACTAGCCCTATTGGGGGGAAATCAACTCAAATCTCTCTCTCTCTCTCTCTCTCTCTCTCTCATCCTTATTTCCTTCCGTTCCTCTCCACCGACTAATCAACAAACACACACACACACACACACACACACACACACACACACACACACACACACACACCTCGTATATTTACAAAGTTTCACAAGCCTCCGTTTCGTATAAGATAAAGTTCCAATAATTTTCGTTCAGTTACCTTACATATAAGAGGTAATTGAGAGTAGGAAAAAGCGAAGCAATGTGGAAAAAAAACTATATGATTTCTGATTACGCCTTTCTCATCATCATCATCATCATCATCATTAGCCTATTATCATCATTATTATCAACATTACCAACATCCCTATCATCATCATCATCATTATTATCACCACCACCAACATCACTATCATCATCATCATTATTATTATCACTAGCATCAACATCACATCATTTTCATCATCACCATTATCATCATCATCATCAAAATCATCAGCATCATTATCATCACCACCATCACCGTCATCATTACCATCATCATCATTACCACCACCACCACCATCATCATCATCAACCCCATGCACATCATCACTATCATCATCACCACCATCACTACCATCATCATCACCACTATCACCATCATCATCGTCATCACCACCATCACCATTACCATCATCATCATCATCATCATCATTCTCACCTCCGTGTCACCTAGGGAAGGGAATCCAGGAAACTCCCTAACAACTCTTCCTAAGCGGTTTATTTTGCTTATTACACCTTACAATCCTATTCTGTGTTACATAAAACCTTCCAATATCGCCGTACTCTGCATATACAACGTGCAAAAGGATATTAACCAGCCATATCCTAAAATAAATCGCTAAGGAAGAGGCGTTAGGACTAGAATACACACCAAGGAGAGAGACGGCATGAAAGAACCACCCACAGCATGGACAATAAAATGGGTCGCACATTAATTCACACAAGATTCAAGCCCCTAGAATCCTCTCTCTGGCTTCTCCTACATGCATCCCTCTGTGTATATATTTTTTATGAATTAATCTTTATAGGTACACCTGAAAATACTTGCCAGATAGAGCCAATCAAAGGTATATGAATTTTAAAAGACACCAAACTATTCCCATATATCCTCCTATACTCCTTTCACTTCAACTTGGCAAAGATTTTCGTCTTTTTGCAGCTTATTTCACGTAGCTCAGTGGCAGTGAAAAGACTACTATGGCTCTACCTCCTCTCGGCACTTCTTCATGACTAGCATTATATTCTAGTGTACATCCATTGCCACACCTCAGCATTCATGATGGAGAGACGGCAATTTTAGGCCAAGTAAAAGTGAAAAGAGTATAGTTTATAAAGCCAATTCGAGTCCCCTGGTTAAGATTATTGATAAATAGGGAGTGACTTCTTTTCCTCTTCCCTCACACACACACACACACACACACACACACACACACACACACACACACACACACACACACACACACACACACACACACACTGACCTCCTTCCTTCTCTTAAACACATGCACATCCCTCTCGTCCTAATGATCACACACACACACACACACACACACACACACTGACCTCCTTCCTTCTCTTAAACACATGCACATCCCTCTCGTCCTAATGATCACACACACACACACACACACACACACACACACACACACACACACACACACACACACACACACACACACACTGACCTCCTTCCTTCTCTTAAACACATGCACATTCCTGTCGTCCTAATGATCACACACACACACACACACACACACACACACACACACACACACACACACACGCACACACACACATCATCATCATCATCATTTCGTGCAAGCGGGTGAAGTTATTAGGGACGTGTGTGTGTGTGTGTGTGTGTGTGTGTGTGTGTGTGTGTGTGTGTGTGTGTGTGTGTGTGTGTGTGTGACCCCTTCAGACCGATGGGGTATATGTTTAGCTTATTCTTGCTGCCTTCAGACGATTTTATTCAGCAGAGAGAGAGAGAGAGAGAGAGAGAGAGAGAGAGAGAGAGAGAGAGTTTTATCATCAGCTTCTGAAACACTATAATCGTCTTCTTCTGAGACAATTAACCCCTCACACCTCTTCCTTAGCGATTTATTTTTGGATATGGCTGGTTAATATCCTTGGGTACGTTATTTATGCAGAGTATGGCAATGTTAGAAGGATTAATACACCACAGAATAGGACAAAGAGGTGTAATATGCAAACTGTATCGCTTAGGAAAAGGTGTTAGGCAGCTTCCTTAACCGGTGAGCATACAGGTCTGAGGCATAAGGTAGGAATGGATCTCCTTGGTTACTAGTCAAATCGACCCTATACTATGATTACATCTGGATATCAAATGAGCTAAAAAAATGTACCATAGTTGATAACCCCAGGTATAAGGTAACACTGAATCTCCTTGGTTACTAGTCAAATCGACCCTCTAATATGATTACACCTGGCCATAAACTGAGCTGAAAGGGGTTAGGGGTCTGTGTTAGATTAAAAAATGCCCTATACACACACACACAAAAAAAAAAATCTGATAAAGACATTAATTTTACGCGTCCTTGATGTGTCTGGATGTGAAGTTTTTTTTTTTTTTTTTTTTTTTTTTTTTTTTTTTTTTATGTGTCCGACTCTGGGCATAGGCTTCACAGCCTGCTATCAAGGCCCAGTAGTCCTCCTACATACCATACACCTCTACATGTCACCACTTCGGCGCTAACACCCACCGTCCATATTGAATACATGCTAGGGCTGTCTCATACAGGACTGGTGTATTGGTATTAGCGGGGGTATTTTTACGACATGTCGGCGGGTCTTCAGGTAGATCAGTAAAGCCTGATTAAATGAAATTCAAATCCTTAAACTGTTCCCTGCCCCAGCCGGGATTCGAACCTGGGTCCGTAAGGACTGCAAGCCACCCCTCTACCGATTGAGCCACCGCCTCCCCCAAAGTGAGTGACAGAGGCGTGATGTGGAGGAGGTGGACCAAGGGTGTCAATTGGACCTGACGTAATAACCCTCAATTGTGACGTTAAAGGGCCCAGGGACACCGAGCCGCGGCGTGGGATATGGGTTAACGAGAGGCATGAGGGACATTTCCATCTGTCGCTCATAGTAAGTGCATTATTCAAAAAGCCCTCTGTCTCATCCAGAAACAGGGGTAGTCACCACAATTTTTGGGTATGATTGGATACTATAACGCCTCATAGGACTAGACACAAGAACTCAAATGTTTGTCTTTATTTGTTTGCAGGTGAGACCCTTTCAAATTTGGTAGGTCTGAGCAAAACCTAAACATGGACAGGAGAGAAGTTCGCGCTGTGATCAAGTATCTGAAAAAATAAAGGCATGACCCCAAGGAAATCCAAGACAATATGATCAGCACACTTTGTAAGGGCTTCCCCTGCTCTTCCTGCATAAAGAAGTGGACAGATGAGTTCAAGCAGGGCGGGAAGAGCACCGACGATAGCTCACGGTCGGGACACCCCAAATCTTCGACCAGGGATGATCAAGTGTAGGCCATTCAGCGTATGGTCTTGAATGGCACAAGTCTGTCTGTGCAACGGATAGCCGACACCATGGGCATCAGTGCTGACTCAGTGCACACTATTTTGACTGACACCTTGGTATGGGCAAGCTGTGTGCAAGATGGATGCCCAGAATGTTGACATCAGACCAGCAGCTGACTAGACTGGACACTTCAAGGACACTTTTTTTATTCGTTTCTAGGCTAATCCACCCAACATCCTCCGGAGATCTGTGACCCAGGATGAGACACGGGTTCACTACTTTGAGCCTGAATCAAAGAATCAAAGCAAGCAATGGCAACACCACAGTCTCCACCTCCCCCCCTCTTATATTTTGTTTTTCTCTTAGAAGGAACAACACTTCCGGGCTCGTGGCCTTTGGTTCCTTCTTCCTCGCATTAAAAAAAAAAAAAAAAAAGTTCCAGCAATTGGCATGTGTTTGTATGGTGATGGCCTCAGTGTTTTGGGACACTGTGGAAGTTCTCATGATTGACTGTTTGTAAAAAGGCCAGTCCATTAACGGGGCCTATTATGCACCAGAGTTGACAGTTGAAGGAAGCATTCAAGGAGAAACGGAGAGAAAAGTTGCAGACGGGTGTGCTGTTGCTACAGTTCAGTACAATGCCCCTGATGACACAGCACAAGTGGCAGTGGCTGAGGCAGGCAACTGTCGCTGTGAACTGTTGCCTCATGCCCCTTACACACCCAAGCTGGCTCCGTCTGACTTCTACCTGTTTTACAAAGTGATATTCCTTTTGCATGGTAATAGTTTTCAGAGTTATGACGAAGTAATCCATGCTGCTGTTGTGTATTTGAAGGTTCAAGATGCGACCTTCTTCCGCGACGGAATAACAATGCTTGAACGTCAGTGGATCACGTGTACTGGACTCAGGGCAGACACTGCTGAGAAATAATACAGCAACAATCTTTCTCCTGTGATGTATTAAGGGTGAGGCTGAGGACTTTTTTTGAGTGCACGGAGGTGTATGCAAACCTGTAACTTTTTATGGTCACTTATGGCATAGCTTTCCCTTTGACTGGACAGAACAGGTGACTCGTGGTGGGTCGGAGTGGAAAACGAAGGGAGGCTTATGTCTTGCACTGCACTGACTCACGATGATGGTGATGATGATGATAATGATGATGATGATGATGATAATGATGATGATGATAATGATGATGATGATAATGATGATGATGATGATGATGATGATGATGATGATGATAATGATGATGATAATAATGATGATGATGATGATAATGATGATGATGATGATGATGATGATGATAATGATGATAATGATGATGATGACGATAGGGAACACCTGTAATTATCAGATGTAGTGAACCTGCCTGCATTCCACGTCAGCCACGGTAAATAAAGGTCGGATGTGTTTTAAAATCATCACACGTTTCAGAAATTCTCATCAGAATCTGGGTGTTTGTTCTCACTTTCGCGCACTCAGTTTTAATCACACGGTTTTTCTCAGCTACTTAACTACTGAGCTGTTTGGTTCTAAAGAGGGACGCCTTCACGTGGTGGCACACACATGACAGGGGGGTGAAGCTACCCAGTTAGGCGGACGTCCTTCAAAGATCGTTAACAATTTCATCTTATTGGATGGCTTGTCAGACGGAGGGTTGATTTGATCAGTAACCAAGGAGACTCACGCCTACCTCATAACGAATGCAGATCGAATGTCATGCAACCACGACCTAGTATTCAAGCTGCAGTGATCTGGCTCCATTAAACACACACACACACACACACACACACACACACACACACACACACACACACACAATAGTAACCAAGGAGACTCATCGACAATCATCCATCCATGCCACTGAATTTAAGCTCATATAATACTGTACTGAATTACTTTGTGTGTAAAAGATATTCTGGTGTGATTAGGAAGCTTGTTAACGCCTCCTCCTTAGCGATTTATTTCCGATTCTGTCCCGTTAGTATATTCTTGCGTGTTATTCTTCTATTACGGTTGGAAAGCTTACCTAACACCTCTTCCTTACCGATTTTTTTCCGATTCTGCTCCGTTACTATCTTACCGTGTGTTACTCTTCTAATACGGGTGGAAAGATTACCTAACACCTCGTCCTTAGCGATTTATTTCCGATTCTGCTCCGTTACTATGTTCCTGTGTGTTACTCTTCCAGTACGATTGGAAATCTTACCTAACACCTCTTCCTTAGCGATTTATTTCCGATTCTGCTCCGTTACTATATTCCTGTGTGTTACTCTTCCAGTACGGTTGGAAGGCTTACCTAACACCTCTTCCTTACCGATTTATTTCCGATTCTGCTCCCTTGCTGTATTCCTATGTGTTATTCATGCAATCTATGTCGATACGGAAAAGACACAGGATGCAAACCAGGGGATATTAATGAGTAGTTTGGAAAATAAATCGCTAAGGAAAAGGTATTAGGGAGCTTCCTTACCGGCGAGAATATGGAGTTAGAATAAGACATCTAGAATATTCCTAACTTACGCACGTCGCTAAGTACAGTTTGCTTAGAATCATATCTTAAGGTCGCAAACTATGAATATTTTGCGAACTGCTAATATTTTGCGAACTGCTAATATTTTGCGAACTGCTAATATTTTGCGAACTGCGACGAAGATGGGGTGTGTCTGGCTTCCCTGTATGTTGCTGACAGCGTTCTGTATGCAGGTATGCAGGCTAACTCATACGTAAAAGAGTGTGAGAGAGAGAGAGAGAGAGAGAGAGAGAGAGAGAGAGTAGAAGTGCGCTGATCGATGCAAGGATATAGGAGTGAGGATAACATATGGTGTGTGTGCGTGTGTGTGTGTGTGTGTGTGAGAGAGAGAGAGAGAGAGAGAGAGAGAACATATGGTGGTATGGTGTGGTGTGGTGCGGTGTAGTGCTGGTATTACCCTGATATACAGTAACATTCTCCTGGGTACACACACACACACACACACACACACACACACACACACACACACACCTACGTATGTACACAGGCGCATGTGAACTGAGGAACATGAAAGGAGAGAGGGGGGAGGAGGGGGAGGAGGGAGGGAAGAAGGGAGGGGAGAGGGAGAGAGAAAGGGGAGGAGGGAGGGGTAGGAAGAGGAAGGGAGGGAAGGAATGAGGGAGGGAGGAGAGAAGGGAAAGAAAAAACGGAAGGGGAGGAGGGAGGAAGAGGAGGTATGGAGGGGGGTAGGGGAGAGGGGAGGGAGGGAGGGAAGGAGGGAAGAGGGGAGGGAGGGAAAGGTATTTAAGGGGAGGGAGGGAGGGAGGGAAGGAGGGAAGAAGGGAGGGAGGGAAAGGTATTTAAGGGGAGGAAGGGGAGGGGAGGGATTTATTGTGTAAGGGAGGGAGGGAGGGAGGGAGGGAAGGAGGGAGGGAGAGAAGAGGAAAAAGCGTAGGATATTGGAGAGATGGGGGGAGGGGAGAGGGAGGGAGGGAAAACTGTGTGTGGGTGGTAGCAGATGGTTGGGGAGGGGGAGGGGGAGGGCGAAGGAGAGGGGGGAGGGAGCGAGTGTGTGCGGGTGGAGGAGAGAGAGAGAGAGAGAGAGAGAGAGAGAGAGAGAGAGAGAGAGAGACAGAGACAGAGAGAGAGGGGGGGGGTTAGTGTGTGTGGGTGTCTGGTCAATAGGGAACCACCCACGCCTTCTCTCCTCTCCCTCCTTACCCTCCTATCATGACGATTTTCTGGGCTATTTTCAGACGGTTTTTTCCATCTAGTCAGCATTTCCAGACGGTTTTTAAATAATGATTTTCACACTAATTTTTCATATTTTTCTACATGACAATTTTTTTTTCACCAGGCCAGGGTTCCCAGACGGTTTTTTTCAGGACGATTTTCATGCACCATAGTTTTATCAGACGATTTTTTCAACCCATTCGCCTTTCTTATTCGTTCCAAAATTTTCACTCAGTACGATTTTTTTGTCACTGCTCATGACCTCAAATTCCAGACGATTTTTTTCTGGTCAGACGATTTTTGGTCAGTTTTATTCACAGGACGATTTTCAGACGATTTTTTGTTGTTTCGATTATAAAGGCTCCAACATGCTTGCATGCGTCGGCCTTGGTCACCTAATGGCGGCTCTCCATGCTGCTCAATCTCTGGCAGCCACCCTTTTCAGTCCCTTATCCCTGAGGTCACACTCCATGACCTTGTCCCAGGTCCTTTTCGGTCGGCCTCTCGCAACCCTGCCCCCGACATTCACACTTCTCACTTTCCACACCCAACTATTATCCTCCATCCTCTCCACATGCCCTAACCATC